>NC_083346.1:5152776-5752776 GCF_019175385.1 Lycium barbarum
TAGATTCATGTTCAAATATTGTGTAATAACTTGTCATCTCTTTCATGTGAGTATTATGTGATATAAATTGTTTATGTAAACTTCATTTTGTTGCATATAATGTTCATGTCATTTTAGATGGTTAATATGTATGCAGATCGAATGACTAAAATGCTAAAATGTCTCGCTTGTAATCATATTGTAATTTTCAATACAATGGACAAATGTGATTTATATTGGCGATCTAACAAATGAAAGACAATATGGATTGCCCCCAAAAAGGTTTCCAAAGACCAAAGAAGAAAACTTAAATTGATAAAAACTAATACACACTCCGTTCCATTGCTAGAGAATTCAAAAAAAATTTTGGTTAATTTTATAGACGCAAAGGAAGTGTTTGTGGACCAACTTACTTTAGGCTTGTTGAACTATTACCTGTAATGATTGTAACCAATGGAGATGTCTAAGTTGGCCTAAGAAACGGAGGGATCATTGCTAACACATTCATATTTTTTATTTTATTTTATTAACATACGGTATTCATGTTGGGGCTCTGACTAATCTGAATTCATATTGATAAGGCCTATATTAAAAGAGAAACACTCCATATCAAAAAAAAAAAAAAAAAAATTAAGCTCGAACTCGAAACTTTAATTAAAGGTAAATTATATATCTTATTTATCTTACTGCAGCTCCATGATATCTTTATTTATACAATTTTATATTCACCAGCGAATGTTTCTCATTTGAGAGGCCCAAATCCTAAGAAAAAACTAGTTGTGTATAAATCATTACATCTACCATGTTGCTGATTATTTTTTATCTTTCGGGTGGGCAAAAGGATTAACAATAGGAAGCTAATAAAAAGTATTACTCGTAATATATTGTTATTTTAAGAACAAAACTAACTAAAATGATTGAAAGTAAAGCATTACAAATTCTGCATATACAACTATGATTCTATCGCCAAATCAATTTACCAAAAAGAACAAATTTTTTCAATAATCCAAATATTTCTCTTTGGGATTCATAAATTTTTTGCTCGAGAATTTAATCCGTTGTAAGTCCTTTCTTACCAAAATTTTTGGATCTCCTTGACATGTTAAATAATTTACATGGTCATTGAAGGAATTACAAGAGTTGCAACTTAATGAATGTAACACAAAATTATAAATGATCGAACGTTCTTTTATTTTTCACCTTTTTTGTTCAACTCACCGGTTCACTGTAATTTTAAATTTTCTTTTCAATCTTCCATGCCCTGTTTGATACTTATATATAGTAGTAGTAGTGTTACAGTATCTGCAAATACTGGTTTAGTCAATATTACTCGGTTGATCATTGATAATTGTATATACCTAACTAACATTAATCTTCGAAATACTGGTGAAATACTATAAGGTCTTACATCGTTCAACCATATGGCCATGTACGCAAATGTTCCTTTTTAGGCCATAATTTAAATTTTGTCCCTATTTTAAAAATTGTGCCAATATAGCTCTTGAAAACTTATCTTTTGGGGATAATATTAAACCCCGGGTATAATGTTGTTCAACCTTAGTTTAATATTTGCAATAACTTACAAAATGTTAGAACGTGGTTTAACATTTTTAGTTTGCTCAAGATGAATCTTTAAGTCATAATCTAAAGTCTATAAGTTGTAAGAGAAATAAAAGAGTCATTTACTAAATAATTATCCAAAAAGGGATTAGATGACGAAGATTTTTGGATAATATCTTCAAATAGAACGTAAAAAAAATTATGAGCTACCTTATTTGATACCGTTATTTAAGCTGTACCTATTTTTAAATTTTTTTTACACATCTACTCATTTCGAAACTACTTCAGGCATGAAGTGTCTGAAATTACATATGAATGAATTCAAGCAAATATGGTTGAACTTCAACCACATAAGCATGAATTTTAGTCATATGAAACTATGGATACCACAAATTTAGAGCCTGTTTGGATAGGCTTATAAGTTGCTTATAAGCCGTTTTCAGTCTTTTTGAGTGTTTGGCTGGCCAGCTTAAAGTCATTTTGTGCATAAAATAAGCCAAAAAAAAAATAATTGGGCCCGTTTGGCTTAGCTTATCTAAAGCAGCTTATAAGCCAAAAAAAAATAAGTTAGCCTACCCCAATTTTTTTTTTTTAATTTTGGCTTATAAGCTGTTTCCAACTTATAAGCTGCTTATTTTAAGCCCATCCAAACAACCTCTTAAAGTTGTTCCGAAGTAAATAAACTTACATATTTTTACGCACTCAATATGACTTAAATAGTGATCTCAAATTCGGATATATGTGCATTTCAGCCTAGTTGAACAACTCCTTCCGGTTAAAAAAGGGTGTCCACTAATCTTTTATTTTTTGGTTCAAAAAATGCGTTTGCTTACAAAATCAAGAAATAATTAATTATATTTTTTCATATTTGCCCTTATTAAGCGTTTAGTAATCAAATCCCAACACTTATTTAATTATGAATAATTTAGTCAAATTGCTTATTTTTATCTAGAAATTAATATTTTCTTAAAAATATATAAATGACCAAGTGACCACTCTTTTTTAACCGGATGGAGTAACAATCAATTGGGCCAAACTTCAAACCATAATCAATAACAAGGGCCCACAGAAAGCAAATGCACGTTGTCCAACTAAGCAGAAGAAATCCAGTTAAACATGGCACACTCACGTATTCCTCCGCCTTATCTTTTAAAAAAAACTAGGTGCATTAAATATTCTCCCTCCAAAGTGTCCTAAATGAATAGGCAAAATAAATAGAGCAAAATAATACTCCCTCTCCGTAAAAAAGAGTGTCACTTAGTCATTTACACACTTCATAAAAAAATATTAATCACTAGAAAAAATAATGAAGAATTTGACTAAACTGCTCCAAATTAAATAGGTATTGAGATTTGATCACCTATCACTTAATAGGGGTAAATCTGAAAAATAATAAAGTTAATTCTTTTTTGATTTGATAAGTAGATACTCTTTTTGACCCAAGAAAAAAAGGCTAAGTGAATAGTCTTTTTGATCCGGAGGGAGTATATTTGATCAAACTTTCAAAAAATTATTTATTTGAAAATCATTTTATGTCAGAAATAACTTTTTAAAATATTTCAAAATCGCTTACTCCTATTATTTTTCTAAAATCTTGGTCAAACACCTTAATTCTCTAATATTTTTTTTTGCAAATAATAAGCAATTTGGGCTTCCTAAAAGCTTGGCCAAACATGTTGTAACCTATAAGTTATGTATATTGTTGGTAAGTTACTATGAGCAAATCTAATATGATAACCTGAGAAATAAAATAGTAAGTTGTTATAGCGCGTCAAAATAAATTATTGGTGTAAAACATTATTTGTGTTTATAAAATTAAATTCAAATAACCAAAAAAAAAAAAAATGGATAAAGGCAACATAATTGCTGAGAGCGAGTCCTTATTACATGAGAAGCGCATATATTCTTGTGAATACTAAAGCCTTTGGGTGGCAGTGTGGCACTCTTTTATGTCACCAATAATCCTACCTGTCGTCTAATATCACTTTTACTTTATAAATTTTACCTTTTGGTCCCTTGTGGTTTTGCATAGCTTTCTATTTAGTCCTTCATGTTTTCAATGTCTTTAATTAGGGGCATTTTAGTCAAATTACCTATTTTTGCCCAGGACTTAATATTTTTTTAAGGAGTGTTAAAATGGCTAAGTGGACACTCTTTTTGATCCGGAGGGATTAGAAAGTAATTGTTTCGTCATCCTATTTCTACCCCCTAACCCCTACGCCCCCACCCTTTTTTTTTTTTTTTCTCAATTAACAATTATTCTTCTCTCTCTCTCTCTTCCCTCCAATGTTATATAGTTTGGCTGTTTGAGAAAAAATAAATCATTGTTATCTTATTGAAATGCATTTTGGACTAATATTTCTCTCATTTTTTAATATTACGTGATTTCGTCTGGCTTAAATTTGAGATATTTTTTCATATCATGTGAGAATAATAATGTAAGAACTAGTAAAGTATACTAAGACGTTTGTTAGAATCATATACGTTGAAGAAACTCGATATACTGACCTCGTAATTTTGAGAGATAAAGTGATTCTCTATCTTTGATTAGGAAAGCAGCATATACCATGGGTAACGTTAGCAGCATATACCATGGGTAACGTTTGTTTATTCTCATCCTCCACTCTCTCTTCCATGTTGGAGGCCAAACATTATGTCAAATTTCCCAACTTGGAGCTCCGTTAGCCTCTAGTAAATCGGTAGATCTTCTAAAATAAAAAACACTATTTCAACCTTAACTATATCTATATATTAAACACACAGGACGCTAATTGGTAACACAATAAATATGGAGTATGATACATGCCTGGAGAAGTGTTATAAATTTTGCGTGAAAACTCCGATAAACAACGATAACAACTTTGTCCTAAAATAGTGATATTCCTAATCGTAAAAGTAGCTAGATGCACGAATAATGTAATGATTGTTGTGCTATCTCCTACATAAACATAGTAAACATGAATTCTCCATAAAGATACAAAGTACCAGCGGTTGAATAGTAAGACTCTGCGCACCAAAATAATAAATAATAATTATGCTCATATTAAGCTACTAAGCAAATATAAACATCACTAATAACCAAACATAACATTTATTATATGAAAATGATTTATTTTACGTGAGCAATCACATATTACATCCGAAATGCGTTGAGCTGAGGGTCTTTCAAAAATAACCTTTCTATCTCCACGAGGCAGAGATAAGATCTACATACATTTTATCCTCCCCAAACCCCACTTTCAGAATATATACTGAGTATGTTGTAGTTATTTTATCCGAAATTGTATTAGCAGATACTTTTTTGCCAACCAGACCAAAATTTTTAAAGGACTAAATCAATACCAACAAGAAACTACAAGGACGAAAAGTGAAAATGTTGTATCATTTCCCTCAATAGAAATTCAAACCACAAATCGAATTACATAGACCCAGACAAAAGCAAAAGCAAACCTTATAGGGAGAGAGAGAGCTCAATCTCTCTTCTAAAATAAATTTATCCCCCACTCTTTTTTTTTTCTTCAATTTTTTCTTTATTTGTATGGTTTATATATAGTTTCGAATTAATCGAAAACCTTATCAAAAATGGCGGAACAGAAGAGTAACAACAATAGGTGGAGTTGGGATGTGCCTGGATTTCAACCACGTAAGTCGTCGTCGTCGACGGAGGAGCACGCGCCGCCACTGACGCGTCCGTTGGCTCGCCGTTACTCGATCTCCGCCGCCGGTGCGCCACCGTCGCCGCCGCCGCATTCTGAGCTATCTAAACATGCTATCAACTCTAAGCTCTTCAAATTGAAGGATAAACTAAAGGTCTCTTATTTTCGTGCACTTTAAGTACTTTAATTAGAGATATTAGTGTGTTTTTGTATAATTGAAGTGTTATAATTACAATGCAATTGGAAATATATGGAGTATCTTTTTTTTTTTTTTTTTTTTGAAGTTTTTCTGGAAATTAGTGGTAGAGGATTAATGACTGTTCATTTGTGTTATTGAGAGATGGAAATGTTAAATTGTGAAGTTGTTAATTTGTTTCGGGTGCAAAACTCAATTCAAGGATAAACTAAAGGTCTCTAATTTTTTCATGACAATTCACATGGTTTAATACTTTATCTAAAGATATTAGTGTGTTTTTATGTAATTGAACAGAGTTGAAGTGTTCTAAAATGCAATGCAATTGGAAAGATATATATATATATATATATATTAATTTACTCGTGTTTGAAGTTTTTTCTCGAAATTAGTGGTATATGAGTAATGACTATGTTCATTTATAGCAGTGAGAGTGATTGATATTTAGTGGGCAGTAGAGTTATTGAGAGATGGAAATGTTAATTATTAAGCTCTTGAAATTGAAGGATAACTAAAGGTTTCTATTTTTTCATGCCAATTCGCGTGCTTTAGTACTTTATCTAGTGATATTAGTGGGTTTTTGTATAATTAAACTGAGTCGAAGCGTTTAAAATATACTGCAGTTAGAAAAATATATTCTTTATTTGTATTTAGTCGAGTTCAATGTTTTTCTGGAAACTAGTGGTAGAGGATTAATTGCTATGTTCATTTATAACAATGAGAGTGATTGATACTAGTGTACAGTAGTGTTATTGATAGAAGGAAATGTTAATTATTAAATTCTTAATTTGTTTCGGGTGAAAAATTCAATTTTGGAATTATATGGGATTATCCTCTTTTGGTCCTTGTTGTTGGGAATGGTTAGTTTGTTACTAGATTAACTAGTGTACAGTTTTACTATGTAGAGATGCAAAAATTCATAATCAAGATTTTAAATTTATTTAATAAGTTGAAATTTGTTTCCGCCACTGGGTGGAAAATTCCATTTGGAAGTATATTGAATTATTTTTGACTCCTATTAGTGGCTAACGGAATTTGTTTCTAAATTCTATGTGGTTAGCTCGAGACAGAGATGCCTATAAGTTCTAAAATTTGCTCAAAAATATTGATAATAAATTGTCTAAGCTCTAAGCAAGTTCGGTCATTGGATAAAAATTTAAGAATTACAACTTTAGTATGTGGAACTAAGAGATGTTCACGAGTGGTAGAGGTGGTAGTACGAGTGGTTGATGCTAGGGTACAATAATAACATAGAGAGATGGAATTTTTCTTGAGAAGATAAGCTAATCTTATAAATAAACCAGATAAAGTTTATGCTCTCACCACTGGACAATATTAGTAGAGGAGCATTAAAACAAAAGTACCACAGCTAATCCTGTAAAGACTCTAGCAGACTAGCAACTGTAAAACTATTTCAGCCTCATTTACATGTTCCATTCTACACCAAAAGCAAAAATAAAATAAAATATATAATTGGCCTTTATATTGTGAATGGAATTAGCAGCGTCTTCAAAACACTGGACCTCCAAATTTATTTCCATGGCTAAGGCTTTTCAGGATTGTACACCTTTGTTAGATCTTTGTAGCAAGAACTTACTGAAAAAAATAGCTGCTGATATGTATTCAGAAGGCTGAGAAATTCAGCAGCCCTGTCTACTTCTCAATCATTGAAATTTCTTCTAAAATGCATGCTCCAAGCGCCGTCAATTTGATTTCTGCTGAAGAAGGAAGAGAGAGTGGAAATTTTGAATACCATGTTCTTAATTTTTTTAGAAAAGTTAAACTCTTTTGACGCATGGAGTGAATGTTCCATTTTGGAATTATATTGAACTTTTTGGGTCCGTCGAAAATGGTTGGTTGGCTACCATTCTATGTATTTTTGATCATGTCTGAGGGAGCGAGAAAGACAGATCTTTACAGATTCTAGTATTTACTCTCTAGTAATAACTAGCAGGCTCTTGTGAATTCGTCTCTCAGATACACAATTAAAAATATTAACTTTGGCATGTCAAACACGAAGATCTCTACTAGTTATTACCGAGACATTAATTACAAGAGATATAGGCTATATACCAATGTTTATATTTAGTGGTAGTACAAGTGATTGATACTAGTGCACATTCATATTCTTGAGAGGCGGAAAAGTTAATCATATAGGTTCTCAATTGATTAGTAGCCTAAAATTTCTTTCCAATTATAGGGTGAAAGATTCCATAAGTATTTCTTTATAGCATCCAGTATTGGTATGTGGAAGTATCCAGTAGCTAGGACTAAGATTTTCCAGTATCCAGTAGCTAGGACTAAGTTTTTCCATACTAATCTGCAAAAGCAAAATGAGAGGGATATGGTAGGATTACCCAAAACAATCAAGATCAGCTTGACTAAACTTTGAAGATACCCATACGTAGGAGAGACAAGTCTAATAGGAAATTGCATGCGCTGCGACTTGTCTTTTAGATTCACTTATTGCTATCTAACCAATGAATTAGCAGTGTCAAAGTATAAACAATTGTGCACATAGTCAAGTCAAAATAGAGCATTTAATGCATCTCAGGAAAGGGCGTACTGGAATATAAATGAACACCTGATCGTCTGTTTTAAACCTTATAAAAAAAATTAATCTTTAACGTTATGAAAAGACACTTAAAGCTGGAAATATCTGAGCGTCCAATTCAAATTGGTGTAGCCCAAGGCTATTTCAAATAAGCCCTTAAAAAAACTCTTAGACAACCAATTCTGGATATATATCTCCAACACCCTTCAACACATGAAACCCATTACACTCTGAATGTCAAATCTATATCATGTCAAAAGATCCGAGCATCACTAAAATCCTTGAGGCAAAGGTGGTATTATGGTCCAGGACCATTATGGATACTCCAAGTCTAAAACCATTATGTAATGGATGTGTGTTATTGTGTGTCTCCATTCTATATTTTTATTACTTATTGTTGGAATGCATTCCCAATATTATTCCTATATTGGACATGGCCGACTTGACTGGACCATGTAATGTAGTGAAGTAAGAGAAATGAAGAGGAAGACACATTAGGGAGACTGATTGCAGTCTATTCATGCAAATATAGTGATGTAAACTTTGTGTTTGGCGTGTTTTTCCAGTTTACTGAAGGACATCCTAGCCTAGAATTAATCAAACCTTTTAAACAAGTTGTTTTGATGTAATGCATTAGCATGCAACTCCATGATTACCAGTACTATATTAAGCACAAGGCTTTAAACAAATTGCTACTAATTTTTTTGAAGGAGCTAATGTTATTTTTCCCCTTAGGGTAATTTGGGCGCGTTCTTCTGGAAAACGAAAAGATCTTGTTCCTAGATAATGTGACCTGTTCAGGGAAAAAGCAATTAAGTAATTTCTTACCGAGAACACTTGTTTTTTTTTTTCCGAGGTAGCTTGTCAGGGAAGATTACTCAGAGCTGAGACAAGAAGCCAGCGACCTGCAGGAATATTCCAATGCGAAACTAGACCGTGTGACACGCTACCTTGGTGTGCTTGCTGATAAAACCCGCAAGCTAGGTAAATGACCTGTACTACATCTATGTAGTTATTTTTATGTTTTGAGGCTTGCCATGAGGCCCAACCTAACTCAACCTGCGTTAGCCACATGCTTCTAGACATTCTTAAAGTGTTTATAAATATATCTTTCCTCAAATGTCCCAACATTTTTTAAAAGATGTTAATCACCTCGAGAATGCCTTAAAGTGTGCGGCTTTTGATACCTTTTGTGCTTCACTTCACTTATCACAATATTTTGCTTCAGTATGTTGAACTTAAATCCACGATGACGTTTGAGAAATCAAAGTTGATGATTTAGTTAAGAGTCTATATTTTCACAATTAAGAAGTTTATCATTGCTAACTTGTTTGTTTAAGAAAAGAAGGTTAATCTTTATTACTATGAATTATATATTTCAACATCTTTCTTCTTGTACTTTTGTTTTATGTTTATGATTTTCTTGTCATTACTCCCACGGAATTTATGTAATCTGTCATCATTAATAATATACCATTTTTTTTTATAAAGATCACTAATAATATACCATATTGGAAAAATTCAGTAGTGCTAACTCCCAATGCCCTGTTACACAGATAAAAGAACATCCCTAAACTCTATTAATTGCATAATGATAACACTTGATGTTTGCATCTTCAGAAAAAATGATAATCTATGGATTAAGATAGATAATTGAAATTTAATATTGTCTAGAAAGTTCAAATAAAAATTATTTTATGTGTCATTCTTTCCATTCCCTCTCCTTTTAGATCGCTTTCCTAAGATGTCCTTTTGGAAGTTGGGAAACCTTGTCAACAACAACAACAACATACCCAGTGAAATCCCACAAAGTGGGGTCTGGGGAGGGTAGAGTGTACACAGACCTAACCCCTACCTTGGGAGGTAGAGTGGATGTTTCCGGTAGACCCTCGGCACAAGGACAAGTAATTCATTGGGAAACCTTGTCAAACACATGTAAATTATAAGCTTTTCGCACATTGTGTCTGTTTGTAATAGATGGATCAACCAACATAAGACACAGATGCAACTTGAAGTTAATCAAGTTCCAAAGCCTTTGAGGAAAGATTACTGCTAATCTTGTACAGCTGAATTCTTTTTGGTCTTTTCTTCTGTCTTCTCCTGTCCTATTGTCTAATAAGTTTTGGTTATGGTGGCTTTTGATTACCTAGCATTCTGATCATAATTTGGATTTCTGGTTTCTCTCTCTACTTTTTCAGATCAAGCTGCACTTGAAACAGAAGCTAGAATCTCACCTCTGATATCGGAGAAGAAAAGGTTATTTAATGACTTATTAACTTCCCAAGGTATTTAGTTATCTATGCTCCTGGTTTTATTATTCTAGCTTCCAACCTTGTCTTAAAATGGGCATATACGATTTCTTTTGATAAGAAATATGTGCATATACATTAGCACTTGCGCGCACACGTGTATTTTCAATCTACATGAAATGTTCAAATCTAGAAATAAACTGTAATCTAGAAAAAATTATCTTTCAGTACTGTGACATTGATGTTTGTTGCCTTCGGATAGGCATAGAGATAAATCAGATATGTGTATGTAATACATAATATATGTAGATGAGACCTTATGTTATTATTTCAGGAAACATAAAGGTGTTTTGTCGTGTGAGGCCTCTTTTTGAAGATGAAGGTCCATCCATTGTCGAATTTCCTGATGATGTTACAGTCCGTATCAATACTGCTGATGATAGCGTAGCTAACCCGAAGAAGGATTTTGAATTAGACAGGGTTTATGGACCTCATGTAGGACAAGGTATTGGGGATTTACTTGTTTCCTTATTGTACTAGCTCTTGATGTGTAACTTAACATTATTAGTTCCTCTTTGTGCAGTTGAACTTTTTAGTGATGTTCAGCCATTTGTTCAGTCAGCATTTGATGGATACAATGTGGCTATATTTGCTTATGGTCAAGTACACTCAGGAAAGACCCACACTATGGTCTCTTACTCATCTCTTTGCGTCTTGTCCTTCTTTTTTCTTCATCTGTTTATTTTGAACGATTTATACATTTCTTCTCTTTATGCATTCCGAAAAACTGCCAATTGTAATCTGTTATGAACTGGGCAGGATTTAAATGCGTAAGATCTTATGAAATCTTTCCATTAGGAGGTTAATTTTTAAAGTTTGTATACTTAGTGTTGGTTGTCGAAATTCATTATTTATTGTACAATTGAGACACATTGAATACCTTGGGCCTTTACCAAAGTTTTGATCTGCTAAATACCCAACTCTTTTAAGCCGTTTGTTTGATATTAATGTTGGTTCCTCATTTTTCCCTCTTCATGCAGGAAGGATCCAGCCACGATCGTGGTTTATATGCTAGGTGTTTTGAGGAGCTCTTTGATTTATCCAACTCTGATGCAACGTCTACATCCAAATTTAATTTCTCAGTTTCCATTTCTGAACTTCATAATGAACAGGTTTTATATGATTTCATGTTTATCATTTAGATTTAACTGCTTTCTCACCTTTGGCATTATTATGATGATCCGATAAGGGATCCATATGTGAAATTTTTGAAGTTGGGGCTTTTCCAATTGTTGCAGATACGAGATCTGCTCATACATTCTGGAACTGATCTGCCGAAGGCTCGCATGGGGTCATTGGATTACTTTGTAGAACTTCTGCAGGAAAAAGTTGAAAATCCAATGGATTTCGGCAGAGTACTGAAATTAGCTTTTCAAAATCGAGGAAGTGATACATCAAAGTTTAGAGTATCTCATCTGTATGGTCCACAACTCTTTCTAGTTGGTACCTGTCTTTTGCTGTATATGGCTTTTCCTTCAACAAAAAAACAATTTAGTTCCTGTAGAACATGTTCATTTTTTTTTTTTTGATAAAATAAGATGTTGTATTAGGAAGGCATCAAGTAGATGCAAGTTACATACACAAAAGAATCATGGTTAACTCCTGAGAACAAAAACTTCAATTCTAAATCAGGGATTGAAAAAGGTTCCTTTTCTGGGAAAAAGAACATACTCAACATAAGAAACATTAGTTCTTTCCTGCCATAATCTCACTCGAGATTCTGTTTTGTCTAAAATTGCTATTCCTCTGTGCTGAGCTCATTACTCTACATATATTTTATTTGGTCGAGGTACTTGGAGTTGCATCAGTTGTGCACTCCTTCATACTGTTATGGCATAACTTTTTAATCTTGTAACTCTGTTCTCTAATGTAAGGTTCTCAAAGCAAAGAAAGAAAGAAAAAAGTTCCTGATTAGCATGTAGGCACGACTCTATCTCCATTACGTCTCTGTATGACTCTATCTGTACTTCTTGCAACGCAAATGCAGTTTCTGTATGTCAATGTGATGCATTTTTTTCCGAGTTGTCTAATTGTTTGGAGAAATAACACTGGTGTGTTTTCCATTTCTTCTAATTGTATGTTTCTTTGGTCTTGCAATTCTCAGGATCGTCACTGTACATATACATTATACCAACTCGATCACTGGAGAGACCTCATATAGCAAGCTCTCTCTTGTCGATTTGGCTGGAAGTGAAAGCACTATTGAAGAGGATAGTGGGGAGCATGCAACAGAGTTACTTCATGTCATGAAATCACTTTCTGCGTAAGGGTTCATGTCAACCTTTTGTTATCAATAATAATTGTATTCTCAACCCATGCATGTTCACTTCCCATATCTAGGACACAGCGGTAAGGAGTTTATGGTGTATTTGTTGGATCACAAATGGAATTTGGTGCATCACTTTTTGCAATTTCGGTCCCATGAAGACCTTCTCTTTGTTCTCAGTCCATTTCTGTTTCCGGATTGAAACTCTGAATGCCTTTGTTTAGCTGATGACATTCATGTGATGGTTTTTAAACTCGAAAAATATTGGCTTTTAAAGCCTATCTTATGTCTTATTTCTCAATTTTCATACACGCAAGATCACTGGGAGAGTTCTAAAGGGCAATGCTTATAGGCATGGAAGCTTAAAACAAGGAGGACAGTTGATCCCCCAGTCAAGTGTGTGACAAGAGCTCCTACAGGGGCTGATTACATTAGAGCTTTTGAGAACATAGTTGGGCGAAGAAAACCAATTTCTTCGATTTGTTTCTATAATGATGCTTGTGAGATGTTTACAATTGTGTACACCCTCGTGGAACAATTAAATATGACAGAAAAAGAAATCTGAGATACTTTGTTTTAGTGCTCTCTCTCTGTTTTTATACTCACCTTTGATACTGACATGCAGATTGGGAGATGTTTTGAATTCCTTGACATCAAAAAAGGACACTGTTCCATATGAAAATTCAATGCTCACCAAAGTACTTGCAGACTCACTAGGTAACTAATTGATTATTGTACTGGTCAATATAATTCTTCAATACTATATTGCTATATAAAAACATACATACATACAAACACACACGAGGCCAATTTTCTCCTCTATGGTGAAGGGCTCTTCTGCGAAATTCTGTTAACTGATCTTCAGAGACATTGAAGAGCTCTACTCAAATGTGCTTTATTTTATGTTGACGTCTACTCATATACTCTTCTTCTCCATGACTAAAACTATATTTCTTACTATTTATTGTTTACTTTTATCGCTGCCCCAACTAGCTTTGGATTGAGGCATCATTGATTGAATGATTGATTTATATTATTGTAATTTCTTAAAGCTTAGATTTCTGGCTGTATCATGTAGGAGATTGGAATTATTGCCTCACTATAATAGAGCTAGCAATCTATCTTTGTACCATCTGCATCTTGTTGATGCCATCAATGATACTTTATCAAAAAAGAACGAGACTGTTGCCTTCGGTTTTCTGAGGCATTATTTTTGTCACCTTATTGCTAAGTAGATAATATAGAGTATGATAATAGATACATGTATATTTGGATTGATCCATCAAGTACACATCATTTTATGATTATTTGGCTGGACCCTAGCATGGCTTGTTCAAATAAAAGGGGAGGCTTTCTAAAGGGTGCAATTTCTGGATTCTGCCCTTTGACTTGCTTTAGCAAGTTCCCTTGACAACATGTACTTATTGCTTTTATAGTCTAAGATGCTATTATGCTTTCTTGATGGGAAATTTATTGGTCCAACCAACATCTTGAGGATAAATGTAACACTCACTTTAACCCTACATTGTTTCTCCTAGAGTTGGACTTGGGTAGGCCAAAATTCGAAACTTATCTAGTGTGCAAGTTGGTGAAGACAGAATTTGGTAAATAGAAGTGTTCCCTCTAACAACTTAAGCTTTTATATTGGATGTTCACACCATTCGACATGGTATCATAGCAGGCGAGGTCCTGGTTCAATTCTCACTGCCACCGTTATCAATAAGAATTTCCACGTGTTTGGCTCATGAGAAAATCAAGCCCACACATTAGGGGTTGTATTGAAGATATAATTAAGTAAATAATAGTGTGCTCTCTCTAACAATTTTACAATTTAAGCTTTTAGATGAGACGGTCGCACAATTAAACACAAGTGATGCTTACAATTTGAAGCTGCATATTGAGGGGATTAGTTGATAATGAAAACTAATAAGGTCTCTTAGCATTTGTGTTCTTGATGGCATCTGTGGTTTACATCTGGAGGGAAAGAGTATCTGTCTTTTGCCTTACAGAATGTTTTTAAGCCTTACACTATGTTGCAACAACACCTCTTACTCTTAGATGTTTTTTATTTTTTTAATTCTGTTATCCCTTGTAAAGTCTATTTGCAGGCTAGACACCTCTAATATTTTTTCGCCTCTTCTTTTTGCAGGTGGAAGTGCAAAGACACTTCTTATTGTTAATGTCTGTCCGAATGCTTCAAATTTGGCTGAGACGTTATCGTCCCTCAATTTTTCTTCTAGAGCTAGAAATGCCACACTAAGCCTTGGGAATCGAGATACAATCAAGAAATGGAGAGATATTGTAAGTCTTGATTTGTTGACCGTGGACTCTCAAAGAGGAGTATGGCGGATGGTCCAAGTCCCTGTTTTTTTTTTTTTTTTTTTTTCTTATTTGGGGTTAGGGCAATGTTGTTTACTTTGATGTAGATGTACATTACACAGTGACATTCAGAAGTTGAAGTTTGATTCACCCGCTAAGTGATCTGTGGGTTGGTCAATACATATGGACATGAAACGGTCTCTCAATTAATTATGAATTCTACTGTTTCTCTTTTGGTAGGCCAATGATGCACGCAAGGAACTCTATGACAAGGAGAAGGAGATTACTGATCAGAAGCAAGAAATAGTTGGGCTAAAACAGGAACTGAAACAGGCCAATGATCAAGGAGTTCTACTCTTCAATGAAGTTCAAAAGGCATGGAAAGTTTCTTCTACACTACAGTCAGACCTAAAGGTTCGTGGCTTTTTCTTTTTGTTTCCTGTTTCTTTCTCATTATTTAATCAGCCTAAACTTACCATATATTTGATTTCTCATAACTTTTAAAACTTCAAGGTGGTTCTTGTTAGAATAATATAAGAGGAAAGATCTTGTTTCTGCTACTAAAATTGAACATTTCTCTAGTTGGTTGCATGTGTCTCTTAAGAGATTGTGGTGCTATTTTTTGTGGTGTAAAAGCGGCAAAAGCTTACTTTATCTAAGAGAAGTCTATATGGTTAACTATTCTTAGGATGTATTGAAGCATATATGCTTACATAGGGGCCTATGGGTCTTTTACATACTGTCAGAGACACTTACCTTTTAGTCTGGTCCACGCTGTTCCCAGCGATATTATAGTGCATGTTTTGTTTGTTACTCTTCTCTCTCTCTCACATTTTCCATAATGTTGATCGTCTTTCTTTGGCAAGACCAAGACAAAACCAAAGATAAATTTGAGTGATTGACATGGTGAAGTCTGTTTACGTGGTCCTTGTTATTTATTGTATGATTGGACTACTTAATAGTTTAAAACTTGTAATTTGTTCTGCTGATGTTACTACTATTACAAATTTCTACTCGTTTTCTTCTACGTCACAAGGGGAAGTGTTGCTTCTGAAAGTATATTGGTTTATTCTCTCAGAGTATATTGGTTTATTCTCTCAGAGTATGCTAATTTTCTTTCCTCTGTCCAAACTGATAAAACTCAAACCTTATGTCTGGTTGGGAAGCATGTTACTAATAAGATCCAGTGTTTTCCCTCTGATGTAGGCTGAGAATATCATGATCACGGATAAACTTAAGACAGAGAAGGATCAAAATACTCAAATTAGAAATCAAGTAGCTCAACTTTTACAGTTGGAGCAAGAACAGAAATTGCAGATACAACAACGTGATTCAACTATTCAGATGTTGCAGGTTAGTTGCTTGCTATACAATTGCCTTTTGCTCTCTTAGCCCTGAATCTGTATACCGTAATCAAGTTAATCTACCTTTTTAAGATGTTATCTTGCTACATTATTCTTCTCATTGTTGCATACCGCTGGTTAATTTCAAATTGTTGCTAATGGACTCAGCCTTTTGTCTAATAGCCTACATGATATTGACTCAATTTTTCTAAGGGGAAGGTCCATCAAGGTAGCTTGTTACCTGGGCCTTCATGCGTCGCCCCAAGTCATTGCCCCATAGCCCAGGCCTGGGGCACTCCACTGAAACAAAAAAACTTTCAAATTGTTAGTACATCAGCCAACAATGGAAGTATAACAGAAAAGTGGGAAATATCTTAAGACTGTCATACATTTTTCCCTTTGAGGCTTGGGGATTATGATCTTACAAGCTTGAATAAAAAGATTACACGGGGTTTATGATTTATCATTTATGTAGACAACAACGATAATATTTAACAAAGAACGTCTCAAACATTGTTACTGTTCAAATTGGCTCAGTTCAAGATTCTTGATGCTTTCATGTCAAGCAGGTTATTACTTACTTATGTGCTGGCCCATCGCTGTATGCTAGAGAAGCTATTTTTGTGGCTCAAACTTGAAACAGGATATCTTTGCCTCGAGGCTCACTGTTTTCAATTTTGTGATGGATGCCTATTCAGTCAACATTCCATACTGTGTTATTTTAGTTTCTGCAAGTTTACTTGCATCGTGATATTTCTCGCATTGTCTACCTTTTATTGATATACGTATTTTTATAACGTAAACTGCATTTCACCTTTTTGTTGTGGTTGAAGAAATACATTTTCCTTTTGCACATGATTCTGCTTGAAATTTCTGATCAACTTATATTGTTGTTGTTGTTGTTATGTTGTAGGCCAAACTGCAAGCTCTTGAATCACAGTTAACTGAGGCAGTACGTGCCAGTGAGGCTAGGTTAAAAGATGGGTCCGAGTCAAGATCTGCAGATCAAACAGGTTTGAAGGCAACGAGGGATGACATTGACTCAACAGCTGTTACCAAGAGGCTAGAAGAGGAACTTTTAAAACGTGACGCACTTATTGAGGTAGCTTATTCATGCTGACTGTGTATATGTGGTACATGGTTTTATATTCTTTAGGTAAATTCTGTTAAAGAGGAATAACAGTAAGGATGAATAGGCTTTGGTCCTTGTGTAGATTTTATGGGCCATTAATATGCTTAAATTAAAGAATCTTTATCTATATGTTTAATTAGTATCTTCCGGAAATGGAAATTTGAATCTTTTGAGCTTTTTCCTGGGTTAGATATATCTTGCTATTCATTTGAGTCATTAATGTGTTTTGTCTTTCTGACAGAAATTGCATGAAGAAAATGAGAAGTTATTTGATCGTTTGACAGAGAAAGCCTCTCTAGCTGGATCAACACAGGTAATAATAGTGGTGTCCCAAGTATTTTTCTCGGATGTGCTAGAATTTTAATTCTTTAATTAATTTATTCCTAACTGTTGAAAACTTGGAATGTGTGACCATCTCATTTAAAAACTTAAAAGCTTAAGCTGTTAGAGATAGCAAACTTATATTTTCTTAACTATGAGTTCAACACTTACACTGTTATATTCTCTTGATATGATGGGTTCAAGGGACTTTAGGCTACCTTATATTTATTTGGACATCATTGATGATTAGGCAGCAAACTTGAGATTAAGATTTAAATTTCTCAAAACAGAAGTGGTCAAGAGATGAAACTTTGTCATGAGAAAGAAAAAGGGTACTAATTGACAGATTTACCTTACTGGAGAATGGTACTGAGGAACAGAGTGATATTGATTTATGGGAAAGAACAGACTGAAGATATCCTGCATTATGATGGGTAGCTCCCTATCAGATGTCTTTGGATACATAGTAATCATGATTTGAGATTGGTTGCAAGAATTGCGGAGTTAATATTTGTGCCATGGAATGAATCTCTCTCTATGGTGTTCGGTAAACATCCTTGGATTTGAATCATAAGATTTCTGCTATTAGTCACTCGTAATTATCATGTGAATGCCTTTTGCTTTTGTTTTATTTCTGATCATCTATGCTAAACTGATAGATTGCGTGGCTCGAGCATTTTGCTCTTGCTGAAAGAGTGCTTTATTCTCATCTTAAAGCTGTTATCAGTAAAGCTCATTGGTGCTCTTTTTGCACAGGTGTCTAGTTCATTACCAAAAGCTCCAACTGCTCAGAATAGAGAAACTGGAAGGTGTATACTGTTAATAGATTAAGCATTTTGTGGTTTCCCTATTGTCTTTTCTGTACTTTCATGGTTATTAACTGCATCTTGCGTTGTGGGTGACAGAACTGATATCAATGTCAAAGGACGTACTACAGATGTGCTAGCATTGCCCTCACCAACTGATAAGCCAGATGGCACTGTTGCTTTGGTTAAATCTGGTGGTGAAAAGGTCAAGACTACCCCAGCTGGAGAATATCTTACTTCTGCATTGAACGAATTTGATCCTGATCAATATGATGGTCTTGCTGCAATCACTGATGGAGCGAACAAGCTTTTGATGCTGGTAAGATCCTTTTCCCCTTTTGCTCTCTGGAGCACGCAGTAGGTCGTCTCGTCTGAGAATATGCTCTATTCGGAGTCTTTATGGAAATATCAAACTTTTTAGCAACTATTTAGAAATCAAGCTGGACATGCTCAAGTACGTGCATTGATGTCAAAGAAAGAAATAATTATATTTATTTGTATCAAACTGGACATAGTTAATTATATGAAGTGATATCAGATCACTTAATCATATCTGGATGATGGTGTGATGACATCAGCTTCAATTTAGTCTACAAATAATCGACCACTTTCTTTGAACCTATGGATGTACCCTATCCTGCTATAACTACAACGTTTTGGTCATTTATATCAGGTTTTGGCAGCAGTCATCAAAGCAGGTGCCTCTAGGGAGCATGAAATACTTGCTGAAATTCGAGATGCCGTCTTTGCTTTCATTCGTAAAATGGAGCCAAAGAGAGTGATGGATACCATGCTTGTTTCCCGTGTTAGGATTTTATATATAAGATCCTTGCTTGCTAGGTCGCCGGAGTTGCAATCCATAAAGGTAATAGATTCTTGGCCGTTCTTCCAGAGACTATTCTAGTGGATTTCTGTACTGCCTTTTTGACTGTCGAAAGCAACTGCCTGTTGAATTATCTAGGTTTCTCCCGTTGAGCGTTTCCTGGAGAAAGCTAATAGTGGCCGAAGCAGAAGCTCTAGCCGTGGTAGCAGCCCTGGAAGATCGCCTATTCGTTATGATTCAAGTAGGAATGCACTGGTTGATGAACATATTCAAGGGTTTAAAGTAAATTTAAAGCCAGAAAAGAAATCAAAATTATCATCTGTTGTTCTGAAGATACGTGGTATTGATCAGGTGACTTAAATGCATTACAAGCAATGTGCCTGTCCCTCTTCCCTGTCTGCTTCTTTTTTCGGTGATTGTTAGGTTGTCTGTTAGCTTTGGTCTGTTAAAGGAATGAAATACGTTTTTTTTTTGAAGATGGTAACAGATTTCAGTTTGCTAATTTAGTAGTCCAAAAAATTAACCAAAAGCTAGCCTCGTGACAGTTACAAGGATCCAGTGAGATCTACTAGAGACTCTACAACTTGTACAAAGGCTTCTTTACACCAAACGTAAAACAAAAATATACACGTCATCTTGATCTTTTGTTCAGAGTTAGCTAAATTTTCAAAGCATCTTGAATTCCTTTCCATCAAAATACATGCTGGGACAATTCTCCACCACCTCTTATGCCCCATACCAGTACCTGCGCCATTCCAGCATGCCATCATTTCATCAGTTCTCCTGGGCATTGTCCAGCTGAGGTACATACTTGATATATATTTTGATTAGCTGCGCAACCAAAGGTGTGGCCCATTGGTCAATGAAGTGGGTGCAAACCTTGGAGATCAGGGTTCCAATCCCACCAAAAACACTAGTTTCTTTCATCTGTCTAAGCCTTGGACAGAGTTGCAAGGTACCTGTGTTGGTGGAGGTAGCAGGTACCTCGCGATATAGTTGAGATGCGTCCAAGTTGGCTCAGACAATTGTTATGAAAGAAACTGATTGTGCTGATTGTGTTATTTTTGCTTTATTTATGCTTTATATTTTCCCTCTATTGTCTCTAACTTTTTATCTGTGCATGTTATATCTATTTAACGTTCAATTGGTAGTGGCTTATGTGACTTGGAGTTTAATCATATAGGACATACAGAGGCAGCATGTAACTGGTGGAAAGCTTAGGGAGATAACTGAGGAAGCTAAAAGTTTTGCGGTTGGAAACAGAGCTCTTGCTGCTCTTTTTGTACATACTCCAGCTGGCGAGCTTCAACGCCAGATCAGGAACTGGCTTGCAGAGAACTTCGACTTTCTTTCTGTCACTGACGACACAGTTGGTGGAGCGACGGGTCAGCTCGAGCTTCTGTCTACTGCAATAATGGATGGATGGATGGCTGGACTAGGTGCTGCAATGCTCCCTCACACTGATGCACTTGGTCAACTCTTATCTGAATATGCAAAGAGAGTTTATAATTCCCAACTCCAGCACTTGAAGGTACTTACATGTTATCTTTTGATTTTATTCCCTCCATCACATACTATTGACCTCTTATTTTTTGCCTATGCCTATTTACTTAGAGCACTTCCAATGGGAAACTTTTCCTTTGGGAAATTCAGACTGTATACAAGAGTTGTACGTTTATATCTTAAAGTGATGTCTTTCTATTTGCTGCTCCACTTCTTTTGCATTTCAAGTTATTATATTTATCACTTGTCTATACAAGTCTAATTATCATAAGCTGTTCACAATACACTATACTTGTTTATCTTGTAGGGATGTTAGGGTTATTACTATTGGTATTATTATTTTCATTAACTACATGTTCATCATTATGCTTCTGAAATCAGCATGTGTTGGAATTTGAGTTTGCTTGTGTTTGTCTCTTCTGTTGTTTGTTTGATAGTAAAATGATTGTTTACCTATGTTTCCCGAATTTTCTCTTTGTTGTGGAAGGAGTGGCAATTTGTGGTACTTCTCCTTTAGGGCTATTTTTTATCTGAAATTCCTCGCCATCTCTTAGAAACGATGCCAGCTTCCAATCTTAAAATATGATCGAAAAAATAATAAATTCTTCTTTTTCTTCTTCTCTCTCATTCACCCCTTGGCACAAAATAAAAGTCACGGGGGCCAGCAGAACTTCTCTCTTTTCCTGCCTTTCCCTGACCTGTTGGTGTTTGCTTGGTTTTTGTTGGGGTTACATGTCTATGGACTATGGTTGCCAAAGGCTGAACAAGTCTGTTGGTGAAGATGTCATCCGGTAAGAAGTTTTTGTCTCACTATACGAACACGTGGATTTGGTCCCCCACGTGAGACATAAGAAAAATCTAGAGTCATATCCACTCTTACAGAAAATCTAAAATTTGGCTCAAACGGGGCTCCAGGTGAGGATGTTTTGCTCATTCGTGGGTGTCTTGTCAGCTTATCCTCACTATCAAATAAACAGCATAGCTTTGGTGTGGGCGGCTGAACACTTTTAACTCAGGGCAACTCCTTTCAAAGCCATATTTTAACATTGTAGCAAGTATGCAATTGAGCTTGCATTTATAAAACCACATCTTAATCTCGACCACGTTATGCTGTTGTTGCACGGGCAGCTATGTTCTTCTTTCTCTCTCCCTCTCTCTCTATCTGTGAGTGGTGGCGAGTAGCCCAACCTATTCTCTTTGCATGATTTTACAAATAATGGTATACACTTATTTATCCCCCCGGACCCCCTATCCCCTCAGAAAAGAAGAAAGAAACTTAATATGCAGTTCTTGTCAAGCGCAATCCTAATATTGGATTAGTTTTGCTTTAATTGCTTACCGTTTGTCGTAGTGTTTATACAGTTTTACACAAGAAAAGTAGATGGATCCAGTTAGAGTCTCTCTTTTGTCTTGTCTCCTGCTTATGCTGTTCTAATTCAATTCTTTATCAGGACATTGCAGGTACACTGGCAACTGAAGTGGCAGAAGACTCTACACATGTGGCGAAGCTGCGTTCAGCTTTAGAATCTGTTGATCACAAACGAAGAAAGGTGCGTTAGTAGATTGAATTGCTACTTTTGATAATGTATGTAATCTCCATGCAATACTGAATACTACCGATGAACCAACATAGCTGCAGATTATCTACTATGGATTTCTTTTGATGAAGAAAGCCGTATTACATGACAGTTGCTCTCTGTTGTTGACTTAATTAATATTTTAAGTGAACCGCAATTGCTCGATAAACTGTAAAGCAAGAACTTCAATTTAATTCTATATCCTGAACTGTTGAAAGATTCCAGGAGGTGTTAGAAAGTTGGGCTGAGGATGATTATCCACCGTATCCTTATGCCAAGGTTACTGAGTATCCCACAGCCTGTCGTATAAACTCATTATCTTGCATAGAGCATTTTATTTGAATTTTAGATGGTCTGGCAAGTATGACTCAGTTACCTTCATAATCAGATTTTGCAACAAATGAGAAGTGATATGACAATGTTGACATTAGAAGATGGAAGTTCACCAGTTCGAAATCCTTCTACAGCAGCTGAAGATGCCAGACTTGCATCCTTGGTTTCCCTTGATGGCATTTTGAAACTAGTCAAGGTTTTTTATTTGCCAGTCACTTTCCTTTGAATTGTTTTTTTTCTTAACTGTGCTGGTGAATCAAAAGGCAAGACTAATCTGATGAATTAACTTTAACAGGACGTCTTGAGGCAATCCTCTGTGAACACCCTCAGTAAGAGTAGGAAGAAAGCTATGCTTGCTTCTCTAGATGAACTTGCAGAACGAATGCCTTCCTTGCTTGACATTGATCATCCATGTGCTCAGAGGCACATTGAAGAAGCACGGCATGCTGTTGAGGTACATCGTTACTTTCATCGCTGGTGGTTGTTAAATATCTGGTGTTTCTGAATGTCATCCCTGAAGATAGGAGCCCAAATGTTGACTATTACACAATGTTTTAGCATAAATATTTCATGTGTACTGTAGCTGTGTGGCCCTTCAATTAACTGAGGAAGGCAATGTTCGATTGTTTGCCAATATTTACCTGTTGTGGTTGGGTGTAGATGTGACAACATTCTATTTACTTGAGAAAATGTTAGTCTTAGAGAGAAATACTTGTGTCTAGCTTTGAATATTTGAGTGGACGCTATTACTAACTGCAGCTGAGCTGTCACGAGAGAACAAACATAGCAAAGTGCAGAAGATACTACTAAGATAAATTGCTGAAATGATATGGATAGTATAATTTTTTATTACAAAAATTTAGTCCTACATTATTTGCAGATATATTTCCAGTTCTATTCATATATGAGATTGTCATTCAACTAGGATAGATACTGTTTTTGCTTTCAACTAATGTGTTTTGTCTTTCTAACGATTTGACACAGTCGATTCCTGAAGAGGATGACCGGCTTCATGACACCGTACATGCTTCTCGGCATCCTGCGGATGGGGGATTAGGGGGTGAAACTGACGTGGCACAGTGGAACGTTCTTCAGTTCAACACAGGCTCAACAAACCCATTTATCATCAAGTGTGGAGCTAACTCAAACTCTGAACTGGTCATCAAAGCTGATGCACGAGTTCAAGAGCCTAAAGGGGGTGAGATTGTCCGAGTTGTTCCCAGACCAACCGTTCTTGAAGATATGAGCTTGGATGCGATGAAACAGTTATTCACACAGCTTCCAGAGGCTCTAAGCTTGCTTGCTCTTGCAAGGACAGCAGATGGAACCAGAGCTCGGTATTCCAGACTCTACAGGACTCTTGCCATGAAGGTTCCAGCATTGAGAGACCTTGTTAATGAACTTGAGAAGGGCGGAGTGCTGAAGGATGTCAAGTCATGATAGGTCTTATTGCTTCGGCATAGGGTCTTCGTGCATATCTTTCAGTTTTGTTGGATCAATGCCAGGTTGTATCTCTTGTGCAACAACACTTCAGGTGTGCTGATTATTTCAGTTGTGTTGCCTACTTGGCCTGTAATTTTGGTAATGACACGGTAATGTTGCCCCAATTTTCAATTTTGGGTTTCAAGTTGTGTATAGTTGTATCATGTGTAACATTGTGTAACATGCCATATCTGGCTTTTTATTTATTCAGAAATGTTCCCTATCCTGTTGTTCTAGAGCAATTCTGCTTACCGCACCGGTGAAATAGATGGAAGTGAACAAACACATTGCAAATTAACTCTTTTGGAGCATCAAATTAAGAGTTTATGCTGGACAGTTGATTGCAGATATTCGTTTCTGAAGCGTAGTGTTATGTCTACAAACTTCATATAAGCTCTCATCTTGGTTAATGCTATACAAGTTTTGTTTTTTTTTTTTGTTTTTTTTTTTTTTCTTCTTTTTAATAGTAGAGGGGCTAACTTCGCATTTATATGGTTTGTTGAAAGATGGTGAACAAAGATTGTGCGATTTACGAAGAGTTTAATCAACAGTGGAACTCTAAATACATCAAAGAAAGTGGGGTACATCTTATCTAATTATGAATTATAAAACTAAAAACACTACACCTGTATGATACGTTTAATGATGAATCACAATGACATACATACATATATATATGTATTATTATCAATAACAATGAAACACAGGCACATACATCTAATTATGAATTGTAGTTACATACATTATACATATATGGTCATATAATCAAGAATTGTAATGAGTTATGAATTATATTTATCTATTTATATGTCCTATCATTTAATTTTTTGATTGACTTAAGTGATAATTTAACATATTAAACCATTTCACTTAGTGTACAATGGGGCTAGTTTTTTATTTTATTTTATTTTTTTAATTGGAAATTTAGGTCTAAACATATACATATATACTCCCTCCGTCCCATATTACTTGTTCACTTTTCCCCTTACACACTCTTTAAGAAATTATAAATAAAAGTGTACTTTTACAACATTACCCTTATCTGTCTCCAATAAACTATACTCCAATCAATATTTTTTACTTTGAAAAACAATTAATGCTACGGTCAAAATAGGAAAACTTTAATTAATTCTATCTTGGTTTTGTAAATAGACAAGTATTTTGGGACGACTATATTTAGTAATGTGGCCGACTAATATGGGACGGAGGGAGTATATATTTTAAGACCTCAGTTGACTCAACAAATAACCTTAATTATATATTTAATCTATTTTTTTATTTAATATAACTTTTTATTTATCAGTAATGTTGTGTACAAAAAAGGTCAGACCTTGACATTTTTCCATGACATCACTATATCATGCAATATCCTTTGGCTCATGCAATACTATTAAAGGGCTTCATCGGCTCAACCTAATATATGTAGGAGAGGTTGTATGTGCAAAAATCAACTGATAAATGGCCGAAGAATGGAGTCCTTTAACACCGGAGGAGGAGGCGGAGAGGGAGATGCTTATGAATATGATATCAAAGGGGCAAGAAGAGATTCCTTTGACACCGGAGGAGGAGAAGAAGAAGAAGGAGAGGATAACATACTTAGAGATGAAGAAAAAAGCAATTGAGAATCCATTATCTGATGTTCCTTTTTTCCCATTTGGACCAGGATGTGGTGTGATGCCTGACTTCGGGCAGAAGTTTGAATGCAAGTATGATATATTACAAAAGAGGCCTTTAACAGAGGAAGAGGAACGTCGATTCACATATGGGATGAAAGTAAACCTTCCATCTTTCCCACCTTTACCATGGGATAAGAGGCAAACAGTTCCTCTCACCCCTGACCTCGTTCTACAGTTCGAACAACAACGACAACAGTGTACTAGTATTACTAGTACCAGTAGTACTGTGATGTCAAGGGAGGAGAAGCGACAACAACTTGCAGCACAAGGAAGATGTCTCGATGGGTCGTATCTAACCCCATATTGCAAGTGTGACAAACAATCCTGTGGATTCCAACCACCATATCCCCCAGAGTTTGCCCCAGTTTGGCTTGCATACAAACGTCAGATTCGTCAATCCCATGTAATGTTTCCCCTTCATGTTGGTCAAATTTCTGCCTGTTTCACTAATTCTATGAATTACCTGTGATGTCTAACTGGGAACTGTATTTTGGCATTAAATCTGTGTTATATTTTTGATTTAAACTTAACTGGCTGCTATAACAGGCAATTTAGATAGACTTTTGGGCTGCCAAACCTAGGTTACACCCTTGTGCCATATTAATCAACAAAAAACATCCCTTATCTATCCCAAAGTTGCAATATTTATCCTTCTGTTAGATTTGTCAAAAAACTAATGGCTACATAAAACATATGCTTTTCCCAGAGATCTTCCTGTTCTGTCCTTTCCAGTTGTCTTCTGCAATAAATCTTGAGCTATCCAACATCCTCCCACAGTTGCACTAGAACCCAACATCAAAATTAATTAACCCTTTTCCTCACTTCTCTTGTTCGGGGAACTAGCTTGTTTTCTTCAGTTTTCTGAAGGAATTGGAAAAGAGCTTATAGATAGAATGGATTTGGTGAACTCGGTGTTGAACTTTGTTGTACCACCAACAAGTTTGGTGATATTAGCTTGTCCACGGCCAGTGGTCTTTCATGAAAGCATGAGAATGTTTTTTTTTTTTTTTTTTTTGACACACTTTCTTTGGTGAAGATATGAGGATAAACTTGTTATTACCACTGAAGCTTCTTTTAGTATTGGAGAGATAATGAAAAAGTTTAACTAAAATTGACAACACCTTTTCAGAATTATGATTCTATATGCTCTTCACTCTTCAGTTTGGAACTTTTTCTTTGATATTTATCTCTTTTGAGCAACTTTTTTGATAAATTGATTTAGCGATTGTGTCTTAATCATGAATCCTCCTGACTTTAGGAATCCGTAATAAAATTTGGTATCACAAAAAATATGATGGTGTAGAAGAGTTCACGTAGATGATTTCTCTTCCCAATATTCTAGGCTATTCAGAAGGAAATAGTTTCTTGACAAAGACTAACGGAAGGATGAATATTGCAACTTTGGGATAGATAAGGGATGCTTTTTTTCATTATTATAGCACAAGGATGTAACCTATGTTTGGCCCATAGTCAGGGATGTTTTTAGCCCAAAACTCTTTTATTAGCCTTATGATTTGGATACTCTTAATCACTCACTCTAGTGTTGGTTTCTTTGACAGTGTTTTGACATTGACGACCATCCCCCTTCGCCTTTTGGTGCTGCAGTAGGACCATTAGCACCACATCATGATTTCAATGGCAAGGCTGAGTTACTGATGGAACTGGATAACCGTGCTATCCAAGAATATAATGAGAAAGAGTGCAATGTATATATACACCTTAACTTGCTTTCTGTGATTTGTCCCCGACTATCCTTCCCTTTATTTTTCAACTAATAGTGACTCTCCTTGCAGGTTACCAAATACAAGGTTTTGAAGATTGAGAAAGTGAATCATTCGGTGACTTCATACTATCAATATTGGATGACCGTGAAAGTGTTAAATCTAACTCTTGGTACTTCTACCGAGACTTTTCAAATCCATGCTGGTAAAAGTATCCTCAATGATGATGATAAAGTTATCTACTGTTGCCGGCCTAAAGAAGAGGTATTTTTTGTGTGTTCGTTAGGTGAAATAGGTCATTTCTAAATGAATTCTTTATTTGTTTTTTATGGAGTAGAATGGACTGGAAATGGTAACTATAGGCATTTGCTTTCTGTGAACAATAGCTAACTTTTACTTTGGTTTGTTTCTCCGAACTAATTTACAGGCCATTGTTGGTTTGCCAAGCTGCGATGTTTGTTTTGGCTTGCTGCCCAGAGAGGAAGCACTTGAACTCTAGTTATTTAAGTTTGGACTGTTTGAGGTTTCATCGTTGTAGTTTAAGTTATATAAATTTGGTCTTTGTTGAGATTCTATGATTTGTAAGTTTTAGTGCTATACTATGATGTTTGACCTGGCCTCTTTGTTGATTGAAGTATTAGCTATACTATCACCAGGACAATAGCTTTCTAAATTTAGTACTTTTGTTGAGAACATTTCAATCTCTCTAGTTACAAGCCCTTTACTTTGGGAAGTGATCCGAGATCTGTTTGTTATTTGAAGTATCTGATAACTTTTGTGATTATGGTTATTGTATAGGAGTTGTTTTGCTTTAAACGAGCTCTAAGGCTACTAACTGTTGCTGTTAAGCTTTAAGCATTTGGACGCAAGATAAGAGGATGAACTCAACATCTTACTAAGAGAAGTACAACTTTCATAAAACAATTGGTTCTTTATTTATCATTCACTCTTTGTCATTCCAATATCTATTGAGGTTTTACTTGCCAGTCCAACCAAGTTTGATTCAGGGACTCTTTTAGTTATAAAAGCAAAATTTTTAGAGACTTGAAAAGGTTTGGTGATGCCTATTTGAGTTTCATTAAGCGAAGCCACCTCGAATTAAGGAACGAGGTTCCTTTAGATCATAGGCATAGGCATGATGAAACTATCTTGAGTTTTTTAATGCAAATTGGAGCGAAATTTATATCCTTTTCTCTTTTCCTTTTTTAAGGCAATCGTAATATTCTACTTGTTTCTCTTTCTGGTAGAGTTAGGGCTCGTCATCATTGAATAACTAGATGTGGCCACAGCAAACTCTAGAACTTTTACAGCTACATCATTCTACTATAATTGCTGAGAACGTTTGAAACTAAATTAGGTGAAATTAGGGCGGACTCACTAATATTCTTATGAGATATGAATTAGGTGAAAGAGTATACGAGGTATGAAGAAGGTAAAGGGCAGTTAGCTTTTAGCATATCTAATCTAGCAAGAAACCCAATTAAATTACTTTACATAGATAAGGCGGGGTTAGGAAAAAAAGCTAGCTGGAAGTAATCTCTTGTTCTCAGTGAAAGCTAAAGGCCGAGGTACAGTAGGATTGTGGTGCGTGCTCTCTTTATTGTGCAGATGCGCTCCTGGTAAGGGAAGCTTGATGTAAATCGATCAACCCTGCCCTATTCAAGTGATTGCCTCGAGCCGAGTGAGTTTTGTTGGTTTGCCAAGCTGTGAGTTTTGTTTTGGCTTGCTGCTGGATAGGGATGTCATTGGAGGAAAGGAAGAGGTACTTGAACTGTAGTTATTCAAATTTCATACTGTTTGAGATTTCATCATTGTAGTTTAAGGTATTTTGATATTTGGTCTTGGTTGGGCTTCTATCCTTTGTAGCTTAGTGCTTTAGTTTTATATTTAATCTGACCTCTTTGTTAATTCAAGTATTTTTATCATATATTATATCACCTGGATTTTACTTTTCTAAGTTTAGTACTTGTTTAGACTATTTCAATCTCTCTGTTATAATAAGCCCTTTACTTTGAGTAGTGATCAGAGTATCTGATAGTTTTAATTATTCAAAGAATTTGTTATTTGAATGATAGCCGTCCTATCTGAAGATCACTTCTCACGGATTTGGAGGCTAAAGGTGCCTCCAGAGATAAAACACTTCATCTGGCAATGCAGTCATGATCGACTGTGAACTCTGGACTATCTTATAAACTCAATAGCTCCGCCTCTTCTACATGCCCTAGATGTCCACTCCAAGTTCCTGAAACAATGCCACATGTCTTGTTTCATTACACTCAAGCACTAAGCATTTGGCAATCTCTGGGCATAACCAATTTAGAATCCTCCACTAATGAGCCTTCGTCCTGGCTTCAAAAATTCATCAGCACTCTCACTCATCCACTTGTCAAATACCCTCCTATATCCTAATTTGCCTATGGCACATCTGGCTACATAGAAACAAGTTCCATTTTGAGAAACCAATGCTTCAATTAGCTTAAAATACATTCAGTAATCAATAGGGCTTGTGAATACTACTATCTATCAACAAATGCCAAGCCCCCTGCCCCTTCTCAGCCCTTATATTTCAAATGGCATCCACCACTGGATGGCTTTTCCAAATTAAAAAAATTTGATGGTGCAAAAAAAGGTTCTACTCACAAGTGTGGAATAGGTGGTATATTTAGAAATACTGCAGGACTCTGGCACCTTGGATTTGCTGGTACAATCAATGCCAATAGATGAGTGGAAGCAGAAATCCGTGCTTTCTTGCAGGGCTTATCACTGGCAGTAATATATAAGCCACAACCACTAAAAATTGAAGTAGTAGATGCCATGGACCTAATTCAGATGCTGGAAACTGATAACTCATTATTTTTCTCTATCTTGGCTGATTGCAGACAATTGTTGAACGAGCTCGATAGGCCCTAACTTGGCCATGTTTACAGGGAGCAAAATCAACTAGCGGATGCAATGGCTTAATTGGAATTTGAAAAGGAATTTGGAAGCAGTGTCGATATTTTTGTTAACCCATCGACTACTATCAACTCCACGCTAGGAAAAGATCAGTCGTTACAAACTTTCCAACGTTGAGTGAAAATGACTGCATCAGCTTCTCTTATCGACAATGCCCAACGACCACTGGACTATGATTGCAGCCCATTTCTTTTTGTTGTAATGTTTTGATTAGCATGCATCCCTATAGACAGAATGTAGTAGCTCTGATAGGAACCTAACTATGTAGTGTTTTAGGTAGTTTAGCTATGTAATAGTTGTATGTCCACAATTAAACTTTTCCGTGTAGTCATCGTTGTCACAAATTTTCTTTTTATCAAGTCAATTCGGTACGTTTGAAAAATTAAGATTCTTAATAGATGTCTCACTAAACATAGAACGATAATAGTAACAATATTGTAGTATGCCATTACTAAATATTTTCCTTTTTATTTTATTTTTAATTTTTAACATTTATCTTTGAGCGTAGTGATAACTAATTGGATAAAATTATTAGATTAACGACAAGTGAGGAAAAGTCTCCATTATTAGTTGTTGAAGAATATTAACTAGTTGATGAATATTGACTTCTCATTGTGCGCATTGAGGGGTCATTTGGTTGTTCGTTAGATCTAATTAAACATAATGGATTTTACTTGTTTGCTTTTGGGACATGAAGATAAATAATAAAGTAAAATGTAAAAGTGAATGCTAAAATGTGTGAGTAATTGCACACTTAGCATACAAAGCCAGCCACATGTGACACTCTTCCTTATTTAATTTGTTGGCAAAAAATGATTTCGAATTGGTAAGGGGATTCTTCCAATAATTTGTCCGTACCCTAAAATGACACAAGTGAACCAGTATACTAAGATATTTTGAAGTAACATGTGTAGGATTCAGCAAGATGACCTTGTCAATTTGAAAGAAGAAGTGTTATCTTATCTTTTGATTAGGAAAGTAGCACATACCTAGAATGAATATTTTATTCTTGATCAATTTAAAGATCCTCCTCTCTATATTTAGTTACCATGGTCCGACTTTGTATGAAGCAAGCCTCCCTAGACAGGCTCCAAACCAAAGTGATGAAAAGGCAAATGATCGTATATTGTAATATAGTATTAAAAAAAATATGAGAGAAATCTTTTTCATTTTTCTTATATATTAAAATACTTTAATGTTAAACTTTCTATTTTGTCTTTAATGATATATTTTTATAATTACAAAAATATCATGACATATTTAAAATTATAAGTCCAAATATTTCTTTTTTCCCTATCTTATGCTCAATAAAATAAGGGAGGGAGAGTATTTCAAACCTGCCATAATTATTTAGTAAAAAAGAATAAATATAATGAAATATAAAAAAATCTAAATAATTTTTTTGATTTCTCACTCGGTGTCTGATGTCCTTATTGGGGCTCGACTATATCCAAATTCGCTCAGGGAAGTATCTCTTTTTTCGCTATCTTATGCTTAGTAAAATAAGGGAGGGAAGAGTATTTGAAACCTGCCATAATTATTTGGTAAAAGTATAAATATAATGAAATAATAAAAAAAATCTAAACAATTTTTTTTCTCACCCAGTATTCGATATCCGCATTAGAGCTCGACTATATCCGTATTTGCTCGGGAGAAGCGCTCGCTATCAATTTTTTTCACACGCAAAGTTTCAACCCGAGACTTCGATTAAAAAAGAAGGGCGCCTCATTCACCGTGCCACGTCCAAAAAAAAAAAACATAAACTGTAGCTCAGTGGTATGACCCAATAGTTGAGAGAGTTCAGGATCTTGAAAATAAAAAGCCCCCCCCCCCCCCCCCCCCACACACACACACACACACAGTGAAGAGGAAAAATGAGCAAAAAAATGGATTCATCTTCATTAACATGCAAGAAATTAACAATAATTACAGTATTAGCAGTTTTAATCCAAGCATTTGGTCTTGCTCTCTTTGTTCTTGGTTTCTTCCCTGTTAAGCCAGCACTCTCAGGATTCAGGTACTCAATTTATATAAAGAATTTATTTTTTTGATTTTTCAGTTTCATTCTTGAAAACCCAATTATGTAATTTGTATTGAGATTTTCTGTTATTCTTGATTCTTTTTTTCTTCAGTGGGGTTGAGAGTTTTTATCCACCTGGAACAGATTCAGCTGAGTTTCATAATACAACTAATTTATCAGATAGTCAGCTCAAATATTTGTACCAGGTTGGTGTCTTTTTTCTTTTTTTTTTTTTTGGGGGGGGGGGGGTTATTTTCTTGGGTTAAGAAGATCATATTTGTAATTAAAAGGAATTTATTCATATTGTGTTCATCTTAGATATTGTTTTTGCTATCCCATTTTATATGAAGTACTATATATAACCGATATCATTGTGTATTATGCATACATTGGCATGTTACTACCAGGGCTGGAGCTAGGTTGGGCCTAGGGGTTCATCCGAACCCTCTTTGGCAAAAAATTACCTTGTATATACAAGTTAAATTAATTTTTATGCATATATGGTTAATGTTGAACCCATTGCAGGCTTCTTCATGTGTTTACTTCTTTATATTCTTGAACCCCCTCAGTAGGAATCCTGACTCCTCCGCTGGTTACTACAAAAGGTGCTTCTTTTAATGGGATTTTCGGGGCGGGGGAGAGGTTTGGGGGGGGGTTGCTTTTTGGGGTAAGAGGATCATATTTGTAATTAAAAGGGATTTATTCATATTGTGTTCATCTCAGATATCTTCTTTTCTATCCCATTTATAAGAAGTGTATATAAACTGATATCATTGTGTATTATTATGATTACAATTTGCCATGAACCACAAAATGCCTTAAGGTTCTTGAAAGTTTGAAACTTTTTGGGATTTTACAGGAATGTCTATTTCAATAGCATGTCATGTTGTTTTCGTGGGTACTTGTTGAGAGGATCATATTTGTAGTAAAAAATTATTTATTCAAGTTGTGTCAGCTTAGATAATGTGTCGTCCTATATATATGAAGTATATACAACTGATATCATTGTGTATTATGATTACAATATGGCATGTTACCACATAATTTTTAAAGGTTCTTGAAAGTTTGAAACTTTTTGAGAACTTTATAGGAACGTCTGTTTCAATAGAATTCATGTTGTTTTTCCGGTGTACATGTTGACGCCATTGTTCTGTTGCTTTTGCAACGGATACTTTAAAGTGCTCTATTGCCTTAATACAACTAATTTATCAGATGCTCAGCTCAAATATTTGTACCAAGTTGGTGTCTTTTTTTTTTTTTTTTTTTGGGCGGGGGGGGGGGGGGGGGGGGGTTGTGTGGGTGAGTTATCTTTTCGGGTTAAGAAGATCATATTTGTAATGAAAAGAAGGGAAAAGGGTCAAATTTACCCTCCAAGTATGGTTTATACATTATATTTGCCCTCCGTTAAAGTTAAGGGTCAAATTTGCCCCTCCCATTAACATACTTGTTAAAATTGCCCTGATTATGGATGGAAGTATGACTAGGACTCCTTATCAGTCCACATAGGCGCCATGTGTATAAATAAATTTGTTTTTCCTTAAATCTTAGTGTAAAAACCATACAATTAAATTTTGTCATGTATTTTCTCTTTTTATTAAAAAAAAAAGAATACAATACCTAATCTTCTTCTCCGCCATCGTCATCGCCCACCGCCGCCGGTTAATTTACTAAAAATAACCCATTACTTTCCAACTTTCCACTGTCATAGCAGGTTAATGGGTTTGGGTAAAAAAGTTGGCAAGTAATGGCTTACTTTTAGCAAATTAATTGTATGAGGAAAGCTGTACCTTAGGTGATAACGAAGGTGAAAGCAAGGAAAATATTGGATAGTAGAGGGATTCGGGATTCCCATTGTTGAAGTTGATTTACATACTGATAAAGGGGTCTTCTGTGCTTCTGCTCCAAGTGGTGTTTCTCCCGGAATGTATGTTTTTTGTTTATATTTTGTCATAGTCATGAATTTCAAGTTCCACTGTCATCGCCGGTTAATGGGTTTGGGTAAAAAAATTTGGAAAGTAATGGGGTTACTTTTAGCGAATTAATCGGCGGCGGTAGACGACGGTGGACGGCGATGACGATGGCAGAGAAGAAGAAGGGGTAGTGGTGGTTTGATGGAGAAGAAGATTAGGCATTGTATTCTTTTTTCATAAAAAAAGAAAATTCATGACAAAATTTAATTGGTATGGTTTTTACACTAAGATTTAAAGGAAAAACAAATTTATTTATACACGTGGCGCCTGTGTGGACTGATAAGGATTCCTAGTCATGCTTCCATCCATAATAACGGCAATTTTAACAAGTATGTTACCGGGAGGGGAAAATTCAACCCTAACTCTAACGGAGGACAAATTTAATCTATAAACCATACTTAGAGAGTAAATTTGACCGTTTTCCCTAAAAAGAATTTATTCATGTTGTGTCAGCTTAGATATCATTTTGGTTATCCCATTTATATGAAGTATAATAAATTGATATCATTGTGCATTACTATGAATACAATTTGGCATGTCACCACAAAATTTTTTGACGTTCTTGAAAGTTTGAGAATTTTACAGGAATGTTTGTTCCAATAGCATGTCATGTTGTTTTCTGGTGTACTTGTTGATGCAATGTCGGAACTGGGTGCTCAAGCACCCATTATGTTTTGTCCAAACACTATTTTTAATCTTTGTTACTGGAAACTTGTAATAACATACAAAGATATTTACTAAGCATCCAATCTTAGAAAGTAATAATTGTAAATTAAAGTCAGTTGAGCACCCATGACTAAAAATATAGGTCCAACACCATGTTGATGCCATTTTTCTGTTGCTTTTGCAATGGATATTTTAAAGTGCTCTATTGCCCTTAACAGTTATGGTGTTGAATTTGGTAAAACTGCAGGAACTGTCTTTGGTGCCTCCTTTATTTGACCGGTTGATACTCATGGTGAGTGGTTTTATTAGTTTAATGTTGCTTGAAAATGTTTTACTAGTGAATCCTTCAGGGCTACTTCTGGATGAAAACATGATTACTATTTTTGCTGATAAAATCTATTTGTTTAGGTTATTGATGGTCTTCCAGCCGAATTCGTGCTTGGGAAAGATGGTGAACCTGCACCTAAGGCTTTCAAGGACGCTATGCCATATACTCAATCATTATTGAGTAAGGGGAGAGCAATCGGGTATCATGCGAAGGCTGCACCTCCTACTGTCACAATGCCTCGCTTGAAGGTAATCGAATTAGTTTTAGAGAACTTTTCTGTTTCGAGAATTAGGCTTCTGAATAGCTGTGTGCTTGTAGGCCATGGTTTCTGGTGCAGTTGGGGGATTTTTAGATGTTGCTTTCAATTTCAACACACAAGCTCTGTTGGATGACAACATAATTGGTTAGTTGGAAAATCCTTGTTAAGATTCTATTTGATAAAGTGGAAAATACTTTTTAAGTTATAGGCTTATATCTTATCAATTGATTAAGTGGTTTCCAGATCAGGGGTGTGTTTGGTACGAAGAATTTTTTTTTTTCCTAGAAAATGTTTTCTTGGAAAACAAGTGTGTTTCTTACTTATTACTCCCTAAAAAGAGTCCACTTAGCCTTTTTTTCTTGGATAAAAAAAAGAGTCCACTTAGCAAATCAAGAAAGAATTAACCTTATTTTTCCATATTTGCCCTTATTAAGTATTATATGATCAAATCTCAATGCCCATTTAATTAGGGGTAGTTTAGTCAAATTACCTATGTTAGTATTTTCTTAAGGGGTGTGCAAATGGTTAAGTGGACTCTTTTTTTGATCCGGAGGGAGTATCTAGTAAGCAATTTTTTTTTAATCTCATGAGCATTTATATGTAATCTAGCAAAACACTATGGGGGTGGGTAGTGGGGGTTCAGGGGTGCGGAGGGTGGGATGGTCAAGGGGTGGGGGGTCGGGGTGTGTGTGTGTGTGGGAAGGAGACAATGAACTTGGAATGTCACTTATGTAACTTGTTTTCCCTTTTTCCACTAAGGAAGTCGGTTTTACTAGAGAATATTTGTTAGAATATTTTGACCAACTCCATACCAAGCACATCCTAGATACCTTAACATGGCCCATTGTTTCTCTTCCTGTTACAGTTCAATTCCTAAAAGTTGGTTGGAAAATGGTGATGCATGGTGATGAGACATGGCTTAAGTTGTTTCCTGGAATGTTTTCGAGGCATGATGGTGTTAGCAGTTTCTTTGTAAGTCTGTTTAGTACCAGGAATTTGAAGCATTCTTATTCAACAACTTTTTTCTCTCCTGTTGCTCTTGTAATGGTGTTGCTATTTTTCCCCCTCTGCTGGTGTAGTTTGTTCTGTCCCAATGTCATCCTTTAAGTTAGTGCCATTTCCAGTTTTATTGTTTTTAAGTATCTTTTCCTTCATTTATTCTCTTTAATTTCTTGATTTGTGAAAACATAGGAAAGTGCTTATACTTGGTGTTGAAACGTTGAAGTTTTTAGCTGCTTGTGGAATTCATCCTGCAGGTTAAAGACACTGTCCAAGTAGATCAAAATGTGTCTCGACATTTGGTTGATGAACTTAGTCGTGCTGACTGGAGTCTTCTGGTAATCTATTTGTCCCTTTATTTGTTAAGACGTTTTCCTAAGAACTAGTTAAATGTTGCATGTGTAGATATTTAAATATCAGGGTTTGGCATATGTGGCCCAATCCTGACTTTTGGGTTTTGCTTTGGCTGAAGGAGGTCCTCAATTTGGGAAATACGGTGCTACAAGGCTCCTAGGGCATTTTTAGCAGGAAGCGAGCAACGAGCAACACTTCATCACAGTCTTCAAGAAAAAAAAAATGGCAAGCAAATATCTAGTATATATGGGCTTAGTCCTTATACTGAATTTGACATATAACCTTACTGCAGTCAAGGAAATATTATCATTTAAAATCAACTGAGAAAACAAAGAGAACAATAGTTGCTCAAAATGATAGAATTAAAGGAGCATACCCAGTGGCAGCAACCAGAAGAAGAGCAGCGACTGCTGGCTTTCTGTCTTACAATGTAGCAGTAGTTATTATCCTTTAATCCCAACTCAGCCTGAGAAATGATCATCGTAATCGTGTACTTTTGTCTAGGTTCCATCGTCATCTCATCATTATTGATGTGTGTAATTCATCAAGGTTAATTTACTTTGACATGTGATTGAGAAAATGCCTATCCCTAGCAAATTATGTTTTAGCTTATTTGAAAAGTTGTTCCTTCAATGAACCGAGGCAATCTAAGTTTTGGTTAGCTATGGAAGGAAAAGATCCAGATCAATTGCCGCAAGTAGAGAGAAGAGTGCTTCTCGCCCCAAGGTCTTGCCTTGGCATAGATAGTTAGATAGAAGTGAGTGAATGGAGCACACTTCGTCGAACTGGCTTCACTTTGTCAGTCATAAAGTGTTAAAGGCTTCGTGTAGTGGCAACTTGCTATGCATGTGAAGTGCTCTTTATTACATGTTTTGCTTTTGACCAAAGCGCTAAGGCCTCGTCGCTTAGGTTTATCCAACCCAGCTTCTAAAGCATTGCTTGGTTTAGTGAGGACATAGTGCCTTTGCCAGTAATGATAGTCACTATTTTTACCACTTATGAGATGCTGAAGTAAACAGATTATCCTTCTTGAGTATATATCGAACTGGTCTTCATATAAGATGTTCCAGAATCATGATTCTTAAGTCTTATTTTCTAAGGCCATACATGTATAGTCATCTCCTTCCGTTGAACAACTATATTTTCATTTTAATTGCCAGTTTTATTAGCATGCCCGCGTGATGTTTGAAATTCCGACCAACACTAGTAAACTTATTGAACAGACGTCTAAATCATTTTCCTTCTGAATATGGCTTATGTTGGTCAGTTATATTCTAAATGTGGCATCATATGAGATCCATGAACATGTTGCTGGTGGTTCATCTGGTTCTTTCTGTGGAGTTACTTTTTGTTTGCCACTACTTGATTTAACACAAGCTTGCACTATTTCAGATTCTTCATTATCTTGGCTTGGATCACGTTGGACATCTTGGTGGGCGCAATAGGTGTTTCCCTGTTACTTTGCATTGACATTCCGAAGAAAAAAGATGGTAATTCATTCATAACATTTTCTTCGGGTGTTTATTTACAGTGTGCTGATGGCCCCCAAACTCGGAGAGATGGATGAAGTGATCAAGACGATCGTTCTAAATTCTTTACCTACCAACAATAATGATCAAGGACGGACACTCTTGGTTTGTGTGTCTTCCTTTTCTCCAAATGTTGTGTAGCTTAAAGTGTATCAGGCTTTCTTCATGATAAAATTATAGTAGAGAAGTCAGAGACCATGTATTTATTATTCCATTAGTTTCTCTAATGTGACAAACATATAACTGTATCTTGGATCATAGAAACAGAAATGTAAATCCTACATCAGTATTGTCAAATGCAAAAAAGTCCAAAGTCTACTGGGGCTTTACGTGCAAAGGCGTAATTAAAGTGTGAGATTTATTAAAGAAAAGTGCAATGAGAAATAAAATAAAATGGATGCATGTACTTCACACAAAAAAATATAGGCACAAAAAAATTATATGAACAAAGGAATTGAAAAAACTACAACTAAGTGAAACATAGAAGTAAAAAAGACCTGTAAATTAAGCGCCTCCAAAGGAGTCTTTAACAATATTGACCCACATGTTGATCAAATTTAAGTATTATTTATTCTTTTTAGTTTATTTTAACATCTGTATATGGTAATGTGACAACACATCACCTAATATTCCTGTTGAATGGTGGAGCAATTGTCAAGGCATCATACTCCTCTAGTTTTTGAAGATATCATTTGGTTACTCAACAAACATCATATTTCAATATACCAACTGTGGTAATCCCTTGTCTTGTTTATGGTATGCACCAATCTGCAGTTGGTAGTAAGTGACCATGGAATGACTGAAAATGGAAATCATGGAGGATCATCATTTGAGGAAACTGACTCTTTGGCACTTTTTATTGGTCCAACAACTTTTGGAAGTACATCAGGCAATCCTAATAAAGCCAACCAGGTAGGTGACTATGAATTTTATTGTTGATTCATTATATTTAATGGATTATTTCATTGGTAGAAGTTAAAATCACTGTCCATTTATTATCATTTGCACGTATCAGCTCTCTTCAAGAAACAGTTGTTTGTGTTAGGTGGTTAAGGTGCAGGAGTACCTCCGTTCTGATTAGTATGCTTTAAGAAGAAATAACCAAGTTAGCACAAAGTCTCCAAAATATAGCTAGTGTTTCACCCATGTTGTGCTTGGGAGCTAATAAAAAATTATGTAATAACACAAATAATCGTTTTGTCTGAATTAAAATAGAAATTGGAATTAATGAATTGCTAGAATAAGTTTTGTCTGAAATTTTTTTAAATTTTTTTGGAATACAAGTATTGTTGAAAGTAATTTTATAAGTAGTGCCTTTATGGCGTAGTCTTTATTGAATGCTTTAGGAAGTTTTCATTTTCTTCTTAAAAAGATATCTCTGATAGTAGTTGCAGGTTTCCTTAATTGAAACTGATTAGACAGATTATGTATTCAATTTTTATTCGTAAATCTGGTGTTTCAGGTGGACCTTGCTTCAACTTTATCTCTTCTTTTTGGTGTCCCGATACCGAAGAACAATGTTGGCATGTTGATGGCAGAAACTTTTAAATCGTTAACAGGTCCGATTTGGTAGTTTATGTTGTGAATGTCTGAGCCATATAGAATGTTGATATTCTGGTGATAATTGTTCAAGTTACCTGTAATACATCAAATGACTAGTCTAGTTTTCTGAATTGTTTCCGCTTTTTCAGTAATGGTTCTACACTTATTTAATATACTCCGACTACATTCTTTTTGGCTGTTGCTGATTGAACATGTAGTTGATGTGGCACAAAATTTGGCATGTTTAATCATGGGAGTTAAATGCAATTTAATCTGATGTGATTGCTAATTGATGTAACCACAGTTTTACACGGGGCACTTTCCAATATTATTTTCAGTCCTGTCATTTTTTGTGACCGTCTTGTTAAAATCATGTATTCTCATCTTTTTTTAAACTATATATGGCTTTATAAAGTTAGTCATGTTTCTTTTTCATTTTTTTTTCAAGTATTTCAGTTGACCAACAGCTGAGGTTATTGGAGTTGAATTCTTGGCAATTGCTTAGGCTACTTGAAGCGCAATTACCTGGTTTAGTATGTGAAAACTTCTCATGCGACGACTTCAGGGATGATAAATCTGAGAGGACAAGAGGTTACAGTAGTCTGGAAGAGACCTTTTGTTGTTTGTATATGAAGGCTGCAGATCTTCAGAGATCTCGCAAATCTGGGGAACAGAAAAGGTGGTTGATGGTTTGTAAAATCCAATTTGATATACTTTTTCTCAGAACTTAGGGGAAAATGCTAATTCTTGTGTTGCTTTCTTATATTTCGTGTGGATTGGCTAGTGAGGACAATTTTCACAGTACTCTTGTGGCATATCATAATTTCTTAAGAACTGCAAGTGAGTGGCTATCTCATAGAGCAACTGATGTGAGTTTAACCTTATAAAAGTTTTCTTTTTGCATTTCCAGAAAGTAATAGAGCAGAGTGTTCCATTTTTTTCTCCCATATTATTACTCCCTCCACTCCACAAGAATTGATGTTTTAGCCTTCACAAGTTGGTCCAAAATAATTGATGTTTCACAAAACCAAGAAGGTATTTAATTCTTTTTCCCACGTTTTCCCTTGATACATTCCTAATTCATGTACAAATTTAAAGATGTATACAACACATAATTAAGGATATTTTAGTCAAAATCCCTCTTAATCTTAGGAGTAAGTGAATTCCTTAATCCATGTGCCCAAGCCTAAACATCAATTATTGTGGACTGGAGGGAGTACCTTTTTGCAACGTTCTTATAATTTTAATTTAATGTTTTTCAGAAACCTGTTGGCCGGCTTATATTTGGAGTAGCAGCTATGCTCGTTTCATGTTTGATACTGCTAAGCCTTCTGTTTCTTCTAGGGAAGCAAGTTTTTTCTGAGCAGAATCAACAGTTTTCTAGTGCCAATCACTACCTGAGCTGGCGGCATTTGGATGAAATTTTTATTGTGGTGGTAATCATTATTGTTGTCATGAGCATGGGATCTAGTTCTCTGGTGGAGGAAGAGCAATACATATGGCATTTCATGACATCCTCGCTTTATTTGTTATCTCTCCGAAAAGTAATGCAGCAAAATACAAATAATTATATCCAGATTTGGTCAACTTTTGTGATTCTAATTTCTGGGAGATTTTTGAGAGGATGGCATCAAGGTGGTGTTAATTGGACTCATCTTCCTGACATTTCAAAATGGTTGGAGCAAGCAGGAAGCCCTTATATAAAATTGTTCCAGCTGGTTTCCGGGAACCTCTTAATCAGCATAAGCTTAGTTTCTCTTCTGTGGTCCCGAAAGTTGAAAAAGAACTTTGTGACTGTGGTTGCCTTGATGCACTTATTCCCAGGGTTGCTTGTTCTGCATTATATCACTAAATATCAAGATGTTGCATTCAGTACAGGTAGTTATGATGCTACTTTAATGGCTCAGATAATTTATGCAGTCCTAGGTTTCTGTTCAACTAGTATCGTTGTTGCTGTACCATGGTGTATTCCTCTCCAAAATCATACGCTTTCTGTGCACCAAAGAAAGGCTTGGGGTTCATGTTTTAGGGATTCTGCATATGTGATTGGCTTGAGTTACGTGTACTATTGGTCTCTTTTACAGCTATTGCTGCAGCAGCCTATAAACTCAATGCCTGTACTATTTCTATTCCTACAAGTACTAGCTAGCATTTGTCATGGTTCTACTTCCAACCAGCATCTAAGGCAATGGGTTGAGGTCAGTCAGATCTTTTAAGTATTTATCCAAGTTTCTCGTTTTGCTTCTTCCTTTTTGAAATTTACGACGTCTTTGTCTTTGAAATACACGAGCAAGTTGTAACTTCCTAGTTGACCTAGCTTGTTCTTGAAGGAAGAAAACCCTAGAAAGATTATTACCCGCTTTGGAATTCAAAACATTATGAAACGTTTTTTTAACATCAAAGATAACTCTCTATCCGTTATTTCCTTTTCCGAACTGCTTTGAATTGTTTTACCTTGTGCTGAGGGCATATCGGAAACAACCTCTCTACCTCCAAGTTAGGGGTCAGTTCTGTGTACTCTCTACCCTCCCTGGCTCCCACGTTGTGGGATTACACTGGGTATGTTTTTGTTGGTTTTCCTCCCTAAATATTTAAGTTTTATAGTCAAAATTTGATTTATGCTATTACTAATCTCTCTTAAAGTTGGTCGACTATTGGAAAGTTAAAAGGGATAGTTAGAATGGGAACAAAAGGAGTAATGATGACGATAAATATATGATTAAAAGAAAAAGCAAAACAACAATGACATCAGTAATATTGCCAAATAAAATATGATCCAAAAAGAAAAAAGAGAGAAAAGAAGAAGGCAAACTTCATTTGATGAAAATGACCAGGAATCAACTTGTAGGCTCCATATTACGAAATTCAACAAGTATCTTTGTTCATCCTCAATCTATTTTAGTACTAATGCAGGAAAATATCCTTTGCTTGGATGAGGGTAACATCAATTGTCTTAGATTCTAGAACAGCTAAATAGATGTATAGCTTCTCCATTGCTATCAATTTCTATAATTCTAACGAGGTTCACTGACATTCAGTGTGTGTTCGGTATGAAGCAAAATGTTTTCTTGGAAAATATTGTCCCAAAAACATTTGTATATAATCTAGACAAATACTATGGGGGGTTGGGTTGGGGGGGGGGGGGGGGGGGGGAGGGGACGGGGTGTGGGGTGGTGAGGATGGAAGCTAGGGGATAGGGGTGAAGATGAGGCGTATTGGAGGGCAGGGAGGATACAATCAACGTGGAATGCTACTTGTGGGAACTTGTTTTCCGATAGAAAATATTTTCCAAAATTTTTGACCAATCAAACATGGGAAATTGGAAAACGCTTCCTTCATACCTAACACACCCTCAACATGAATTAGTCTGTTCATGTTCCCCTATTGTTCAATATGCATAATATTTTATGTGGTTAACAGCTCTTAATACTATAACTGCTCAATACTAGTTTCACAAGTCTTGTTTTTCTCCTTTTCCCCTGTCAGGTTGCTGCACTTTATTTTATGGGAATGGCAGGCCATTTTGGTCTCGGCAACACCAACACCCTAGCTACAATCGATGTTGCTGGGTCTTTTATTGTAAGTTTCTTGCGCAAAAATCTTAATATTGTGTTTCATACTAAATTTTCTGTGTGCTTCATATCGGAAATCATCCAATCTTATGTTCTCTGTTGATTTGATTGCCAGGGTGTCTTGAATCACTCAACTGTACTTTGCGGCATCTTAATGTTCATTATTACGTATGCTTCACCAATGTTATACCTCCTTAGCATGGTGATGTACTCTTCTGCAAGTGGTTTCATAGTTTCCCAGAAAGGCGACTTTGGATCGTTGCTCAAGAGGACACTTGGTTTTCCTTGTCTGGTCCCATTGGGCTTGAATTCTGTCCTTTTGATATCTTACACAATTGTGTTGCTGCTAATGAGGAATCATTTATTTGTTTGGAGCGTATTTTCGCCCAAGTAAGTGTCACCACAAGTTCAATCAGTATGCATGTATAAATTTTGCTTCATCATATATCCAACTCTTTCATTGTAAGACAAGTTGTTTAAAATAGTTATTGTTCTTTCTAGGCTTCTAGCCTGCTTGGGCAAGCTTCTGGTAAGCCTAAAGTGCTTTTTTTAATTATATATAAAAAAGATGTTTATTTAAGAAAGTTGAGGTGTTTGGCATAGCTTTTCGAAAACTGCAAGTGTTTTTGAGCAGTAGCAGAAACTGTTTTTCAGTAGCTAAAAAATAGCTTTCCTGCAGAAGTACTTGTAGAACCTAGGCCAAGCTCAAGTAACTGCTCGAATATAGGCATCAACGCTTTTCAAATTGATTAGTCAAACATGAACTGCCACTCCCCATTCAAAAAACACTTTTCAAAATAAGTAGATCTTGGAAGCTTGGCCAATCATACTATTCCAGTTATCCTTTTAAGTCCTCTGTTATTTGTCTCATTTTGAATTTGTTTTGGAGATTAAGAGTGACATTTCTTTTGTTCAGGTTCATGTACGTTTGTGCTATGACAGTTTGTGTCTGTCTTGGTGTATCTGTTGTAGCTTCAACTGTGATCTATATCTGTTTGGTATTGGCATCCCGAGAAAAGTTGCACACTCATACAGACTAGTCTCAAGAAAGAGCGTGGCATACAACTAACCGGATCCAAGTGTTCTTCCATCGAGAGGTATGCCAGTTGCTTTAGCCTTTAAGGTGATCTAAACATTCTGGGGAAGTTGTTGTGAATTAGAAGGAAGCATACTACGCCGAAAGCTAGATTTCGCCATAGCCTTCCACACTTCAACCAATACAATTTTGATAGGAAAACTTATACCATAGCAGGTAAATGATTCTTTTTTCTGTTCAGTGGCCAAAATGGTTGATGGGAAACTGAGAACATTGAGATGCAGATGTTGATTATTAGTTCGAATCTGTTTTCTTGCCATTTTCGCGTAGGTTAAAATGAGTTTTGGCAGTTTCAATGTAATATCTGTGTGGAAGTTTTAGTCCGTGAACACATACCTTCTAGTCTTGAAAGGCTTTTAATTTGTAAATTGTGGTGTTCCTTTTATAGTTTGCTATTTTATCAATTTGGATACATAATGTAGATTTGTTCATGCTCAATTTGGATTAAAGAAACAGTGCCGGCTTTAGGGTGAAGCTGATAAAGCAAAGGGTTTCCCATTTTTCACTATTATAGGTTTATGAATTAATTTTTGAAAAAATTGAGTATTTTAAAGTAAAAAGTACAATTTTTTAATTTAAAAATAAAAGAAAACTTCAAAATAAATATGAACAATTCGAAGCATATGAAAAATATTTTTGGCTTGTTATTTAGTAATATAATTTGAGGTCATTAGGTGATGCGAATATGAAAAAAACATTAACTTAACCGCAAAAGTTTCTTAAAAATAAAAATCTTAAGGAAAACGGTACAAGTAGATAAGAATATTTTAATTAGTATACTCAGTTAGATAAAACTACTTTGATTATTTTTCAAACGCATAATGCTTTTAGAATAATGTTTACAATTCTTATAAAAATTGCATTTTTGGAAATAAGTTTTCAGAATAAAATTGATAAAATCTTATTTAAGAATTAAGATTAACAATGTCTCAAGAGAGATCAAATGAAAGCTGGCTCTACAAATAGTTGAGAATTCGGGAAGTATGGGTCGAGGACAGATGGAGTTTGTTCAATTGCGGCTCTTCCACGTACGCCTTTCTTCAACACAGCGGTAACGGTACATGACAATGTGATTGCAGCTACCAACAAGAAGAATCTGCGGACTACTTGGCTGCGGGCCGAGTTATGCCATCAAAAAGTCATGGTTATACCAAGCAAGTCATAACTAGTGTTGTCAAGAAATTGGTTGGTAAAACCAACGATGTTCATATCTCATGCATGAGAAATAACACTTGTGATATTCTTCAGAAAAGATATACATCTATTTGGATACTAAGCTCCAAATGTTTATTTCATGCCCATCAAGTACTGATCCAAGAAAATATGGGTAGATTAGATCCCGCATTATAATTCCAACTAAATTTATTTCACGAAATGCACATGCAACGCACGAGATGCACATGCAATTTATTTCACTAAATGCACGTGCAACGCACAAGATGCACATGCAGCCCTCTAGATGCACGTGTGATGCACACAAAAGCTGATTTTATTGAATATATTTTAGACCTCTTATTAGGATTCAGCTTTAGGCTACCTATTTTATTAAGCCGCCTTTGTACAAAAAAGTGATGATATGAATACAACTGCTCAATTTGTTCATACTTTTGTTTTTGAAAGATCGTACCCACAAATTATAAGGAGTTCTAATTTTGGCAAACAAATAAATTTAGGAATTTTTACAATTACGCCAACATAAAATATCTAGTTTGGCCTATAAACCAACATTTTCCTTTGTTTTCTTTGAGAAACGAAAACTAGGATGTTGTTAGGGGAATAGGGTTGTGTTAACTTGCTCCAACTGAAAATTCAATCTGACTTCTAAAACATAAGTGAATATAGATTAAAGGATCCCATTTTCCCATATTCCTCTCTCCATGACCAGAACATTGAAAATTTTGTCCTAACATAGACGAGAGGATCCCATTTTCTCGTATTCCTCTCTGCACGAGCAGAACATTGGAAAATTTTGTCCTAATATAAATGAGAGGACTCCACTTTCTCGTATTCCACTCACCACGAGCAAAACATTGAAATTTTTTGTCCTAACATAGATGAGAGGACCCCACTTCCCGTATTCCTCTCTCCACGAGCAAAACATTGAAAACAATTTGTCCTAATTAACATAGATCAGAGGACCCCACCTTCCCGTATTCGTCTCTCCACTAGCATAAATATATGTCCTAACATAGATGGGAAGACTCGACCTTCCCATATTCTTCTCTCCACGAGCATAACATTAGAAATTTCTCTCCTAATGAGAGGACCTCTCACGTATACGTCTTTCAACGAGCAGAATATGAGAGATTCCTATTCTAGAGAAAATAAAATGAAGAAGAACACTTGCTTCCATCCTCGATTATCATAACTACTAAGTATAATATTAATGGTGGATGAAATTGAGGTTAAACTGTTAAATTAGCATGTTGAATAAAAAGATCATTAGTTCAACTTTACCATATCGTGCATAAGGTTTCTTTAGTTTTATGTATAGTACGTTAGTTATATTTTTCAGTATTTACGGGGCAATAGAAGAATATTCAATTGCCATACATTAGTTAATAAATTTTCACCTCTTCATTAAAACTAAAATTTTAGAAAGTATGACCACCGCAGATAATACTCCTCTGTCCCAATCATAATGTCCAAATTTGAACTTCTCATAATGTTAAAATAAGTACTCCAATTTATCTCTTTTTACAGTAATCATTTATAAATAAGCCCTTTAAAGAATTTCCATGTCCAAAATAGTCCATGAAAAAAAGTAAAAAACTTCCAATTTTGTTCACATCCGACCTCTTCAAAAACTTCTTTATAAGCTCCCTCCAGCTTCATCTCTTTCTCGTCTACAAAACTACTTGCAACAACAAAATTTTCAAAAAAAATGGAGCGGCGATATGAAACAAACAACACCCATCAAAATTTATCTTACTGCTTCTCAACACTTTCTTGAACAACACAACTTTCAAGATTGCCGTAAATACGCTTTCATGTTAATTATCTTATCACTTATCTTACCTTATCCGGTTATATTTTTAATTATTAGTAGCATAAACATGATAAATACCATCAACAATTATAGTGGGATGGTTGGGCCCCTTTACTCTTAGTCAAAGGTTTCAAACACTAAAAATGGAAAACTTCTTGGTAAGGAACATTTTACCCCTTAATGAACTACATGACACAAATTTAGATTTGTCGGGTCAGTAGATTTTTGTATACCGGAAGGCTAAATAAAAGCCATTTATTTCACCGGATGCACGTGCCGCGCATGAAATGCACGTGGAGGAGTTTTAGCAATTATGCTAACATAAAATATCTAGTTTGGCCTATAAACGAACATTTTACTTTGTTTTTTGGGAGAAATGAAAACTAGGACATTGTTAGAGGAATAGGGTTGTGTCAACTTGCTCCAAATGAAAATTCAATCTGACTTCTCAAACATGGATGAAAGGACCCCACTTTCCCGTATTCCTCTCTCCACGACCAAAACATTGAAATTTTTTTCCTAACATAGACGAGAGGACCCCACTTGCTCGTATTCCTCTCTCCACGAGCAGAACATTGAAATTGTTTGTCCTAATTAACATAGATGAGAATACCCCACCTTCCCGTATTCGTCTCTCCACTAGCAAAAATATATGTCCTAACATAGATGGGAAGACGCGACCTTTCCATATTCTTTCACTCCACGAGCAGAACATCAGAAATTCCTCTCCTAACAGAGATGAGAGGACCTCTCTTTCACGTATACATCTTCCAACAAGCAGAATTTGAGAAATTCCTATCCTAGAGAAAATAAAATGAAGAAGAACACTTGTTTCACTCCTCGATTATTATAATTACAAAGTATAATATTAATGGTGGATGAGATTAGGTTAAATTGTTAAATTAGCACGTTGGAAAAAAGATCATTAGTTCAACTTCACCATATCATACATTAGGTTTCTTTAGTTATATTTTTCAGTATTTATGGGCAATAGTAGAATGTTATTCAATTGTCATACATTGATTAAATAAATTTTCACCTCTTCAATAAAACTAAAATTCTAGAAAGTATGACCACTGCAGATAATACTCCTCTGCCCCAATCATAGTGTCCAAATTTGAACTTCTCATAATGTTAAAATAAGAACTCCAATTTATCTCTTTTTTACAGTAATCATTTATAAATAAGCCCTTTAAAGAATTTTCATGTCCAAAATAGTCCATGAAAAAAGTAAAAAACTTTCAATTTTGTTCACATCCCACCTCTTCAAAAACTCCTTTATAAGCTCCCTCCATCTTCATCTATTTCTCATCTACAAAACTACCTGCAACAACAAAACTTTCAAAAAAATAAAATAAAATGGAGCGACGATACGAAACAAGCAACACCCATCATTCAAAAATTCAAAATCTTCTGATTGCTTCTCAACACTTTCTTGAACAACTCAACTTTCAAGATTTCCGTAAATATGCTTTAAAAGTCATTTATTTCACGGGATGCACGTGCAGCGCAGGAGAGGCACGTGCAGTCCACGAGATGCACATGTGACGCACGCAAAAACTAGTTTATTGAATATACTTTAGACCTGTTGTTAAGATTTGGCTTTAGGCCACTAATTTCATTAAGCCACCCCTGTACGGAAATTAATGATATGAATACAACTACTCAATTTGGTCATAATTTAGTTTTTGAAAGATCGTACACCCAAATTATAAGAGTTCTAATTTGGCAAACAAATTAATTTAGGAGTTTTAACAATTACGCTGACATAAAATATCTAGTTTGGCCTATAAACGAACATTTTCCTTTGTTTATTTGGAGAAACGAAAACTAGGACACTGTTTGAGGAATAGGGTTGTGTTAACTTGCTCCAAATGAAAATTTAATCTGACTTCTAAAACATAAGCAAACATAGATGAAAGGACCCCACCTTCCCGTATTCCTCTCTCCACGAGCAGAACATCAGAAATTCTTCTCCTAACAGAGATGAGAGGACCTCTCCTTCACATATACGTCTTCCAACGAGCAGAATATGAGAGATTCCTATCCTAGAGAAAATAGAAGAAGAACACTTGCTGCCATCCTCGATTATCATAATTACAAAGTATAATATTAATGGTGGACGAGATTAGGTTAAATTGTTAAATTAGCAGTTTGAAAAAACAAGATCATTAGTTTAACTTCACCATATCGTGAATAAGGTTTCTTTAGTTATATTTTTCAGTATTTATGGGGCAATAGAAGAATGTTATTCAATTGTCATACATTGATTAATAAATTTTCACCTCTTAACTAAAACCTTAAAATAAGTAGTCCAATCTATCTCTTTTTACAGTAATCATTTATAAATAAGCCCTTTAATGAATTTTCATGTCCAAAATAGTCAATGAAAAAGTAAAAAACTTCCTATTTTGTCCACATCCCACCTCTTCAAAAACTCCTTAATAAGCTCCTTCCATCTTCATCTCTTTCTCGTCTGCAAAACTCCCTGCAACAACAAAATAAAAAAAAAAAAATGGAGCGGCAATACGAAACAAAAAACACACATCATTCAAAAATCCAAATTTATCTCAATGCTTCTCAACATTTTCTTGAACAACGCAACTTTCAAGGTTGCTGTAAATACGCTTTAAAAGCCATTTATTTCACGGGATGCACATCCGGACATGAAATGCATGTGCATCAAAGGAGATGCACGTCTTACGCACGCAGGAACTAGTTTATTGAGTATACTTTAGACCTCTTATTAAGATTTGGCTTTAGACCACCAATTTCATAAGTCGCCCCTGTACAAAAAGTGATGATATGAATATAGCTGCTCAATTTTATCAATACTTTGGTTTTTGAAAGATTGTACACACAAATTATAAGGAGTTCTAATTTTTTAGGAGTTTTTAACATTTGCGCCAACATAAAATATCTAGTTGGCCTATAAACGAACATTTTCCTTTGTTGGAGAAACGAAAACTAGGACACTGTTACAGGAATAGGGTTGTGTTAACTTACTCCGATTGAAAATTCAATCTGACTTTTAAAACATAAGCGAACATAGATGAAAGGACCCCACTTTCCCGTATTCCTCTCTCCACGAGCAGAACATTGAAAATTTTGCCCTTACATAGATGGGAGGAACCCACTTTCTCGTATTCCTCTCTCCACGAGCAAAACATTGAAATTTTTTATCCTAATTAACATAGACGAGAGGACCCCACTTCCCGTATTCTTCTCCCCACAAGCAAAAGTATATGTCCTAACATAGATGGGAAGATGCGACCTTCCCATATTCTTCTCTCCACGAGCAGAAAATCAGAAATTCCTCTCCTAACAGAGATGAGAGGACCTCTCCTTCACGTATACATCTTTCAACGAGCAGAATATGAGAGATTCTATCCTAGAGAAAATAAAATGAAGAAGAACACTTGCTTCCATCCTGGATTATCATAATTACAAAGTATAATATTAATGGGGGGTGAGATTGAGGTTAAATTGTTAAATTAGCACGTTGAATAAAAAGGTCATTAGTTCAACTTCACCATATCGTGCATTAGGTTTCTTTAGTTTTATGTGTAGTATTTTAGTTATATTTTTCAGTATTTATGGTGCAATAGTAGAATGTTATTCAATTGTCATCCAATTGTGATACATTGATTAACAAAATTTTCACCTCTTCACTAAAACTAAAATTCTAGAAAGTATTACCCCTTCAGATAATTATAAGCGCTATATCACAAATTCCAGTAGTATAATCAAGAATTGAAAATATGAAAGAATGAGATTATTAAATACTTTCATTTATGAGTAATAAATCGTAATCTCTTTCGGAAAGAAAGGCTTAATAATAGAGCTTGCGCAAATTAATTTGGACCAAAGTTATAAACACCAACTATGTATAGGGTAAAAATCGGATATATGTTAAACCGGTGAGACCAAAGACCGAAGGAAGAAAGGAACAAGAACGTGCACGAAGGCTCCCGTTCTGAACCGGAGGAATGTTTGGACCGAAGCAAAGGAAGGGCATCATTTGGTCCAGTTCCCCCATGACCGGGTTGATCGTTGCCATTGGTCCGTTTGGTTGAGGCCGTTAGTCCGTTTGATCGTGGCCGGTGGTCTGGGAGATCCGTTGCGCAGTTGCCACGCGTCGATAACGTCCTGTCATGTTCAACTGCCCATCGTACGGGTGTCAGATCGTACGGTCAACCTAACCCAACTCAGAGCTTTTTCATTATTATTTTATTGTTCATGTTGTATGAAGCCCATGGGGCAACACTATAAATAAGAGGCATTGTCCTCCTCTTAAAGGGTTGGCTCCTTCATATCAAGAACTCTTGTAATAGCAAAATATATATAAAATCTCCCTCTCAAACATATGATTCGGTCTATATTCGTTGTGCTTATCTCTTACGTTTCTTCAATCAAGTAACACTCATATATTAACAAATATACAAGTGCATAGCAGACCACCGATTATTAGCTGCTTCCTCATAGTATATTCATATATTTCTTTTCTCCATCAAATAAATTGAGGCTTAACCACATATCCTATACCTACTCACAAATTTAATTGGTTATCCAAATTCGGGGTAAACAAACTATATAAACAATTTATTATACTATCAATGACTTTTAACTTGGGATAATAGATAAAATACCATTTTTATCGGATTATTAATTGATGATATCTAGAGAAAATTATTTGTAATTACCTAATAAGTGTAAATAGTTTTACAAAGTCGGTGCATCAAACTCAAATAGTTGTTGGACCTAAACCGATATATAGCTCCACTTTAACTTAACATCATGAAAATGAAATGCTGTTCTTGATTCTTTATTGTTGAGATTTTGCAAATTGCAGTACAAACAAAGTTAATTGCTTCTTTCTCTTCAAAAAGAAAAAAAGTTAATTGCTTCTTAAGGAAGCCTCGGACGGATACACGTCCTCACACTTTGGTGAGTTACCAAGTTTACCCTCATAGTTATCAACTTAAGATTGGTTGGTTCTTACATTGATTATCTTAAAGTAGATTGTTAAAGCATTTCCATTATATTAGTACTTCAAAATGTGTTTAATATGTACTTTACCATGTAATCTTTAAATGAATTATGTGAACTTCCCTAGTTTTTATAGCAGAATTTATCAAAGAATGTTCTATTCTTTAACAGAGTAAGTAATCTTCAAAGTCATTTATTGAAGATTCTTTGCCTTATGAAGTCTGATATTTAGACTGTTGAGATAATTCTTAATTAAGGCTGAGTTCATTATAGTTTAAGCAAATTAGATGGATTAGTTAACCCTATACTTTAAACTCACCATTTCTTTTTAAGTAAAAATAATACTCCTCTGTCCCAATATACTAAAAATATATTTTCTCTTTTATTTCCTCACTTTTATTGTTATCATTAAATAAATAACAATTTCTTAAACTTATTGGAAGACTAATACCCAAATTTTAATTTTTAAAGTATAGTAAATATGAGGGTTTATCGGAAACAACCTCTCTACCTCTCAAGGTACGAGTAAGGTCTGCGTACATTTTACCCTTACCAGACCCCAGTTATCGGATTACACTGGATACATTGTTGTTGTTATTGTTGTAGTCGTAAAGGGCCAAAATTACCCCTGAACTTTGGGAAATAGTTCATCCATACCCTTCGTTATACTTTAGGGTCAATTATACCCTTACCGTTATACTATGGGGTCAATTATACCCTTATGTCTAACAGCTGCCACGTGGCATCATCCTAGCCCTTCAAAATTATTTTCCCCTTAAATAATTTTTTACCCACTAAAATAACCCAACGCGACCCGACCCGAATTGTTTTTTCCAGCCAAAGTGATACGGACCCAACCCATTACCCCTTGGCTGAAAAACAAATTTGGGTCGGGTTGGGTTATTTTAGTGGGTAAAAAATTATTTGAGGGGAAAATAATTTTGAAGGGCTAGGATGATGCCACGTGGCAGCTGTTAGACATAAGGGTATAATTGACCCCATAGTATAACGGTAAGGGTATAATTGATCCTAAAGTATAACGAAGGATATGGATGAACTATTTCCCAAAATTCAGGGGTAATTTTGGCCCTTTTCCGTTTAATAAAATAAATGTTTAATAAATAGTTTCATGAAAGGAGTGCAAATGCATTGTGAACAAATTCTAAATAATCTCTCTTTCCAATCATAATGTTTTTTTTTTTGATGAAACAATTGTTATCATTAGCATCAGGCATCAAGAAGATGCAAATTACAGGTAAAGTTAGAGCTACCTAGTAGCATCAAAAAGCAAAAATCACCTTGTTAGCTTTCTACAGTTAAAACAAACTATCTTAAATACAGTGAGCTAATAAAGTCCAAAAAGTTTTCAGGTGAATCTACAGGGGAGACATTTGCCCAACTAAATAAATACAAAAGGCAGTTTGCTTTCAAGGTTGGTGTTGGGGTTGATAATCCATCAAAGCATCTTCTATTCCTCTCCTTCCATATGCTCCAAAAAATTGCAGCAGGTATCATTCTCCAAATGTTCTTGATGGTGTTATCAACCCTCCAGCTGCTCCAGCACTCGATAGCATTCTTGATGGTACGAAGCATAACCCAACTGATTCCAAAAAGTGAACAGAACATGTTCCAAAAATATGATGCAAATCTACAATGCAGAAACAGATGGTTGTTGGTTTCTGCCTTCCTGTGACACATGTAACATCTATTAGCCATATGAATTTCCGTTTTCATAAGGTTGTCCAGGGTCAAGAATGCCTCATAAAGAGCAGTGGTTTTCCAAATTAGTTTCCAAGGCTAGAAATCAGTAATTCCATTTTGTTCCATAATCATTTTATATCCTTTCCTCATAGTGTATTTGCCATCACTTGCACCTCCCCATTTGAACTTGTCTGTGATATGCTCATTTAGTAGGATGTCGTTCAGTGTGGCTAGAAGCCTGACTAGATCTTCAACCTCCAGTCTTGAAGATTCCTCCTCAGTGTGATGTTCCAGATGTGCCCAATCTTGTTTTGGTGATGGTAGAGTCAGGATGACAAGCAATCTGAAATATAGCAGGATAGTCATGTCTTAAGGTTGAGTTTCCCAGCCATTTGTCCTTCCAGAACCTGATTCGCTGACTATTGCCTGCCAAAAAGTGATGATTTTCTGAGAACTCTCCCCATAGCCTGCATATATGCTTCCAAACTCCTACCCCATGTGGTGCACTAGTTAGTTTGGTGCACCAGTTGCCTTGAGAACCATGCTTAGCATTAACCACCCGCTTCCATAGAGGTTGATCCTCTTGTGTGTATCTCCAGAGCCACTTCATCGAAAGACACTTGTTATGGGCTGCCACCTTGATGCTTTGGCATAATAATCTTTTCCCACTTTACTAAATGGAACTTGTGCTCACTGCTATTACCTTCCCAGAGGAAATTCCTTTCTTATTCTATCCAACTGTTCCAGCACTTTTGTTGGCATAGGGTATAGTGACATGTAGTAAGTGGGAATGTTATCCAGGACACTACTGATTAGAGTGAGTCTGCCTCCCATAGAGAGGTATTGCATTTGCCAGGAAGCTAACCTCTTCTCAAATTTTTCCACCACTCCATCCCATATAGCAGTAGACTTGTATTTTGCACCTAATGGGAGGCCCAAATATGTGGTAAGAAATGTGCCAATGCTGCAACCAGAATTCCTGCTAACTCCTCTAGGTTTAGCACTTCATTGACTGGATAAATCACACTTTTGTGCATGTTAATATGCAAACCTGAAAGAGCTTCAAAAATAAGAAGGGTTAGATTTAAATAGAGCACCTAATCTCTGTCTGCACCACAGAAGATCAGTGTGTCATCGGCATACAGTAGGTGGGAGATGTTGATTGTGTCCCCGACACCCACATCAAAGCGTCTGATCCATTGCATATGCTTTGCTGTGTCTAGTAGTCTGCTTAGTCCTTCCATAGCAAGAATGAAAAGGAAGGGAGAGAGAGAAGATCTCCCTGCCTTAAGCCTCTTTAAGGGGAGAAAAAGCCAACCGGGCTTCTGTTGACTTGGACAGAGTACTTCACTCTTGAGATGTTAAAATTGATCCACTTGATCCAATCATAATGTCCAAAATTAAACATCTCGGATTGTTAGAATAAGTACTCCAATCTATCTCCTTTTTATGGTAATCGACTAACCATTGATCTTAGTCACATATTCAGAATTTATGATAAATAATTACTAAATTTCCAAATTAATCATGTACAGTCAGATCTCTCTATAACAGCATCGTCGAGTTCAAAAAATTTCAGCTGTTATAGAGAATAGTTGTTATACAGCTATAACAACATTGACATTTAAATAATATTTCGTTGTTATAGGCAAAAAAAGATGCATAAAATCTAATTTTTATTTTTAATTGTCAAATTCTAAAGTTAATCACACTTTAAATAACGAAAGAAGTTCGTTTAATGATGAATATATATATATATATATTCATATGATCTATTTTTTCATAAATAGTGTATTAAATGATTAAATATTTGGTCAAAATCTCTACACTTATTATTGGTAATCATAGGTACTCTATTTGTGTAAAGATGGTTAATTATTATATTACAAAAAAAAAAAAGATAACTGTTATATAGGATAATTTTACTAAAAGTTGGTTGTTGCTGTTACAGAGAAGTAAAATATAACATAAAAAATCGGTTTTGAAAAAATTTGGTTGTTACGGAGAGGTGATGATATATGTTAGTGTTGTTATAGAGAGGTTATTTCCATGTCCATAATCGTCCAAGAAAAATTCAATTTTGTCCACTTCCCACCTCTTTATAAACTCCTTTATATAACTTCCTTGCCTCCTTCCATCTTCATCTCTCTCTTCTGCAAACACTCTCTGCAACCAAAGAAAAAAAAAATGGAGCATAGATATGAAACAAACAACAACACCCATCATCCAAAAATCCAAATTTATCTCACTGCATCTCAACACTTTCTTCAACAACGCAGCTTTCAAGATTGCATTAAATACGCTTTAAAAGCCATTGAAATTAATCCAAATCACACCCAAACTTCACAAATCCTAGCCATAGCCAAAGTTTTATTACATTCAGATGAAGACCCAAATTACTATTCTATCCTTGACCTTCCAAACTACACTCAAGACCAACAACTCATCAAAAACAATTTCAAGAATGTCACAAATCTCTTAAACCCTAATAAAAATTTGTACCCTTTTGCTTCTGAGGCTTTTAAGGTTGTACTAAGAGCTTGGTCTGTGCTTTCTAACCCGACCCATAAGACCCGTTTTGATAACGGGTTGAAAATCAAGAAGAAAAAAGAAGAAGGGACCTATATGAATACTTTTTGGACTGTGTGTCCTTATTGTTACTATGTTTATGAGTTTTTTAAGGTTTATGAGGATTGTTTGGTGAGGTGTCAGAATTGTAAAAGAGGGTTTCATGCTTTGCAAATTGTGGGGCCACCTCCACCTGCTGACGTGGCAGAGAAGGGTGAGTATTATTGTTTTGGTTTTTCTGTTTTGGGTGTGAAAGGGAAATCTTTGTGGTCCCCATTTGTGTATAAAAATGAGGAGGGATTTAATGTTGATGAGTTTATTGACATTACTGATGATGAGGCTGAGGAGGATGGAAATGGGAAAAAAGAGGAATTTTTGAGGGTTGAAAAGGAATTTGTGAAAACTAATGGTGGTGAAGTGGAGAAAGGTAAGAAAAAGAGGATGAAAATGGTGGGTAAGTGTACAAAGAAGGTGTTAGGGAAGGGGAACAGAGTTAACATGAATGAGGTTGTTTATTCTGAAGTTGTGGGAAATGATGATTTTTTTGGTAATGTGGGAGAAAAGACTAAGGAGAATAATAATGTTGAGTTTTTTGTGGGAGATGATGATGATGATGATGATATCTATGTTGGTTTGCAAGAAGATTTTGATATGGGGGTTGAAGATATTGGGACATTGTTTTTTTGAGTAATTTAGGAAGTTCTGTCTCTCTCTTTTTTGTTTTGTTATTATGTTAGTAGTACTATTATTGGGTGGTGCAATTTACTGTTGCCAAAATTGGGTAATAGGTGGATACTGATGTTAATAGCGATAGGCCTCTTTATTGATCAAGAAAGATATATGATTGAAATGGTAGGAGAATTGATATGGGCCTTTATTTCATTATTATTGACTAACATGAGCAGATTTTTGTTTCCTTTTTTAAGGCATGCTTTCTTCAATAGTGTGACCATTTATGTGTATGTTTTGTCTTTGTTGATTTACTTTTTAAGAGTAAAATGAGTAAAATTCTATCTGACAGCTTATCATCACTTCCATTTGACTCTATTGAAAGAGGACTTGAAATCAATGATAAAGTTCTTGATTTCTTTCAAGTCAACCTCCTCTAATTCCTAAGCAAATAGATTTGTCCCGGAGGCTCTCCGGTCAGGGAGGGGCTTGCTATCGTAACCTTTTCTCCCGTGTATGTGAAAAAGAGTGACGAACTCATTTTTATTCAGTCATAGGTTGGTCCAAAGAACAATCCTTTCTTATCTCTTTTGAAGGCCTTTGTCCTACTTATAGTGTCAGTCCTCCGGCTTATACTTGACTACTTGTGTTTTTTATTAACCAAGAACACATTACATGCATTTTGTTGGCATTCAAAAAAAAGATTATTCAATCCTCTAGACAACAAAAGGTGCGTAGCCTCTTCTGAACCAAATAGGTATTGATCACTATTGAACTGCTATTCTTTCTATTTCGTTGCTGCAACATTTACTATTCTACTCAATTCCCAATTTCAATTTTCAAAATTGATCAGCACCTACATATTAGATGTTAAAGTTCTTGTTTGAATGAGCTTTATGGATTTGTATTCAGCCTCTGTTCCTGACTCATTGTATTTGAGCAGCTGCTTCACCATTTGTTGGGCTTTTTTGTTATCTTTTGCCTCCTGATAATGATGTTTAATTCTTGTCCTTGTTAATTTTTCCTAGTTTCCTTGGATTTTGGAAAATGCTTCAAAATGCATTGAAGCAGATAATCTGTCTGTAGGATTTTGCTCATGATAATACAACATCAACTTGCTTGTTATCTAGTAATTACCAAACAGATGAAGAAAGTTGAGAATGATGGGGTGGGGTTCAAGATTCAAATTTAAGCGGAGACAAAAATACTATGTGACTTTTTCCCATCTATCCAATCAATCATGCGGGTGGGGCAGTAGGTAGGTATCAGCAGAATTACTTGAGGTGCGTACAAGTTGCCCGAACTACACGGCTATGGAAAAAGAAAAGGTCACAGAGTGTCTTCTTTGGATTTTGCTTATGTGTTCCAAGTATATGGTTGGACTGAATAGATGTTACGCTGTTCACTTAGCAGAACTTGCTTTTACATCTTGTTCTTCTTTCTGCTTTAGCTGCATGATGCACTTGTTCTGCGCTCTGTCTTGCTTAGTCTGCCTTCACCCATCTTTGATATGGCTAGTAAATAAAGAATATGGTATACTAACAGAGGCGGAGGCAACATATCGGTACCGGGTTCATTTGAACCCAGTACTTCTGACGTAGAGCATATACATGTAAAAGTTCACTGAAATTGCAACAAACGGTGATGAACTCACAACTTTTAAATAATAATAGCTTCAATGCTAAAAACCTTAAATGTTGAATCAATAAATTTTAAATCCTGGATAGGCCTTTGTATACTAACTTCTTCCCATCAGATCAACTTAAGTCTTGGTGGATAGCGTTGATCATACCTCTAGTGAGGGTAGCAGGTATTGAGGCATTTGCAAAAAATGGTTTTCTTTGTGGCTATTCTTTAAATCCTGTCCTCCATTAGCTCAATTAATTAGCTAGTCCGCAAAAACTAAAAAATCATCCCAACTACTTTTTAGGATTATTTGCACTGCATGACCTTTTTTAGGCAGCTCTTTAAATTTTGTATCCGTTACTTTTGTTGGCTGTTTCGTGGTATTGTAATTGTAATTCCTTCTCTTGAATGCCTTTCGATACTTGTATGCATTTTATAGCGTCAAGTAGGATTGGGCATAAATACCGAAAACCGAAAAATTGAACCGAACCGAACCGAAACTTCAACAAACCGAACCGAACCGAACTAGTTTGGTTCGGTGTTTGGTGTCCACCTTCAAAAAACCGAAACCGAAATAGCTGAACCGAAGTTTGATAAAACCGAACCGAAAAACCGAACACACACCGAAATTTAATACATTACCCAAAAAAATTAAAATAGTCCAGGCCCATTAAGTTTAAAGCCAAAAAAACTCAATTGTAACAAGCCCTCTTTTGCATTTATATCCCTAATTTTCTACTTCAGTTGAGAAAATCAAATATGTTAAGGAAGGCAACTAGGATGTGTCTTTAGGATTAATATATGTCCTTTATGTGTTTTCTTAATTATTCTTACGGTACGTATATAACACCTAGTAATCCTATATCATGGTTATAGTTTATAGTTTTCTATTCGTGTATATCCTGTTTGTTTGATTTTAATTTCAATTTATCAGTTTTATATTTTATTGCTTTTGAGAATATGAATTAGTGTCAAGGGAATCGCTTCTAATGTCATATCAAAAAAACCGAATTGAAAAAACCGAAACCGAACCGAACCGAACTTTAAAAAACCGAGACCGAAAGAACCGAACCGAACTAGTTTGGTTCGGTGTTCAGTGTCCACCTTCAAAAAACCGAACCCGAAATAGCCAAACCGAAGTTTTATAAAACCGAACCGAAAAACCGAACGCCCACCCCTAGCGTCAAGAACATTTTGTTTATTTTAAATTTTCTGCTTTAATACTGAAGATCATAAAAACTCTTCCATAAAAGACCAAGTATAAACATTATATAACTATAAAGACAAATCTTGGAAGTACATGGCACTCAATACAATCTCTCATGAAATTAAAAAAATATATATAATCAAATTATAGGAATTAATGACGCTAAAATTATACTATATCTCATAAGGCTAACAATAAAGAACTCACACAGACGCAACTCAAGGATGCAGAATTAAATATATAAGGGGTGCTAGATTATGATCATTAATTGGAAGGGTGGGACATAAGTCATTTTCCTTTCTGGTATGTTTTTTCACAGTTTTTGAGGTTATGCTTTAGATTAGAGAAGTGATTTAATTTGTGTTCTGAGATGAGAAATGAGAATCTCTAGTGTATATATATAGGTATATACCATGAATTAAATATTTTTGATGACTAATTAGCTGTGTAACCATGTCTTTTTTTTCTCAACTGGTGGCGTTGGTCAACCTAATATAGGTTTTAAAACAACAAAACAAAACCTACTACCCCATATCAACAACAGCAGCATACCCAGTATATTCCCACAAGTGCATACCCAATATATTCTCACAAGTGAAGTTTGGAGAGGGTAGAGTGTACTCAAACCTTACCCCTATCTTGGGAGGCAGAGAGGTTGATATTTCAAATAAAGTCAGACAAGAATTAATAGAAATAAAGAAGTCATCGCAAAATATAAAAGAAAGCATAACAAAGCATTATGTAGAAAGTAAACAGTAACTACAAAAACTAATACGATAATCGAAGTACAAGAGACATTAGATAGTAGCAGAAATTAAAAGGCAATAAGCTACAGGATAGTGCTACACCTACTAGTATGGGAAGTGTGTGAGACGACGCTCTACTACCTACTAACCTTCTACCCTAACTCGTGTCCCCCAACCTACTGCTCCATATTACATAAAAAAAAAATTGAGAGTCTTAGTGTGAAGTTGAACTAAAAAAATAATCCTCAAATATTCCACACTTACATCTCATTCAATCCCTTACATCCTTCACCACAATTTCCCCTATATATATCCATTCCACCAATTCGAATAAAAGAACTCCCACTTTGAATTTCTGGAAAAAAAAAACAGTTTTATCTGATTATGGCAGATTTCAGGAATTGATAATTGCAACTCTCGGCCACCTTCTAATACCTTAGCCTTGCAAAAATTTAAAATGTTCACCTTCTACCCAAACCCGTGTCCCTCACCACCTACTGCTCGAGAATTTATGCTCACTGCATTCTAATACCTTAGCCTTGCAAAAATTTAAAATTTAAAAATTAAGTTTCATATGATTGAACGATTAAATCACTTCATCTATCAAAACTCATTTTTGTGGGGTCAAAAAAGAGGAATTTTGCTGGAAGCCTCGATTTTGAAGGCCTTTCTGATTGACCGTTGCGTATCAGTGTCTCATAGAGAAAAACATTTATCTTTAGTTTGGTGTTTACATTATTGTAACTTTGCAAGATCTTGAAACTTGACTATTAGTAATATATCATTTAAGAATTTTTAACCCTCAATCTATCGAAACATAACATGAATCTATAATGCTACTATAATTTCATGCTATTTTTTTTTCTTGAATTCTTACTTGCTTCAACATTAAAATTTTCCTTTAAAACTTTTCTGGAAAGGCAAAAATAAAGGCGGATTGATGATTTATTCTACCATGACCTCAAATTAATATATAATAATAACTAGATTCAAAACATAATATTTATATGTAAATATCGAATGGATAACTTAATGGGCTTCTTACGAAGATATACATGCCAGGGAAAATGATAACAACAATTATAGCCCATCTTTACTTGCATCTGACGTGGCCTGAAGTTCTTTGCGAACCTCTTATTTACGATATCTGAAGAAATTATCAAATGTCCATGTCGCATTTAATGATTCACGTCACCTTCACGTATCACTACAATAGTGACGGTGCAATTAATTCAAAGCACTAAGTGCTGAATTTTTACTTGAAGAAAATTACAAAATTTAAAGATGTAGTAAGTAAAAATACTTATTTCACTTGAAAGACTCAAAATTACACCATTGAACACCTTGTATACAATGTTATACATAAATTTACATTGGCTATATACTTTCATACACCGAATATACATTGTTATATAGTGAATATACACTACAAAAAGGAAAAAGATAAAAATCCTTCTCGTACGTATACACTGTATTTACTGTATAACTATGTATACATGTGTATCATCTTGTATAACTCTTAGCATGTATAGATACGTGGATATATAATATATATACATATTTATACATAGATATACAAAATATATACATATCTTATAAACTACTTTACTCCCTTCAAAATAAATTGACAGTAAAAAATCAAATTCAACATGAATATCCATCAACTCCACATTAACACTGAACCATCTTTACATATAGACCAGAGTCATACCCTGTGGAAAGCCTTTGGGTACTTCCCAATGAACATCTTGATTAAACCACCTCCTCAAACGTTAGGACCCTAAACCCAAAATAGTCCTTTTTTAAGGCATGCTTTCTTCAATAGTGTGACCATTTATGTATGTGTTTTGTCTTTGTTGATTTACTTTTTAAGAGTAAAATGAGTAAAATTATATCTGACAGCTTATCATCACTTCCATTTGACTCTATTGAAAGAGGACTTGAAATCAATGATAAAGTTCTTGATTTCTTTCAAGTCAACCTCCTCTAATTTCTAGGCAAATAGATTTGTCCCGAAGGCTCTCCGGCTAGGGAGGGGTTTGCTATCGTAACCTTTTCTCCCCGTGTATGTGAAAAAGAGTGACGAACTCATTTTTATTTGGTCATAGGTTGGTCCAAAGAACAATCCATTCATATCTCTTTTGAAGGCCTTTGTCCCACTTATAGTATCAGTCCTCCAGCCTATACTTGTGTTTTTTATTAACCCAGAACTCATGCATTTTGTTGGCATTCAAAAAAAAAAAATTATTCAATCCTCTAGACAACGAAAGGTGCGTAGCCTCTTCTGAACCAAATAGGTATTGAACACTGTTGAACTTAAAGCAGGTCGGAACTTTAATTAGTTACCCTCTTTGTCTGCTATTCTTTCTATTTCGTTGCTGCAACATTTACTATTCTACTCAATTCCCAATTTCAATTTTCAAAAATGATCAGCTCCTACATATTAGATGTTAAAGTTGTTGTTTGATTGAGCTTTATGGATTTGTATTCAGCCTCTGTTCTTGACTCATTGTATTTGAGCAGCTGGTTCACCATTTGTTGGGATTTTTTGTTATCTTGCGCCTCCTGAGAATGATGTTTAGTTCTTGTCCTTATTAATTTTTCCTTGGATCTTCGAAAATGCTTCAAAAAGCATTGAAGCAGATAATCTGTCTATAGGATTTTGCTCATAATAATAAAACATCAGCTTGCTTGTTAGCTAGTAATTACCAAACAGAAGAAGAAAGTTGAGAATCATGGGGTGGGGTTCAAGATTCAAATTTCGGCGGAGACAAAAATACTAGGTGACTTTTTCCCATCTATACAATCCATCATGAGGGTGAGGTAGTAGGTAGGTACCAGCTGAATTACTCGAGGTGCGTACAAGTCGCCCTAACTACACGACTATTGAAAAAGAAAAGGTCACAGAGTGTCTTCTTTGGATTTTGCTTATGTGTTCCAAGTATATGGTTGGACTGAATAGATGTTACGCTGTTCACTTAGCAGAACTTGCTTTTACATCTTGTTCTTCTTTCTGCTTTAGCTGCATGATACACTTTTTTGCGCTCTGTGTTGCTTAGTTTGTCTGCCTTCACCCATCTTTGATATGGCTAGTAAATAAAGAATATGGTATACTAAGAGCCCGTTTGGATTGGCTTATAAGTTAGCTTATAAGCTGTTTTCAGCTTTTTTGAGTGTTTGGCTGGCCAGCTTAATGTCATTTTATGCTTAAAATAAGCTCAAAAAAATAATTGGACCCATTTGACTTAATTTATCTAAAGCAGCTTATAAGCTGAAAACAGCTTATAAGCCAAAAAAAATAAGTTGGACTACCCCAACTTATTTTTTTCAGCTTATAAGCTGCAAACAGCTTTAAGCTGTAAGCCAATCCAAACGGGCTCTAACAGAGGCGGAGGCAACATATCGGTACCGGGTTCATTTGAACCCAGTACTTCTGACGTGGAGCATATACATGTGAAAGTTCACTGAAATTGCAACAAACGGTGATATAAACTCACAACTTTTAAATAATATAGCGTCAATGCTAAAAACCTTAAATAAAGCTTAAATCCTGAATCGGACTCTGTATACTAATTTTTTCCCATCAGATCAACTTAAGTCTTGGTGGATAGCGTTGATCCTACCTCTAGTGAGGGTAACAGGTATTGAGGCATTTGCAAAAATGTTCTTCTTTGAGGCTATTCTTTAAATTCTGTCCTCCATTAGCTCAATAAGCTAGTCCGCAAAAACTAAAAAATCATCCAACTACTTTTTAGGATTATTTGCACTGCATGACCTTTTTTAGGCAGCTCTTTAAATTTTGTATCCGTTACTTTTGTTGGCTGTTTCGTGGTATTGTAATTGTAATTCCTTCTCTTGAATGCCTTTCGATACTTGTATGCATTTTATAGCGTCAAGAACATTTTGTTTATTTTAAATTTTCTGCTTTAATACTGAAGATCATATAAACTCTTCCATAAAAGACCAAGTATAAACATTATATAACTATAAAGACAAATCTTGGAAGTACATGGCACTCAATACAATCTCTCATGAAATTAAAAAAATATATATAATCAAATTATAGGAATTAATGACGGTAAAATTATACTATATCCCATAAGGCTAACAATAAAGAACTCACATAGACACAACTCAAGGATGCAGAATTAAATATATAAGGGGTGCTAGATTATGATCATTAATTTGAAGGGTGGGACATAAGTCATTTTCCTTTCTGGCATGTTTTTTCACAGTTTTTGAGGTTATGCTTTAGATTAGAGAAGTGATTTAATTTGTGTTCTGAGATGAGAAATGAGAATCTCTAGTGTATATATATATATATAGGTATATACCATGAATTAAATATTTTTGATGACTAATTAGCTGTGTAACCATGTCTTTTTTTTTTTCTCAACTGGTGGTGTTGGTCAACCTAATATAGGTTTTAAAACAACAAAACAAAACCTACTACCCCATATCAGCAACAGCAGCATACCCAGTATATTCCCACAAGTGAAATTTGGGGAGGGTAGAGTGTACCCAAACCTTACCCCTATCTTGGGAGGCAGAGAAGTTGACATTTCAAATAAAGTCAGACAAGAATTAATAGAAATAAAGAAGTCATCGCAAAATATAAAAGAAAGCATATTAAAAGCATTATGTAGAAAGTAAACAGTAACTACAAAAACTAATACGATAATCGAAGTACAAGAGACATTAGATAGTAGCAGAAATCAAAAGGCAATAAGCTACAGGATAGTGCTACACCTACTAGTATGGGAAGTGTGTGAGACAACGCTCTACTACCTACTAACCATCTACCCTAACCCGTGTCCCCAACCTACTCCATATTACATAAAAAAAAAATTGAGAGTCTTAGTGTGAAGTTGAACTAAAAAAATATTCCACATTTACATCTCATTCAATCCCTTACATCCTTCACCACAATTTCCCCTATATATATCCATTCCACCAATTCGAATAAAAGAACTCCCACTTTGAATTTCTGGAAGAAAAAAAAAAACAGTTTTATCTGATTATGGCAGATTTCAGGAATTGATAATTGCAACTCTCGGCCACCTTCTAATACCTTAGCCTTGCAAAATTTTAAAATGTTCACCTTCTACCCTAACCCGTGTCCCTCACCACTTACTGCTCGAGAATTTATGCTCACTGCATTCTAATACCTTAGCCTTGCAAAAATTTAAAATGTAAAAATTAAGTTTCATATGATTGAACGATTAAATCACTTCATCTATCAAAACTCATTTTTGTGGGGTCAAAAAAGAGGAATTTTGCTGGAAGCCTCGATTTTGAAGGCCTTTCTGATTGACCGTTGCGTATCAGTGTCTCATAGAGAAAAACATTTATCTTTAGTTTGATGTTTACATTTTTGTAACTTTGCAAGAACTTGAAACTTGACTATTAGTAATACATCATCTAAGAATTTTTAACCCTCAATCTATCGAAACATAACATGAATCTATAATGCTACTATAATTTCTTGCTATTTTTTTCTTGAATTCTTACTTGCTTCTACATTAAAATTTTCCTTTAAAACTTTTCTTGAAAGGAAAAAATAAAGGCGGATTGATGATTTATTCTACCATGACCTCAAATTAATATATAATAATAACTAGATTCAAAACATAATATTTATATGTAAATATCGAATGGATAACTTAATGGGCTTCTTACGAAGATATACATGCCAGGGAAAATGATAACAACAATTATAGCCCATCTTTACTTGCATCTGACGTGGCCTGAAGTTCTTTGCGAACCTCTTATTTACGATATCTGAAGAAATTATCAAATGTCCATGTCGCATTTAATGATTCACGTCACCTTCACGTATCACTACAATAGTGACGGTGCAATTAATTCAAAGCACTAAGTGCTGAATTTTTACTTGAAGAAAATTACAAAATTTAAAGATGTAGTAAGTAAAAATACTTATTTCACTTGAAAGACTCAAAATTACACCATTGAACACCTTGTATACAATGTTATACATAAATTTACATTGGCTATATACTTTCATACACCGAATATACATTGTTATATAGTGAATATACACTACAAAAAGGAAAAAGATAAAAATCCTTCTCGTACGTATACACTGTATTTACTGTATAACTATGTATACATGTGTATCATCTTGTATAACTCTTAGCATGTATAGATACGTGGATATATAATCTATATACATATTTATACATAGATATACAAAATATATACATATCTTATAAACTACTTTACTCCCTTCAAAATAAATTGACAGTAAAAAATCAAATTCAACATGAATATCCATCAACTCCACATTAACACTGAACCATCTTTACATATAGACCAGAGTCATACCCTGTGGAAAGCCTTTGGGTACTTCCCAATGAACATCTTGATTAAACCACCTCCTCAAACGTTAGGACCCTAAACCTCACAACGGACTATCATATCTTCCACTAAATACAAGTTTATAAAATATATGCTGTTAGTTAGTTGTCATTACAAAGTAATTTTAGCTGTTCGGGAGCTCCAAAAATTGAATCTCAAAGTTAAATTTGGAATATGGCTTTTACTTTCAACAATTTGTTTGTACTCGTCTTTATGATGATCTAAATGTTGACCATAATAAGATTAGTGTTAACAGCTATAATATGTGGAAATACACTAGTAATTGTCGACGAACTTTAGAATTGGAGAAAATAAAACACTGATACTTATTTCATATTTGCTAGTACATCATTTCCAGTACACATAACACATGCATGCATGATCCAACTTGCATTAGGCTAAGGCCTAAAGCTAGAACTCCAAAAACGTACGTACTAATTTTCTTTATTATGGACTAAATTACCACTGGTGGATGGAGTACTTTGAAGTTGAAGTTCTTCATTTATTTAAGGTTTATTGGCTTCCAGAGATTCTTGAGCAGTTCTGCAACAGCGTGTGCAGCTTCCTCCTCTCCCATATCCACCGCAGCATCCGTATCTGCACCCTCCACCGTGGCCCCGGCCTCCACGACCGCCGCCTCCGTGGCCCCCACCGCCATAGCTGCCACCACCATGACCGCCTCCTCCGTAGCTGCCGCCACCGTGACCGCCTCCTCCTCCATAGCTACCACTTCCGTGACCGCCTCCTCCGTAGCTGCCGCCTCCACCGCCATAGCTTCCACCGCCACCACCATAGCCTTGTTTTGCAGCATTTAACTGGCCTTCATTTGCTGCTACATACACATACATACAACAAATTATATATATTGTCGTATGACGGTATTTGACTGGATACTATATTTGTGGAAAAAAATACTGACTTTAATTTTAACACGCGTCAAAAGAGTATCCTTAATTGTGGTCTCACAAATACGTCTGTTTGTATAGTTATGAGAGCATGCATGCAGAAGCGGAGGTAGAGTAGAAGATATGAATTCGGCATGTTACAATAGTTTTGGTTAAAATAAAGCTTTGTATCTGTTTTAAAGATTCATCTAATATATATAAATTATTATCACAGAACTCAATAACTCAAACGGGTTAGAATCACGAATTTATAATTTTTAAGTTTTGAATCCGGCTCTGATTATTCTGAAAGCATGTCATTATAGGTAAAAAGTGATATTTAATTTTAAAATCTTTTCCAAGAGAGAACAAAGATCATTTTAGAACAAATTAAAAAGAAAGGGCGTCATATAAAGTGTAAATTATGAATACTTATTTTTTATTTCTTGTCATCGAGTGAAAAGGTCTGTTCACAATATACATCATGATGGACGAAAACGAACTACATAATTTCCATGAATATATCTATGTACGTCAATAAATCCATATGTTTAAGAAAGATAGAAATACTAATATAGTCTTAATCTTACTTAAATCTTTAGTAAGTTCCTAAGGCTAAAAATATATGAGTAATGTTAGATCTGAGTATAATATTGCCGCAAAGCGTAATCTCATAAAGACATATTTATAAAACTTTTACAAGTAAAGATAAAATCTAAATGATAATCTAAAAAAGGACATTTGGGTAAATCAGCCTTTACCTTTAGTGTCATCTTGAGATTTCTTCTCATCAACTGCTAGAGCAAGAAAAAGGAAAGCACACAAAAGTGCTCCGAGAATTAGGGTATTAAGCTTCATATCTTGCAACTTTTTTCAATATCCAACAAGAGATTTTTGAGAGTACAATGATACTGGCTTTCTACTTAGCCTCAATTTATAACCAAAAAATCCCACTAGGAGACATAAACTATGAAGTGTTTCTGGTGATGATCTGGCTCTGAACTCTAGTCTATCCTTTTCATTTGACGTGTCCAATTAGTTTGATATATAATGGAATATGAAAAAAAAAATTGATGTTAAATAAAAAATAGTATAATGTATCAAAATGTCTTTAAACTTTATGTTCTTCAATATGTCAAGTGTGATATTAAAAATAACGGATTCTAAATAGAGAACGTTGTATTCTTTTTTATACAAACACTATCAAAAAAGTGCTAATTTTCTATAGAAACTTTTGACGAATTTCTTGTCAAAATTTGGCTTGTCGATAACGTTTCTGAGGATGCTTAGATAGATGTGTGGGCGCGCCAAGAGAGATAGGATTAGGAACGAAGATATGCGTGGTAAGGTAGGAGTGACTTCAGTGGTAGACAAGATGTGGAAAGCAAGGTTGAGGTGGTTCGGGCATGTAAGAAGGAAGAGCACAGATGCCCCGGTGAGGAGGTCGAGAGGTTGACAGTGGTAGATCTTATAAGGAGAGGTATAGGTAGACCTAGGAAGAATTGGGATGAGGTGATTACACATGACATAACTCATCTTCCTCAACCCAGGACATGGCCCTAGATAGAAAAATATGGAGGTTGTAGATTAGGGTAGAGAGTTAGTAGGTAGTCAGCAGAATTTCACTTTCTTTTGGGTGAGTATGGTTTTTGCTTAGAGCAACTTGGGCTCCCTTTTCTACTTATCAGTATCATTATTGACATTATATTACTATCTTATTCTTCAAATTGTGTTATTATTGTTGTTTCTTTTACTTGAGTTACCCTTCTGATTATTATTGTCAGTACTTTTCTTTTCTTCAATAATTTCACCATAGCTTTTACTTTTGTATTTGTCAAAGCACTTTTTTTTTTTTGCAAACATTTTTTTAAGCTGAGGATCTATCGAAAACAATCTCTCTATCCCCTTCTCCCCTCCCCCTCCAAACAAGCTAGGAATAAAGTCCGTCACCAGCCTCAGACTCCACATAGTTGGATGATACTAGGCATGTTGTTGTTATTGTTGGTAACGTTTTTGATGAATTCTCCATCGAAAATCTCTTACCGTCAAGTCAATTTTGATAGAATATCCATTAAATTAAAGATTTTCATGTAGTAACACGTAAATTGAAATGGAGGAAGCATACATTTAGAAACTTTCTTCATTGTATGACGAACTGATTATGGGCCTTGGAAGAAAAAAAAGGAAAACAAGTAAGCTTGAGCCAAGCTACGTGGTGAATTTGGAGGCTTTACATGTGGAATTTGAGATGATGCTGCTTACAAAGAAAAATTTTGTCACTATCTCCATATAGTCAATATATTGGATTCTTTTGTTAATCATTGTATCATTGTATCTCATTTTCAACATATTGAGGTAAGCGGAGAAGTGGCGAAGTATAATTCTGATAAAACCGACTCCAAAGAAATACGAAATGATGCCATACTTCGAAATTTAAACTTGTGACCTAAAATATAATAAAGGGATTTGATTAAACCCCTTCATTATTATTAGGAGGAAAGTGCACCAATAACTGTTTTTACGACTCCTATATAAGGAATAGTTGAAATATTTGAAGTCTTTTACTTTATTTCATAATCAACTTCTGACTATTGAATTTGAAGTTAAAATTATGAATCTGGAAGCTAAGTTAAGTTTTGCCCTCGAGTCTAAAGTTTAAATGTTGTTAGTTCTCGCAAAGCCTGATTTTATTGCACAGTCTGAAGTTGACCTGAAAGCTTAAAGAAGATGAAGAAGCAAAGCAATCTGAAGTTTGCCAAAATTCGCTATATTTTAAATACTTTTTAAAAACTAATCATATTTTAAGTAGGAATACTCAAATTAAAGCGACTACGAGATGAGATGGAGAGGACATGTGGATGCATATATCAAACTACTCTTGTGTTTCAGCAATTTGTAAAAATTAGTCTGACAAAATTATAAGCAGGGGAGGAGACAGAAGGTATACTACAAGACAAAATTAATAATTTTAATGAAAATTTATATTTGTGTTAAAAAATTTATTTAATAAATATAATGTTTAGAACTCAATTACTAAGTACTCGTGTGATGAACTTCACTACTTTCTTCAATACATTGTACCAAATAGATACACTTGAAATATACTAATTTCAGCGGAAGATTTAGCCCATCGACCCCATATTAAGTTTCAAATTACAATACTTACATCGATGGAGATGATGAGGATGATATGCTGGACATATGCTTTGATAAGGTGGTTAAAGATGGGGATCTCTCATCTAAGCAACAAAGAAGTGAAAGCAACAAAAGCAAAAAGAAGACACATGGAAGACAGCATAGTTGCGATGGTAAGGTGAACGAGGAATTTGTTCCAAGGCACCTACCGATGCGACTGGCAAAGCAGAATCATATGACAGTGTCAACAACTTTAATAAGATCCAATAAATCTAAGAAGAAGTGATGAACTATCAAGTGTTGTTGGACAGATTTGAAGAAGAAGGCAAGAAGAAAATGCTTCAAGTTACTTTAGACGGGCAATCTATCTTTATTAGGTCATACATATATAAAATAAAGTTTGAGGTTGGTAACTCAACTTTATTCTTGATTTTTTTTATTTTTGCATTACTTAAGCATTCTCATTTGCAATATCATCATAGAGTGTATTATAAACTCTCTGATGATCATAGAATACCTAGTTTTCTCTAACTTTTATTTTCTTCATGTTTGTTAATTAGTAGAGGTTCATTACCTCATTAGGATTAGTCAGGTAAGGCCTACCCCCTTGCTTGTACTCTTCTCTTTGAGGTTTGCTTTTATTGATCATATTATAATTTTAAAAAAAAATACAATACTTATTCGGGTGTTTACATCTAACTTAATAATTAATCTTAAGAATCGACAATTTATCATCAAAACACATATCACTTAACCATGTTAAGAAAAGTATATGCAAGATTGTATGTCTTACATTCGTTGAATTGATATAAACAACCGATACAAATAAATTTTAACCGAAAATATATTACGTACATGATAATACTCTGATTTTTTTCTACATTTTTTCATCAGCATATGGATGCATGTATCCTCAAAAATATCCCCGTTTTGCTGGACGTATTACGTAAATGGATGCATGCACCATGTACGTGTCCTAAAAAGTATTCTCCTTGTGCATCCAGCAAATGAGCTAGTATTTGTTTGGTCTTGAAGACAGCGGCACAATCACAGGAATAAAGAGGATTTAATTGAATTTTCTTCATCGCAAAGTCATACTATGCAGGTAAGGTAATAAATAAACTTTTGGGCACATACATGAATTTTTAAAATAAATTTTGGCACATATGTGAATTTTTAATTAAAATTTGTATGTGATTTTTCCGTATTCTTCACAATCTCTTTGCCAAAAATTCTTGATTTGTCACTGCTTGAAGGACATTCAACCAAAATACTCAAAGAGTAGCTAAAGGATAATCACGATGTAGCATCAATAGTCTAGCCCTATAGAGCGTAGCAATGAGGACCCTTGTTAGAATCCACATTGGTGTGAGAATGGACCATTTACCTCCTTATATAGTCTTGGATAGCTATCATCATGTGCTAATTATTGGAGTTGAATTAAGTCACGGATCCGTTGCTAACATGGTATCAGAGTTAGACCATCCGAATTTTTGATTTACCTAATGTTGAGCCCTCATGTTATATAATTCACACTTCAAATGTCTAATCTTAAGCATGTCAGAAGTATTAAAGTCCCACATCAGTGTAGAAATGGGTTGTTTGCCTCTTTATATGATCTTGAATTCTTGAGCAATATAAACAGAAAAGCTAAACAGAACATGGATAAATGTCAATCTGAAATTCAGCTTTTGATCAATCCAGAATATTTTTGTAATAATAGCAACAAACAGAATTTGTTTTTGTCATGTAGATAAACTTAATTCTCAACTTTATGCGATGAGACATCTCATTTTCAACCTTTTTTTTTTCTTTTTTCTTTTTTTGAATGGATATCTTACAGTATATTGAAGGAAAATCCATAACAGCAAAGAGGATGATAGAACATGAATACATGATAGTATATATTTGTTGGCTAATCTGATCCTCTTAATGCATAACTACATTTTGAATGACGGTCATGCCCGGACCAGCTTCCGTGCACCTCGATTATTTCACTGGTACCTGATACCTCCTACCAGCATAAGTATAGGATAACCCTGTCTATCAAGGCTTATGCAAATGGGGGAAAATCACCTAACATTTTTTGCGTCATATGGGATTTTGAATCTGAGACCTCATGATTTTCCTCTCACTTCATTAACCACATCTTGAGAAGCCTCTTAACGCATTTACATCTTATCATAGAGAGCCCTAAATTCACGAGGGGGGAGGCCTGCAGATACATATAGGCTGATGAAGTTGAAAATGATAGCCCTCAATAAGGTTAAAAGAACCCCTAGCATATGTCTAAAGTCAAACTCTGGAGTTACTATGTGATTATATCTCAAAACTCTGAAGCAGAACTTCAACCTTTCTGCATCAAGATTATTAAACAGGAAACATGGCAAATGTTCTTCAATCACAGATTTCACCTGCCATATGTTGGCATCCTTGATGTCAGTGTAAGAACAGATCAGATTAGCTAGTCAGTTAACACTTCGATAGACACCTTAACTTGGCCTCAACCTGCAAGTAAATACCCCAACTGGCAAGTAAACACCCCAAACTTTGAGAATGCACATCTAGACACCTTAACTTGGCCTCAACCTGCAAGTAAATACCCCAACTAGCAAGTAAACACCTCAAACTTTGAGAATGCACATCTAGACACCTCAACTTGGTTTAAGTTGGACCCGTAAACACACTTTTCCAGCAGATAACTTTAATTTAGCCGCGTCTAGATGTGGATTTTCAAAGTTGGGGTGTTTACTTGCCAGTTGAGCCCAAGTTAAGGTGTCTATCTACAACAACGACATACCCTGTGTAATCCCACAAGTGGGGTCGGGGAAGGGTCGAGTGTACGCAGATCTTACCCACCTTGGGAGGTAGAAGGTGTAATTGTATCGCCTAGAGACCAGATGACCAATGTCAATTGTTGCAAAATTTGCAGCATATTATATGTTTAATTCTAGAACTTCAACATGTATGATGGCAGATAGAAATTACCTTATCAACTATACCAGAACTTCCATCAATGTCATCCTCCTGATATACTCCCTGTCCCAAATTTTTAGTCCTATACTCCTATTATAGGGTTATGCACAATAATTTCCAGTTTCATTATATGGAAAGTCTTAATACATTTTGATTATCCCAAAACTTTTCTGCAACCACTTTTACTCAACATAGATTAATCCTTAGTATATTAATATTCAATAAAAAAAAGTCTAAATATGACCAAATAAGTTTCTCAACAACTATTAAACAACTTAACAATAAAAACAAATATTAAACAACTTATGTTTTTCAACTCTTTTAACAATCTGCGTCAAAAGTCAAAACATGACACGCAAATCAAAGTTGCACAGATGAACAAGAACCTGATTGTATTTTGTTTCCACACCGTTACCTATAATGAAGTATCACTAGTACAAAGTATAATCACCAAACAATGGACTAGCATTGACTTGCTCGGCATCGTGAGACATATATCAATGGCAGAATCAAACAACAATCTCGACAATCAGTTATGAGCATTCAATTTTTTTTGCAGAAAATACCAACAAAGATGATATCACCTAACATTCTTACCTTGAACTCTCACTGAAGACTGGCATTTCTCCAGCTCCAAATTGCAGATGAAAAAAGAAAACATGTGATGCACATCCCTCCAACTCCATTGAATTATCAGGAACTGTTGACTAGATGTTGATCATACCTCTGAATAAGGAGATCAAATACAATAAGACCTTTTTTTGCTAAGTAAAGGTATAAGGAGATCAAATACAATAAGACTATGTTGCTCGGACTCTTCAAAAATGTCGACTAGTGCGTGTAGGATCTTCTAAAAGTAGTGTATTTTGGAGGACCCAATACGGGTGCGGTAGCATTTTTGGAGAGTCCGAACAACATAGCAATAAGACCTATCAAGCAAATGAGGATAAAGGCTTTGGTATCATATTGCTTTGTGAACTCTACTAAGGAATTGTCCCAGATATAACTAATACTTCGATGAATTACATGGCCTCAGAATTTCTGAACATCATAAGAATTGCTACACTACAGGGTTTGCATAGCTTATGCACAATATGTTACAAAATTTGATAAACATACAGATGAATCAAACCTCACAACAAGAAATGATACATAACTCAGATGCAACTGGATACAATGAGCTCGAGCACATGAAAAGATTAGTCAATTCTGAAAACATGAGCTGTTGCCTATCACATTGTCACAGCAAATAAAATTCTTCTTATCTACTACAGTTAAAACATGTTCAGTTCAGAAGAAACTCAGAATACTGCACATGCTTTTAGATTTTATATCATGTATTCAGATTCAAATATGATAATCACAGAGGTTATACATGATAAACAAATTATGACAATAGTTAACGGACATAACTTCCTTTCACCGTTGGTAGTTGCTAGGCATTAATGGATGTCAACACTTTCAGTTGACAGATCAAATTGAAAAAACTGCTGCTATATAGTTCCAATTCTCTAACTTTTACTATAACTTGCTTCAATAATAGAGGAAAGAAAAGAGTGATACATTTAAAGGATAAAACGGGGGGGAAATGTGCTAAAGAAAAAGGACATTATTTGTCCTGTTTACCAATGTACACAAAGGAAAAAGACAGCTAAATTAGAAAAGAAGCTACTTAAACGGACTCCTCTGTTGCTGTGTGACTGGGAATTTTACAATATTCATTCTAAAAGTTGCAGAAAGTATATATCACCTCTCTTTATCTTTGTTTTGCTTAAGTAAATGGTAGCACTGTGTACAGTAGCACACAAAGCCTATGCAATTTTAAACTGACGAATGACCCCTATCATAATGTGCAACGAAGGATTTGTATACACAGCATCATTACAGCTAGCTAAGGCTAGCATCCAAGTGTTATTCTTGAAAAGTGAAACAAAAAGTATGGGGAGACTGTACAAGTATATCTTTCTGGAAGTTGTATGAACATAAAAGCAAATGGGGATAATCCACCTCTCCTATAGCGACTCGCAATCTCAGAAGGAAGATAAAAGAGACAGAAAAGTACAATCTGCTTCCAGCTAGAGTGCATCGATCAGGTAAAGCTAGTCTACATGCTAAATAGTTAGCTCAGACTTTGGAGTCAACAAGAGCAATGCCATGAACCTTTCAAGAACGAGCAAATGTTATTAACCATCTTGACGTGCAGCTTGCTTCTGGAGCAAAAGATACTTCAGATCTCCATAAGTTCCAGCAAGATGGAACCAAAACCACCAGACAAACTAATATGGAAAAATTCTAGTGTTTGTAGAATACAATGTCACGACTGCAGTTGGCCTTAATAGCTTCTTCTAAACCTTGTACACGGTCAAAATCAACTTTGAATGTAACCATGGTGACTCCATCTTTCCCGGTATCATAATCCTGCTTGATATCTTCTGCTTGGAAAGACTGTAACTGCAAATCCGGAAACAGATTCTCAGAAATGCATTAACGGAAGTAAATGCGTTCCAATTATGCTCTTGAAGCATCCAGCTTTTGATTAAGAGAATGAACCGAAAAAAGAACGAAACTGAAGAACCAAAAACTATTACCGAATAGCGCAACATTGACAAATATTACTGTAGTATCTTTTTCACACATAAGATCAAAATTACCTGATGGTATAGAACTCCTAATAATTCAAAAGTAACCTCCAAGCCCATCGGGACCTAAAACCAAAAAGTATTGCTTAATCAATGTTTGGTCTCAGGTTTATGCTAAACGCACTGAACGAAATGAGAAAAATAGAATCAACATTGCAAGTGGAGTTGAAACTATGTTTATACTTTAGATTTTATGAGAAATGTAGGAGCATTTCGCAAACATTCTGAAGTTACTCCTCCATAAGCTCTAACTAGACCTCCAGTGCCAAGTTTAATTCCTCCAAAGTGCCTGCAATTTAGAAAATCAACAAGATAAAGATACATGCATGCTTTCACTTCTTGCAAACATTTCCCAGTTTAGGCACATGAAATTTTTTTAACCTCAAGAAAAGATGCAAATCTAATTTACATCTCCTCATAAATTATGAACAATTTGGGTACCTGATCACAACAACCATGATTCTATCCAATCCTGAGGATGCAATTGCAGAATGTATCGGCTTGCCAGCAGTACCGGAAGGTTCGCCGTCATCATTAGTCCGATATTGTTCTCCAACCTAAATAGAATGAACGATAATATTTTTTGCATGGTAAGGTAAGAGCCAAGACTGATATAAACAAATCTGGAGAAACCTAAAACTAGAGAGACGCTATTTCTTATTTGTCCGTGTAAGGATAAGCAGTTATGATCAAATGGAAGCAATTATAACCCAAAATGCTAGTCACTAAGGGGTTGTTTGGTTCAAAACTAGGTTATCCTGGGATGATAATCAGGATTATCTATCCCACTTTTTATATGGGATTTATAATCCCATGACTGTGGTATAAAATTTATCCTGGTTATAGATAATACCCAACCAAACACATGATAGATTCAATCCAAATTTTATACTAGGATAACCCACTTAATCCCTCCAACCAAACGATCCCTAAGTCAACCATATGAGTCCCAATCAACCAATGTATCAACTACACTTCAATTATAATACCAGTAGCATACACTTAATAGTGTTTCAACAAGTGTAGCTGTTTTTTTAGGCTTAATACATTGACACCCCTTAAACTGGCCAGCAATTTTCATTTAGACACTCGAACTACGGTTTATTCCAATTGAGCTCCTGAACACATGATACAGCGTTCCTATTAGACACCTTCGGTTCAAATTTTCAAACTTTTTTGCGTGTGTTCTCAAATTCTTCATTACGTAGATAAGCTAATCATTTAAGATATGTCATCTCCTTTAATTATACGAATTAGTCTCAAATAGTAAAACCTCAGGCATGTTTCAATTGAGGATGATATGTCTATTAAAGGTGATGATGACATATTTTATGTCGTAAACTAATCTACGTAATGAGAACTTGAGATCACGCACAAAAGATCTTCCAAAATTCGAACTGAAAGTGTCTAATAGGAACACTTTATCGCTCAATAGGAACAACTCGAGTGTCTAAATGAGTTTTGGTGGCAAGTTTGAGAGGCTGTTGATGTATTCAGCCATTTTTTTTTATGACGAAACGACTTTTAGTCATCAAATCCCAAAAAAATTCTAAACATTTAGCAATAAAAACATGATTTTGGCCACAAGAACATACCTTGTAAGCCCAACAATTATGTGTAGCTCTAGGGTCTCGTACCTAAAATCAAATCCAATCAATCATCACAAAATACAACCAAAACCCCAACTAAAACAAATTCAAGATTACAATTTCAAGAATGAAACAAATTGCAAAGATTCAATCTTTACACATTCAATAGACACCAAAAACAAAGAGGGTACCTCAGAAAGGAAAGATTGAGCAGAACGCTCATCAGGAATGTGGCCAGCAATTGCAATAAATTTGCTCTTCTTGATTTCTTTTTCAAAAATAACTCTTTCTTTGAGTGTTGTAAATGCACCTCTATTAGGATTTGAACTGCTAGTAGTGACCATTTGTTTGAAATTATTACGAAGGTAGAAGTGATGATTAAGCTTTGAAATAGGAGTGAAAAATAATAACCAAGAAGCAGACATCTATGGCAGCTATTTCGTCAAGATTGAGGATGTTTGGTACGAGTGGAAAATAGAAAAGGGTAAAATTGAAATTTTAACCCATTTAGTTTTAGAGCCTGTTTGGATGGGCTTATGCCTATAAGTTAAAAATAGCTTATAAGTTAAAAATAAATAAGTTGGATAGTCTAACTTCTTTTTTTTTTGGCTTATAAGCTGCTTTAGATAAGCTAAGTAAATGAGCCCAATTATTTTTTTGAGCTTATTTTAAACACAAAATGACTTTAAGCTGGCCAGCCAAACACTCAAAAAAACTGAAAACAGCTTATAAGCAACTTATAAGCCAATCCAAACGGGCTCTTATGAAATTGTGGGAATATACCACTTGGCTTGGGTAATTACGAATTCATCTTCTTTTTTTCTTTTTTCTTTTTTTTAACATGGCCATGAATTTTATCATGTTTTTCAAAATTAACTTTAAAATGGAGTATTATTTTCAAATCAACATTTGCTATAATTTGGGTTATTAGTGCAACTTTAACTTGGGATAGAGAATTTAAAAGAGAAAATTACGCTCTATGAAAATTAAAAATAAAAAGAGTAAAATTGATTTTTTTACCCATTTAGTTTATGAAATTGTGAGAAACATAATACTTTGTTTTGGTAATACGAATTTTATGGTTTTTTCTTCTTCTTTTTTTTTTTTAAAAAAAAAAGTTTTTTTATTACATGGGGGTAAGGGAAGGAGAAATGGGGAAGCGGATTACAACGTGCAGATTCGAACTCTCATCAACAAGATGAAAATTCAAGTAGTCAACCAACTGAGCTACTAGATCTCTACAATTTTATGGTTTTTTTTATATTAACTAGAAATATTATTTTTGAATCAATATTTGTTTTATAATTTGGTTGATTTATGAAACTTGGGATAGAGAATTTAAAATATAAAAGCCCGATTTGAAGAGTATTTCAAGTGAAATAATAATTTTAGCTCACAAAATTTCAATCTTTCTCGAAGAAATTCATACTCAACATAACTAATCAAATATTATTAAACTTTTAACTCCAGCTTCGAATACTCTTTGTTATAATTATATTGTTCGAGCACGACTCCTACTAGCAACTATCCTTCCTGAGAATAATAGTAAAAATCATTATGAAACGTATGTGCAAAAGAGCATCCTCCAAAATGCCTGTCGTTTCACTATAAGAATAAAAATAAATTTAAAAAGTTTTTTTTTCATATAATGGTAGAAAAAAAAAAAGATTTTCTATTTTGTTGTTTTGAAGAAAGACCTATGCACCTAGGCTTAAATGATAAGTTATAACCACTCACGAGTGTGGTGGGATAAGAATTTGACACTCGTTAATGAGAGATCTCAAGTTCAAGCTCTAAGAATATAAAACGTTTTTTGTTTAATAAATTAGGTACGACGCGAATTCAAATTAATCGAACTAATATATTTTGAACACCAGACAAATATAACCAAAAGCACATCAATTGTAAATCATTCTCATTTTTCTTTTTCTTTCTTTAATTTCTCTTTAAAACTTTCAAGCTATAATTGAAGGTGAGATACTATAGCATATGTTCCCAAATGCTGAGAACAATTGGCAAAAGCAAGACAAGGCCCAAATAGGAATTTACCATAGGTTTATACATGTTCCAATCCACTAGAATTTGAGATTTGAAAGAATACGAAACCTTCTTTTCTGTTTATAATAAAACAGTTTTCCTTCATTCGTGCATTAAACATGAATTCACAGAATGCAACTTGCTTTGAAGAGTCATTGTAAGAAGATACTTGTGTATCATATTCAAAGTGATGGTACAATTAATACTTAATACAGTTTGTGAAGATAGAGGTAAGGTTTGCGCACATTTTATCCTCCGTAGACCTTACTTGTGAGATTACACTGGTATGTTGTTGTTGATGTTACAGTTTGTGAAGATGTTTTGGCATTTTAGGCATTAATTGGACGATGTAGTATTTATGTATACAAGTATAAACTTAAGTGATAAGGTCACAAGGTTTGACAACTTTTTAGCTGACTGATGGTTTACTTTAGTCCATATTATTACGTTTGACGAAAAAAATATCCAGAATGAATTTGAGTAGTATGTGTAGCGAAAATATTTGTGCACTATTATAATTTATTTGGTCAAATTTTTAGAAAGCAAAATACTTATTTTGGTGTTAGTTGCTTGATCAAACTTTGCAAAAGAACGAAAAAGACACCTTTGAATATTAAAAAGTAGCAATTATTTTTCTGCTACACGAAAGAAGCTGAAAAACAAGATTCTTCTCAGTAGTAGAAGCACAATTTAGTTTTGGTTTTTTCAGGACAAGATTCTCCAAACACAAACTACTTGTACAATACTAACATTAGCACTTATAAAATGATTTGACCAGATACAGATTGCAACTATTTGAACTTATTCTTCGTTAAATTCTATGTTACAAATGTTTTCTGAAACAATACTAGTCCAGCATAAACAAGAAGTCGCTTTGGCCGAGTGGTTAAGGCGTGTGCCTGCTAAGTACATGGGGTTTCCCCGCGAGAGTTCGAATCTCTCAGGCGACGAATATTCTTTTTCCCTTTCCTCTATCAGAAGTGGTCCTGGCAAAAGGCAAAGTCGTCAATCAACACCTCCCCCTGATAAACCCAAGCCCAAATGCGGTGACTCGGTTCTGTTCTTTCCAACTTTCTAGGCGATTGCGTCAAAACAGTACTTATTTGTCATTCTCTTTTGGGTGTCACACAAGTGTGAACGGTTCACAAGTGAAGTCCAAGTCAAGCACTCAAGCTGTAATTATTTGGTAAATTTCCTTTATTTGGACTTTTTAAAACTTTTTTTCTTATCATTTTCATTAAGAGCTTGTTTGGATGGATTTAACTGCAAACAGCTTATAAGCTGCAAACTAAAAAAAATAAGTTGGGTAGTCTAACTTATTTTTTTTAGCTTATAAGTTGTTTTCAGCTTATAAGCTGCTTTAGATAAGCTAAGTCAAATGAGCCCAATTATTTTTTTGAGCTTATTTTAAGCACAAAATGACTTTAAGCTGGCCAACCAAACACTCAAAAAAGCTGAAAACAGCTTATAAGCGACTTATAAGCCAATCCAAACGGGCTCTAAGTCTATCATGACTTTTTATTAATTTTGAGTGAGATCATCACTACGCATAAAATAAAATTAACATTTGGGAAAATGTCCATTGTCTACAAATTACTTTGTTTACACTTTTGGTTCTTCCTAACCGGGGGGATTTTGAGTGCCGAGGCTAGATTTTCTGTGTTGATATATATATATTAACTTTTGAATACCTTGAACAAATGCAAACGGTTAGCTCAAGCAGTTCAAGATGTTCAAAATTGTCTTTAGTGTCTTAGGTACGATTCCCGTTGACAACATTATTTTTCATATTTAACTTTTGTTGTTGTTTTCGAACCCCTTGAATGAAAATCCTGAATCCGCCACTGTTCCTACCTTTATCGTAACAAAATCATCTTGTATTTGCCCTTGTTGTCTAATACAGATCCAACATGAATTGGGCAGACTCCATATGTCCAGATTTTCAAGAAAATAATTCAAATTTATCACTATTGTTTAAAGCTACATTCAAGCTAGAGCTCCGTTAGGGGTAAGCAACAATAGAAGTTTTTCGAATGGCAGAATTAAGTTGGGTCGCATAAGACTCATTAGGGGGAAAATATTCCCTACTAAAAAAAATTCTATTTTCAAATCTCAAACATGAAATCTCTAATTAAAAATAAAGAAATATTATCCCGTATCCATCTCATCTCACCCCATGGTGGTCAATCTTCCACTATGACAGAGTCTTGATTCAATTGTGAAGTAGATTAAAATTACATTGTAAGGAGGTTGACACAAAATTATAGGTATTTCCTCGTTTGTATTTGTAATGCCAATAAGTTAACAGACTGATTTTGAATGGACAAGATTGGAACTGAGATTAAGAATATGGCAATTACATTATTTTTATTAAAATCAATAGACGGTGTTAAGTTAGTCTAATTTTATTTTTCTTACTGAAAAGGAAGGGATAAATACTTATTAAATTTTATTAAAATATACTACATTTGTCATGACCACAATAACAACCTTTAAAAATAGGGAAAATGGTCAAATATACCCCTCTACTTTAGTTTATTGACTAACCTTGTTCTCCATTAGTCAAAGTAGTCAAATATACCTCCCGTTACAAGTTGGGGCCAAATATACTCCTATCGTTAGCAAAGTTTCAAAAATACCCCTCATTTCTAACATATTCCCACATAAGCAAGTCTAGTCATTGAAATTGAGTGACATGGACGTCACATGACATTTAACTTATTCTATGTAGTGCCTACTTGACAATTTTTTTAAAAAACAATCTGGAAAATTGATTTTTCTAAAAACAAATCTATTAAAAATGGATTTTATTAAAAATCTGATTTTTTATATATAAAACCCGCTTCTTAAAAAATAATATTCTGGAAAATTGGATTTTTTTATTAAAAAATCTGGAAAATGTTTTTTTTTAAATTAATCCATATTAAAAAAAAAAACTTTACAGTATTTCAGATTTAAAAAAAAAATCATTTTCCAGATTTTTTAACTAAAATATCCAATTTTCGAGAATATATTTTAAAAAAACGGATTTTATTAAAATAAAAAGTTTCAGATTTTTAATAAAGTCCATTTTTCTTCAGATTTATTTAAAAAAATCAATTTTCTAGATTGTTTTTAAAAAAATTGTCATGTAGGCACCACATAGAATAAGTTAAATGTCATGTGGCGTCCATGTCACACAATTCCAATGACTAGACTTTCTTATGTGGGAATATGTTAGAAATGAGGTGTATTTTTGAAACTTTACTAACGATAGGAGTATATTGACTACTTTGGGTAACGAATGACAAAGTTAACCAATAAACTAAAGTAGAGGGGTATATTTGAACCTTTTCCCTTAAAACATCATCATTTTTCTTTGTATCAATAGATATTGAATGTGGACAAGGCAGGTAATGTACTAAAATTTTAAAAACTTAGGAATAAATAAAAAGGATGGTGACCATATCATAGTCTATTTTATTTTAGTTTTCTTGTGTGTATATATATATATATATAGTTTTCTTGTATGTATATATATACCCAATATATATATTGGGTAAAAGTAACATGGAGTAAATATTACGCATGTAAAACAAGCCACAAAATGAAGATGCTATAGCTTTTCTCCATTTTCCATTAACAGTTGACCACACAATTGGATGGCCCGAAAGGCCAAATTGGGGCATCAAATGCCAAGTTGATCAATGATCTTTGGTTTTGAAAATGGGTACTCCTTCTGTTCCATGTTAGATACACTTTTTTTTTAAATATATGTAGCATGGTCGACAATCAGAGACATTTATTAATGCTCCTGCGAGTGTGGTTTAGAGGTCAAATAAATGAATTTAAAATTATGAGATCTCAGGTTCAACTCACATTATAGACAAATATACTAAGATGGTTTCTCTTCATATATTCAACCTATGTGGATAAAATTGTCTGACACCTATGCTGGTAGCAAGTAGCAGGTACCTCGTGAAAATTAGTCCAGATATAAGTTGATCCGAACACCATGATTATCGAAAAAATTCATATGTTTGGAAGCCTGCTTAAAAAACCTGTGCAACGAGTGCAATTAGGTCATTTTACAAAATATTAATGACATATTTTTTATCACAATTAAATTTTAACTATTTTTTTCCGTAAACTTCACGTTCAGTCAAATATGGTGAGGTGATGGAATATATGCTAACGCTTTTGATTGTGCAGTTTCAAAGTGCCGAGTAAAACTTTGGGGGCTCTTTAGTTTATTCTCAACCTATATGCACCATGAATTTTATGCAGAAAGGTTCATTCTGATCCATTAGTGACACATTACGGATTTCAACTTTTTGAGGCGTAATTCCTCACGTAAAATTATTAAAAAAAAAAAAAAAAAAACCTCTTTTCTGATTAACGATTTTTGTTCAAATATAGTTACTCCTATTTGTCATATTGTAACAAAAAGTAATCGAATTGGATACAAATAATTCATATGTCTTACTTAATAAGTTAATGATTTAGACGGAACTTAAATTTGGTGAAATATACTAGTGCAATATTAGACAATAGTGTGTGTCTGTCTTAACAAAATAATGGAAAGATGAAGTTTCCAAATACTTCAAAACATGTACCACAAGGGGGCAAAGGAGAAAAGAAAAGCCAATTCCTTTACTTATTTTTTTAGTTTTAATTTGATAGGAGAAACGGTAAATATTCTCTTCGATTATTTTTTCTGGTAATAAAGATAATTATATTATTAATTAAAAATCAGTAGATGCTTTCACATTTCTTGGACACATGACACGAAAAAGTCATTAAAAAAAGAGGTTAACACATAGTAAAAATTTATTTGAACTCGATATTTACACCAAATCATATTAATTTATCATCATTAAGTCATAAATTAAAGCAAAAATATGTAACCGTGATTTATTGATTAGAGTATTATGTGAAGACATGAGTCATATGGATTGGTTTAATCATGGGGGAAGAGTAAGCTTTTACAGAGACGGATCTAGGATTTATAGTCGGTTTGGCTAAACTTCTAAAATCAGTTTATTTTGAAAAACATTTTAAAAAAAAAGTGTTTTTCAAAAAAGTAATTTTTGTGAGAAGCAGTTTGTCTTTGGCCAATTAATTTAAAAAGCACTTTTGAACAGCGATTAACGTTTGACCAAGCTTTAAAAAAAGTGTTTTTAAGTGTATTTTTCTCAAAAGTGCTTTTTAAAAAAAGTGCTTCCGGGGAAAATCTATTTTTTTTTAGCTTCTGAAAAAGTGCTTATGGTACTTATTTTGTTCCCACAAGCTTAGCTAAACACCTCACTTTTTTTTTCAAATGAGCACTTTTTGAAAAAAAATAAGTTTGGCCAAATAGGCTATTAATGTTTATGCGGTATGTTTTCGAAATCTTTTGAGTTACCGAGTTTTAAATTAATAATTTATACATATTAAATAAAAAATTTAAAACTAATACAAAGTTTGAATAAAGCTACCGAATCGTGCAAAATCCGTGACTTCTATTTACCTCTGAGCTTTTACAATACATAGCAAAATCAAATTCCCGAAAACACCATTACTATATTTCGCTATTTTTGTGGTTTTTCACTTGATTTGTAATACCCATTTTGACAGTCAACTGATCCGATCACATCATAACATTTCACTTTGGGAGTAAAGGCTCCCTATCAAAGGCGAACAATTTTTAGGACTCAAATTGAGAACTCTATTTAAAATGAAAGAGTACTTATCATTCATCTTTATGGTTAATGATATATTTTGCTAACTATATTCGTTTTGCTTGAATTTAAAACAAAAGGTTTACTGGAGAAACAGTCTAGCAATTGACATGTTCTAAAACAGATTCAAAGTCCGCCATTCAATAGATATGTACGTGCATTTATTCACTATTTTTATACTCTGAGTAGGTTGAAAAAATTCTAAAATAATGTCTTTAGTTATTGGTCAAAACTACAACCAAATTGAGAAAGATTAAAAAAAAATATGCTAAAGAAGGCAAAATTGCTTAAGGGACAAAGAATTTAAACATAAAAGTTGTTGGGAATCACGTATTAGTAGAGGAATTCCTAGAGGTGAAGTATGTCCAAATTAGTATAAACAGAGTAATATTTATGTCAAATAGCTACTTCCCAAAACTAATACATACAAAAACCAACTTCAAACACGCACATTATTTTCTAAACAATCCAAACGTCAATATTATTAAATCCTCGCATCAAAATCTCGAATAATGAAAGGGTTTTCCTTCAATGCCCATAAGAATTTTGAAATTTCAACTAAGGGATTTGATATGAGTTTGGTTAAAATATATTAGTAATAGGTATTGTAAAAAAATACGAAAATATAATTACTGAGTTACTTAGAACTTTGGTATGCTTGCTAAAGCGGATGTGATAGCGTAAAAATACATAGTAATATTTTTACTTACCACGCACCTATCAACTAGTGATAGAGGTGTTAATCATAGGTTCTCTTTTTGGTTTTCATCCGGTGTCCAATATTTGGATCACGATAAATTTGGATTCGTGATTCATAAAGCCCATTAAAGTAGAAAGCGTTTTTTACCTAAAAAAAAATAATCTTACCCAACACTCAAACTCGAAATATCTAGTTAAGGATGGAGGAAAAAATAAAGGAAAACAAAAAGCATAACAAAATAGCTAGTTGTACGTATTTTCTAATATTCCTTGACTTAATACATCAATAATTTCTTGAACTTGTCAGTAAATTTCATCTAAACACTGGAACTATGATGTGCTCCAATTGAGTAATGAACACATGATAAAAGTCTTCCTATTGAACACATTCGACTCATAATTTGAAAAAAAAATTATGCGCAAGTCCACAAGCACCCTTTACATAAATAATTTAATTACATTATTAAATATGCGTCCTTCTTTAGTTATACAAATGAACATCAATTGAGACACGCATGAGGTTTTACGGATTAGTTAGACTAAAGCGTATAATTAAAGGATAACTTTTAATTAGTTAACTTGTCTACGTAATGAGTGCTTGAAAACACAAATAAAAGATTTTGCAAAATTTTGACGAAAATGTCAAATATAAATACTTTCTCATGTGTTTAGATACTAAATTTGAACATACTATAATTCGAATATTAAAATACACTAACAAGCTCGAGAGGCTCTTGCCTCTCGATGTATTCAACCAAATTTCTTTTAACTTCATTGGTAGGAAAGTACCTTTTTGTTTTCTTTTCAAGTGTATTCACATATTGCAACCAAAGGAAATTTCCAACTAGTAATACATTACCATTGTCACATTCATTAATTGGGATCCACTCTCCTTCCGCCGTTTGGTAACATGTTCAAAAAATAGAGAAAAATATAGAGACAGAATCAAACCCGCGTGTGCTTTGTAAGAAAACCTAATTTCCACTCCCTCTCCTTTCTTTTCTTTCCCCCTATAAATTCCTTTCTTCCCCTTCTCCTCAACTCACAATTCATTTTTTTTTTTCCAATCTCTTACAACATATGTCTCACAGACCCAACATTCCACACTTCTCATCTATAGCTTTTGGTCTCCATTCTCATCTCCTGGTTTCCAGTGAGATGTCCTCTAATTCTAACTGGTCTTAACTATTTCTTCAATCAATTTATTCAGTTTTCACTACCCCAAATTCTTATTAGAAATAGTTTAAATATACCCCTTCTATTATACTTTCTGTCAAAATATACCCTCCCCATCATTCTTTTTTTTTTTTTTTTTTAGTGCTACCAAATTTATTTTGATTTCTTGAAACATGGGTGTTAAAGGATTTGTTGAAGGAGGCATTGCTTCTATTATTGCTGGATGTAGTACTCACCCACTTGATTTAATTAAAGTCCGAATGCAACTTCAAGGAGAATCTCCGGCCTCTGTTCAGAATCTCCGGCCAGCACTTGCCTTCCACACTGCTACTACCAATATCCATATTCCGGTTGCTCCGACCCGTGTGGGACCCGTTTCAGTAGGTGTAAAAATAATACAACAAGAAGGTGTTAAGGCTTTGTTTTCCGGTGTATCAGCAACTATGCTAAGGCAAACACTTTATTCTACGACCCGAATGGGGTTGTACGATATGTTGAAACAGAAATGGAGCGACCCGGATAACGGCAGTAATATGTCGTTATCCAGGAAGATCCTCGCTGGCTTGATAGCCGGCGGGGTGGGAGCGGCCGTCGGTAATCCTGCTGACGTGGCGATGGTCCGCATGCAGGCAGACGGTCGTCTCCCATTGGCGCAACGACGCAACTACAAGAGCGTCGTTGATGCCATTACTCAAATGAGTAAAAGCGAAGGTGTTACTAGCCTGTGGCGCGGTTCATCCCTTACAGTGAATCGCGCTATGCTAGTAACAGCATCGCAACTAGCATCGTATGATGAGTTTAAGGAGATAATTCTAGCGAAGGGGCTTATGAAAGACGGGCTTGGGACCCACGTGACGGCGAGTTTCGCGGCGGGATTTGTGGCGGCTGTGGTGTCGAATCCTGTGGATGTGATTAAGACACGTGTCATGAATATGAAGGTGGAGCCAGGGATGGCCCCACCTTATAATGGGGCACTTGATTGTGCTATGAAAACTATTAAAGCTGAGGGGCCAATGGCTCTTTACAAGGGGTTTATTCCTACAATCTCAAGGCAAGGACCATTTACTATTGTGCTCTTTGTTACACTGGAACAAGTCCGCAAATTGCTCAAGGATTTCTGATGATGACGACGAAGAAAAAAGTGGAATTTAGTATCACGAATTAACAAAAAAATGTTTCGTTTAATTGATGTTTTTAAGTTTAAATTTGTTACTTAAGTTTGGGAGAGAAGTAATACCAAGTCTATGGCCAAATGTTGTGTTCTTAGATCATATACTATAATTACTTCTATATAAAAATGATTTCTTGTTTGGTGGGATGATTTATTGATTAAGTTACTGTTGATTGAAGCAACTGTTATATTTTCTTTTAATTCCTGATGTTTGTTGTTATTGGGAAAGAGAGCATGAATTGGAATTCAATTGAGCCTAATAAAAGGCATTTAGCTTCAAAGGACATCATACCAAAGTCATTATTGAAGGTTATGTTCTTTCTGACTTTGTAAAGATCACCCATTAATACAGCACAATATTATTAATTCCAAATTTCAGAGAAATGTCTATTGTGCTTTGCTGTTTACCGAAACTATTTAGGGAAAGGAGCACCTTTCCTTTTATGATATTTAGCTTATTTTTGAAAATCGAGTTTGGCTTATTTATACGATGACAATTTACTTGTTTTGTCGGTAAGGTTGAATAATATATTAGCAAACTTTAACTCCGAATCTAATGTTGTCCACAAGGGTGACTTCTCAAGAATTATTTGAACAACTTTTAAAAATAGAAATTAATCCAAATGATACTCCCTTCGTCTCAAAAAGAATGTTTTAGTTTGACTTGGTACGGAGATTAAGAAATAAAGAAAGACTTTTGAAATATGTGGTCTAAAATAAGCCTTAAATATTTGTGTGGCGGTAAAATATCTCATAAAGTTAAATTATTTTTAACTATAGAAATGTGTCAATCTTTTGGGGAACAAACTAATAAGGAAAGTAAGACAATCTTTTTGGGACGGAGAGAGTAATATAAAAAGGAAATATTTGCGTAAATCAGTTGAGGTACATATACATGACACCTTAAGCGAATTCTCCATTCGAAAAATCCCCGAACTATACATGACCAAAAAAAAAAAGTTCATATGCTATGTAGGAGCTCGAGCCTGATGTGGCATAGATCAAAGAGCAAATTGAAAACTGTCCGTTGGGCCAAAAAAATCTGTTCACTTTTACTTGTCTAATATTCTAAAAATACAATTTCACTTTTACTTGTCACTTTTAGCATATCAAGAAAAGATAATTTCTTTTTGCCTATTTTACTCATAGTATTAATTACTCACTTCAAATCATTTTTCAAGTTCATTAAAAATGCATCAATTAATATGGATATCATGATAAATTATGCACTTCATTTATTATTTCTTAAGGGGTGTGCAAAGTCCATAGTGGACAAGTAAAAGTGAACAGAGAGAGTATTATACTCCCTCCGTTCATTTTTACTTGTCCACTATTCCAAAACTATATTTTCACTTTTACCTGTCCACTTTCGCATATCAAGAGCACAATAATTTATTTTTCCTGTTTTACCCTTAGCATTAATCACTAATTTCAAATCATTTTTTCAAAATCATTAACACTATACACCAATTAATATAGGTATTATGATAAATTATGTACTTAATTTATAATTTTTTAAGAGGTACAAAATCTATAGTGGACAAGTAAAAGTGAACGAAAGGGGTATATGGTATGACTCATTAACAAAAGTATGCACAAGTCAGCTGTATAAAATGTGCATATCACTTACCCTAATTTATACATAAGACTACTTTGGCCCAATTGTATAGCACCCCAATTCACCAAGTAGACGCGATATAGAGCCTGTTTGGATGGGCTTATGCCTATAAGCTGTTTGCAGCTTATAAGCTAAAAAAAATAAGTTGGGGTAGTCTAACTTTTTTTTTTGGCTTATAAGCTATTTTCAGCTTATAAACTGCTTAGATAAGCTAAGTTAAATAGGCCCAATTATTTTTTTGAGCTTATTTTAAGCATAAAATGACTTTAAGCTGACCAGCCAAACACTCAAAAAAGCTGAAAACAGCTTATAAGCAACTTATAAGTCAATCCAAACGGGCTCATAATATGTAAACCGCATGCTTTACATCCCAAAGTTCCATTTATGGGATAATTGGAGTAGCACTAACTTTCAAAATTGTTGTCTGTACAAATTATAAAGATTTTTTTCCTTTTTTAGTGATAAGATTTTTACTTTATTTTTCAACCCCGTCTTTCTGATGTAATGCTTCTAGACATTTACTCCCTCAATTTCAAATAATTGTCACGTTTCGCTTCTCCAAAATTAATTTGACGAACTTTTGGAGCTAAATTGAATTAGATTAATTCAATATTTTAAAATTAAAATTTAGATCTTCAAAAACTATACGAAAAGTAATATAAGTTGCAATTCTTCTCATATCAATATGGTAAAAAATACATCTTAAATGTTGGCCAAAGTTTATGTAGTTTGATTCTTCAAAAGTCAAACATCACGAATATTTTGGAATGGAGCAAATATAGATAAAAGTAAATTAATTCCGAAATTATGGATTCATTAGTTTATTTAATTAATGAGGAAGAACAAGTAACACCATGTTACGTATGTGGGAACAATATATCATGCGCACCTTCAAAGGACAACACAACAAAAATAATGTCAAAATGGCTCTTTGGCCGCCAAATAAGAGTCTATATTTTCTCTGTTGTTTTCACACGCTTGGACCTGAGAAATTTGAAAAAGTCGTAGTCATATTTGTAAAGTCAAAAGGTGTTGAAACCAATTTCACATTATTTTTCAATTTCACATTTAGTAATGATTGATATGTCATGTCACCTGAAATAAAAAATTTAATTCGTTAGAGAATACCCAAAAAATAATAAAAAAGGAGTTACTTAAGGATCATTTCAATATATATATATTTTAGTCCCAAAAGGGGTGGTCTCTTTGATAAAATGAAAAGGTTATTATTAGTTACCTCTTGACCTTTATTCTTCTCTTCTCTTCTATTTATTTATTTTTCAAATATAACTTTCAGATTTTGCTAAGAGGCGATTAGTGTTCCTTACAATAACAAATAGTCAAATCTAATGTTTTATGATAGAGAAAAGCTTTGTCCATTGTTAGACTATAACTTGATTTTTATATAATTAAGCTAACTTCACTAAATATTGCACGTTTCAGTCTCACCTCATCAAATCCATTGTCAACCCTACTTATTTTTTTATACTAATATTCCTTATTTTATCACTTATGGGCTTAATAAACAGCAAAGCCAACTTGCAAACATGAAGCAGGGAAAATCAATGAAGAGTGTGAAGATCGGACGCAAATCCAAAATTTGAATATTACATATTGAATTTGAAATTCTACTACAATTCACTTCATTTATTGTGTTAGAAATATATTATTAATATTTATTTAGTGAAAATTTTAATGTATATACAATGTGCGAGCTAAAGTTACTGAATTCATATGAATTGATGTTTCAAATCCGCCTCTGTGTGATCTCTCCGTCCCATGTCAAAGGACTCTGATTCAAACTCTTTGAAATGAAAAATTTCCCTGGGGAGAGCACTTCCCCGTTAATAGGCTTTATACAATACAAATTTATATTAGTGAATCAATGGATTTCAAATATTTGTAGCATGATAGTGAGAAAAAAACAAGCGATATCTAGCGAATTGATGCGCTCCCCTAATTATTGATATTAATGTTGCACTTGAATCTGTTAGAAAACTATAAGAAGAAAACAGAAAACAAAGAAGGCTTGAGGCATGAGAACGACTTTCCTTAAAGAAGATATTGCACGTACATAGATTTAGGGAAAATACTGACAATCTTCTTCAGGATACAACAAGCTACAAATTTGATACTCGGTATCACGTGCAACCCACGTGTCGAGAAACTAATTCAAATAAAGAATGACTTTGCAAAGATTTCTTGTGTGTTAATTTCAAACTTCTTATACATAAAAATATCTCTTACAAAAAAGACATAAAATAAAATAAAAAATTGTAAAAGATTTTAAAACTCTCCGACTATTAAATCATACCTAGTAGTATGAGGTTGATGAATTTCACATGATTTTTTCTTATCTATCTAAGTTTGGTAGGTAGCATTATTCGGTACATGTATTGATCAGAGGTAGTTTTAGATGCACGCAAACTAAATCAAACACTAAAATTATATTCAAATATTTTTACAAGAAATAAGTAGTTTCTTCAAAAACAGAAACGAAGAAAGAAGAAGGAAAAAAAAAAAAAACATAAAAGGCATTCAAAATGGAAATGGGGTAAAAGCAATTATTAGAGGTATACTTGTCATGATTGTGTGGAGTCGTACGTATATCATCATTTTTAATTAGAGATGTCAAATTTAAACCTTACATAAAAAATTTGCCTTTATCAGGGAGTGTTTTATTCTCGATATGAATATATGCAAGATCACTTTTTTCAAGTTCGCAAAAAGAAAAAAGAATGTGGAGGAAGTTTATTTAAATTTACTTTTCGAAATTGAGGAAAGTAATGATAAATCTTAATAATTCAGTTTATTGCCTACATGTATGTTTATGTTTTTTGTGAGGGTCTGGTCGGGGACGAACCCATGTAGTAACTCGTGGGTGCTTGAACATCCATTATTAATTGTATTTTACCTTAATTAAGTACTTACATCAATTTTCTATGAAATATTGAGTGCGAATATTTTTTTTTTGTTGTAGTAAATTTGAATTTAATTTAATAGTAGTAGAGCATCAATAATCTTAAAATTTTAGACCAGGGATTGTTTTACCCTCAATATAGAATATGTACAAGATCAAAATTATTTTATATATATATATATATATATATATATATATATATATATATATATATATATATATAATAGATGTTGACTCCCCTTCTTCCTATATTTACTTCATTATATTTTAAATCTTCTTAGTGAAAATTTTGACTCTGCTTCTATTCTTGACTCGTATTCACATTTAATCGAGCTCCACTACAAATATAAGAAACTCCGTGGAAAATCAAAATAAAAGTAGAGTGGAAGAGGACAAATTGCTATCATCTTTAATGAACTATTTTACAAAATCTTATACTACGTGAATCGGCATATGCGTGCAACACACGTACAATTTATGATTCTAAAACATAAATGTGATCATACAATTGTTACTTTATGGGGAGATTTAAGATGATTTTCTTGAAAAGAAAATGAAAGATGATGAATCAATCCTAGGCTTTTGTGAAGTTAGAGTTTTAAAATATTAAAACATACACTACCTTATAAAGCCATTATACCAACCTAGAAATTAAAAAGACTGAAATGAACATACACAAGGAATATCGCCTATACAGAAGTATTATGTAGGATACGTTCAATCACATGTTTGTACCTCATAAAACAAATATAAGAAAAAACATGGACCTAATCAAATTTATATTGTTCATTTTTGTAGCTTCAGACGATATTCAATCATTTTGATACAAACAAACAAATCATTATACGATGATCCACGTTGATAGGAACTTACATTTTCCTTTCATGTATAATTATGTATTTAATTTTTTGTAATGATACTAATGTTATTTTACACAAATATATACTACATGACTTGGTATCACGTGCGACGCACGTGCCGAGAAATTAGAAAAATGACATGTTTATGTAATTGATTGTCTGTCAATAAAGTATTTTAGGGGGGGAAATGTAGAGTGAATAATATAATGATCAAGCCGAAAAAGAACAATTAATACTTGTCGACTTTGGAATTTGGATGCCCGCGCAATTACTAATGTACGAATAGAACAAGGATAGAAGTTTCAGCACCCTCATAAAACGAGTACAATGTGGATAAAGATTTTTCAATTGTTTGGAAACTATTAGATACAAATTTTATGTAACTAACACGAAATTTTCATGCAATACACGTATTCAAATAAAGGTGGAAGATTTTTAGCAATACACGTATTCAAATAAAGGTGGAAGATTTTTTTACCTTTCAATAAAATGCTATTTCCACGACACCTTTGCACAAAATGAAATATGTATTAGAGCAAACTGGAGGAAGAACCAGTGAAGTGGATTAAACCTTTAAACTTAACATTTACCAATTTATATATTTTCTTACTAAACTTTATATTATTAGGCAAACACTTTAAATATCATCTATGTTATTTTTAAAATTTTGTTCTTGTTAATACGAGGTACACACGTTAAACATGACAACGAGATGAAAGTGGTATTCCTTTTCAAAGGTTGTAAGTATTTCAGAAATATTTTCTTAATATAAACGGAAAGCGTGTCATATAAATTGATATAAATGGTGTCAGGACCACTTTTATTTTGAAGAAACGAAAAAGAGATAATTTTCTAAAACACATCTAAACTATTGCTTTTTTCGCAAGTTTCACATCTCAACTATCAGCTATTTCCTTTTCCTACCTGAATTATCACCATCTATGTATTATAGCACGCCTCTCATACCTGAAAAACCTAAACCCGGAAGTAATTGTTCGTATATGTTTTTAACCATTAATAACTCAATAAAAAAGGATTAATATAAGTAATTAAGGACAAAAACCAGGGTTTAATATCTGACAGAATCGAAATCCTGCATCAACGCCACTTTGGCTTTGGTTTTTTTTAAACAATAATTTGACGGTATGATCGTTGAGACCGTGCACATATAACTTAATACCCTATTTTTCTCATAAATTACAATATTGTCCGGAATATGTATAGTGTAAGTATATACTAGTAAGGAATTGCCCGTGCTGTGCACGGGCCCAACTTCAAAATTTCTTAATTTGTAAATTTTTCTATTCACAATAAATTTCTCAGGTTCTTTAGTTAGTAACCTTTACACATGAGATTAAATCTGATCTACTTTTTAAATATATAATATATTGATATGATTCGTACAGTATTAACTCAAATTGATTAGATTTTACCTAAAAATAAAATGCATTCTAGTGTAATAGCTTATCCAAACTTTCTCTAAATTTCCTGAAAGTTTAGGCTATAGTATATTGGGGAATGAACAATTTATAAATTCCCATTCTCTTCGGCAATGAGTATAAAAAGAGTGTTGCTTTACTTTATTAAGTTTTGATCATTAGGAGCCGTTTGTCTATAGAATGTCTTGTTTTTTAAAAACTTTTTTTCAAAATAATGTTTGGTTATACACATTGGATTGATTTTTTGAAGTATTTTTGAAGGTGATTTTTTCATGTGAAGAATCTAATTTCAATTTTCTTTGAAAGTTAAATGTATGTCCAAATACAATTTCAATTTCAAGATATCATTTTTCAACTTAACTCTAAATACTACTTCTTTTCAATGCATGTCCAAATACAATTTCAACTTCAAGATATCCTCTTTCAACTTAACTTCAAATACTGGTTCTTTTAATTTCAAATATCATATATTATTTCCAAATGCCTATTAAGTGAGTGTTGGATTGGCTTTTTAGAAGTAGTTTATAAGCTAAAAGCCGGCATAAATGACATTTCATCTAATTTTCAACAATTATCTAGATGACCAGGCAGGCATGTTGACCCTGAGGCCTGGTTATCCCCCTTATATATTAGTAGTAGATGGATAGTAGAAGTAGAAGACGACGCTTTGAGCTAAGAAATTTTGAAAAAGTTCTGGTCATTCTTGTAAATGTTCAACGGTGTTGAATCCAATTTCACATTTTCTTTTTTCAATTTTACATTTAGTAATGATTGATATGTCACCTGAATAATTTTTTATTCGTTAGAAAATACCCCAAAAAAAATAACTAAAAAGCAGTTCCTAAAGGATCATTTCAATGTTTATATGTTACTCCCAAATGGTATGATCTCTTTGATAAAAAAAAAAAAAAAACAAAAAAAAAAAAACAAAGAAGAATAAAGGTCAAGAAGTAACTAGAAATAACCTGGGGGTGTGGGGGTGGGGGTGCAACTTTCAGGATTTGTTAAGAGGTAATGTTCACCAAAGTTTGCCCATTTCAGTCTCATCTCATCAAATCCCATTGTCAACGCTAATTTAATAAATAATATTCCTTGTTTTATCACTTAATGGTTATGGGCTTAAACAACAAAGCCAGCTTTTAAATATGAAAGCAAGGAAAATCAACTAAAAGTGTGATGGGATGTATGTGAAGAAGAACATAGGCCGATTCATGATTTGAATCTTATGGGATTAAATTCAAAATCCTACTACAATATATTCAATTTATTGTGTTTCAACTCTATTAGTTGTATTTCTTTAGTGAAGTTTTATTTCATATGCAGTGTTTATCAGCTAAAGTTATTTAAATTTAGATTAACTCATAATGATATTTTGTGTCCACCTCTATATGATCTCTCCATCTTATACCAGAGGTTTCAGGTTCGAGCTCCGGAAATAAAAACCTCCTGGAAGAAAGCATTTCCTCGTTAATAGACTCGCTATGATACAAATCTATACTGGTCGAGTAAAAAAAAAAAAAAAAAGTGGAGGCCCGAAAGAGAGAGAAAAACAAAAAGCAAGGGACATCTGGTTAATTGATGGGCTCCACTCTAATGGTTAACATTAATATTTCCCTTAAATCATCCAATTTTTTACCCAAATAATCAATTCAATTTGAGATAAGGTTCTAATTGCATGGGTTCATTGGTTGTCACCTAGTAAGTACGAGAACGTGTGCAAGGCACATGCATATATGCCCTAAAGCTTCTACTTTTTCAATGTGGCTTTTTGTTGAAAAAACTCTTGAAGAAAATTTTCCTGAAAGAAAATTAAAAAAAAATGATTTTTTTTTTTACCTATTTTTTTAAAACAAGCGTCATGTAAATTCTAAGGATTACTTGTTGGCGCAATTGCATTTCTAAAAAGATAAGTAAATTCACCATAATAGCAGATAAAATTCGAAGATTGTTCTCATTTCCGTTGAGCGAAATGGCAACCATCTCTCCTTCTAGCGAACACAATCCTATTTTTTTTAAATAATTGAAAGTAGGGCGCAAAAAAGGTGAGTGGGTAGGGGTGAGGGGGTTCTTCAGGCAAGGCATAATTCTATGTTACTTGTGATGTTTCCTCATGCATTGCATCTGAGTCCGGAGCCAAAATTGTATGTTTTTGGAGCTAATACCTCAAAATAGGATGCCTTTTTTTTTATATACCAAAATGGGTATTTCGTTGGATAACCAACGAAATACCCGCAAGTAGCACTGTTCCGGTCCGGTATTCGTTGCATTTCGCTACACTTGTAGCGAAATGTAACACATAATTTTTTTTTTTTTTTTTGTATTTCGTTGGTATATGAACGAAATATGATTTTTTTTTTGTAACGAAATATGATTTATTTATTTTTTTGTATTTCGTTTATTAAAAACGAAATATGAATTATTATTTTTTTGTATTTCGTTTATTAAAAAACGAAATATGATTTTTTTTTATTTCGTTTATATAAAAACGAAATAGGAAAATATAATTTTTTATTTTTTTTTGCATTTCGTTGGTATATGAACGAAATAGGATATTTTTTTTTTTTTTGCATTTCGTTTATATTCCAACGAAATAGGAAATTATAATTTTTTTTCCGTTTGTATAAAAACGAAATAGGAGTATATATATATATATATATTTTCTTTTTTGTATTTCATTTATATACCAATGAATATTTTTTTTTTTTTTTGTATTTCATTTATATAAAAGCGAAATAGGAGAATAATTTTTTTTTTGTTTATATACCAACGAAATGTTTTGTTCCATTTCACAGGTATATAACGAAAAACCCTTTTTTTTTTTACCGTTTTTCTGCTCTCCATGGAGGTAGAGGAAGAACAGAGAATGGAGAAGGGAGAAGGGAGAAGGGAGAATGGAGAAAGGAAAATGGAAAATGGAGAATGGAGAAGGGAAAATGGAAAATGGAGAATGGAGAGGATAAGGTAAAATAATTTAGAGTAAAAGTGGAGAGCAGAAAAAAGGTATGAACGAAATAAAAAAAAAAATCCTATTTCGTTGGAATATAAACGAAATGCAAAAAAAAATAAAAAAATTCCTATTTCGTTTTTATATAAACGAAATAAAAAAAATTATAATTTCCTATTTTGTTGGAATATAAACGAAATGCAAAAAAAAAAAAATTATCCTATTTCGTTCATATACCAACGAAATGCAAAAAAAAAAAAAAAATTATATTTCCTATTTAGTTTTTATATAAACGAAATAAAAAAAAAATCATATTTCATTTTTTAATAAACGAAATACAAAAAAAAAATCATATTTCGTTTTTTAATAAATGAAATACAAAAAAATAAAATTCATATTTCGTTTTCTAATAACGAAATACAAAAAAAAAAATCATATTTCGTTTTTTAATAAACGAAATACAAAAAAAAAAATCATATTTCGTTTTTTAAAAAACGAAATACAAAAAAATAAAAAATAAAATCATATTTCGTTCATATACCAACGAAATGCAAAAAAAAAAAATTATTTGTTACATTTCGCTACAAGTGTAGCGAAATGCAACAAATACCGGACCAGAATAGTGCTACTTGCGGGTATTTCGTTGGTTATCCAACGAAATACTCATTTTGGTATAAAAAAAAAAAAACATCCTATTTTGGGGTATTAGCTCCAAAAACATGTCATTTTGGCTCCGGACTCCATTGCATCTTGGCATAATGGTATTTGGTTCTTTATAAATTAAAGACTTGTCATGAAGATTGGTTTCCATTCCTTAGAATGTGCCTCAAATCCTAAGAGATCTCGATGAATCATTGAACATATACTTATTCACATGCTATGATACTTTTATAATTGGAGGCCCTCATCGACTATACATCCATTGAATCCTATTCTTTTTTCATTCTATTTTTTAATGAAATATTCTCTTGGTTCCTTTTTTGAAAATATCAATAAGAAAATCAGAAAAGTAAAATAAAAACTTTGTAATATATCCATCTATATATACCTGAAAAGGGATGATATATGAAATTCATACATGGTGACTTAACACATTTTGTATTAATTAAAATCTTCACTAATGTCATATAACGTATTTTAATGATTTTCTTATTCCAGTGTCCACGTTAGGGCCCCCAGTACTAATTCAAATTCGCGCAGCCTAAGACCCATATAAGGGGATAACTGTTTTTTTTTTTTTTTTTTTCATATCCATAGTTCAAACTCGAAACTTTTGGTTTAGAGATCCTTTTTATCCCTCCACAACCCTTATTGGTTACTTTAATGTTAATGGTTGGATGAAAAAATATTATAACAAAACAAAAAATTACATGAGTTCTTTCTACAACTTTTTAGATCATGTCATTCCACATAGATTGTTCCTGTGGATCGAAAAATAATTTGTTATTCTGTTTGCCACTAGCATATAGTAACATCACTTGTATTATTTTTATTTGAGAAACTAGATTCTTAGGGACAGCCTATTATAGAAGAAAGCATTTTTTCTACGGAGAGTATTAATTTAAAAAACAAAACGTGTTGAATGGTAGGTATTGTCTGATTTTTAATGAGTCCTATGATTATCTGCCAGGTCATTTATGTGCGACTAAGTAGGAAAATGATTTAATTTGGGATAATTTCATTTCTGTTGACTCAGTTATTAGTAGATTTTTTATTTTAATCCCTGTAATATTTGGTTGAGCATGTATAACTTTTATAATTAGCTACATGTATGTTTTTTGTTCCTTTTATATAGGGAATATGTGATGTTTAGATTATTTTTAGGAAAATTACATTTAGAGTATGAGATAAAAAGTACAAACTTAATATAAGACATTGATAATTGAATGATTTAACACTTAATAATTCGTTAAAGCTGTGAAGATTCACGGTACAAACTTAACATAAGACATCGATAATTGAATGGTTTAGCACTTAATCTTCTTGCATTAAATTTGTGATGATTCACATTACAAACTTAACATTAGACATCGATAATTGAAATGTTTACCACTTCAATTAAATTAAGGTTGATGTGCTTAACTATAAATTTCAATGGCCAAAATCAGAATTTAACAATATTTGTGGGATTAGAAGTGATAATTTATCATTTAACATTTATAACTAACAACTTATTTTTGACATTATCAGTGCATTTAACCAGACAATTTACCTTATTCTTTAGTTTACTAATCTCATTTGTAGGGGTAAATACGCAGTTGTTCATTTAAATGACCTAACAGTATTATTATTATTATTATTATTATTATTATTATTATTATTATTATTATTATTATTATTTTATTACTATATAGTTGTCACAATCCAAACGGTTAGATTCACAGACTAGAAAATTGACCACTTGAATTAAGCCTAGCACAATAATTATACTAACAATAAAAGATCAGGGTCCCAACTGGTAATACTTTTTCTCTTGAACCAGGACAGAGGAAACAACATTATATTAATTACTAGGACAGCTACCATCTAGTGCATAATTTAGCAGTCACCGTCAGCTTCCAACAAATTAGTTACTTCATTATCTCACATTAATCTCCATTAAACACTTGGATACATATTGATAACAGTAATAAAAACTAACATGAAAATGATGCAACTCTTTTAAGTTGTATTACTTGTACGAAATCATGCTCTTATTCCATGTTCGAGCCTGAGAATGGAGAATTTTTCAGCAGAGAGCGTCTTATCCCATTTGTAGACCTACTCGACACAAATCTATACTAGTCTACTTAGAATACCAGATCATTAAACCGGAATTTCTTTTAATATTAACCATGCTGTGTCTATATGTTCAAGCGTCTAATGGAAGGGTCATCAACAATCCTAAAATCTTGGGTGGACAATGTGTTCAAGCTAAGCTTGTAATTACTGTAGCTCCCCAAAAGCTCATTTGACCCCAAGGTAGTACATATCCTATAAAAGCTGTCACAATCATTAATAGGAATATTGTTTATCCATCTATCTGGAGGAGAGAAAAAAAAAAGATCAAATAACCTACTAATATTGAACACGTAACCAACAAAGATTGTAGTGTAGCCGGTAGTAATAAATATTTCTTCATTGTTAATCAGATGTCTCGAATTTGAGTCATAGCATAAAACCATCTTTATTAAAAGCGCTTTGCCCTCAATGTGAAACTTTCTGACGCAAAATTCGAATTAGTCAGACCCCAAATATGAGTACCAGACACCGGATAAGAAACCAAAAAAGAGATTAAACGCGTACCCCTCCGAAAACACTCATTCAATCGTCATTTACATGTGTGCAACACAACCATTTCACGAGATACCAATAACCTTAGATAACTCCACCCACCAAAACTTATGTATATTAAAAAAAACCACTTGGGAAGTTTTTGTGGGGAAAATAGCTACACAATAGCTTATAAGCAATGAATAAATTGGCAGTTACTTACCTTTTGCAAAGTAAAGGCAAATTAGAATATGATTGCTTGGATATAAACATATTGCCTCTATATATATTGTTATACATTGTTCTCAAAGAAATTTCAAGAGAACTATTTAATCATAAATTCAGAAATATACAAGAGTACTACAAGCTCAGTAAACTACTACTAGTAGTACAAATTTCTAAATGAATAAAAAATGATCAGTTGCTCAACAGCAGCCATTAAGAAGAACCAAAAGATAGTACCTAACAAAATTGGACAGAACCCTCTCTTCATCTCTATGCTTCTTAAGAAATTATAAGTACTTGGTATATGCTATGTACAAGTTATTAATACACTAATAGAAGTAGTTGTTGTCGTTGTCATTCACAGCGTCTTTACAAAGCATGGCTCGAACATCTGCAATTGATCTAGGCGGTTCCAAGTCTTTCTCTTGAAGTACATTGCCTAGATATTTTTGCATTCCCGATGCAAATATGTCGTCTAATATCTGCAAGTTGAAAACAAAACCATCAAGGGAAATGTAAACGGCATACAAATAAATTAAGCTGATCGCCTCTTCTTTTATCTTTGTTTTTTTTTTCTTTTTTCTTCCACAGGAATTGATAGAACCTTTATTCTCTGTAGAAAAGTTGGATAAAGTAGCAAAAACAATTTACAACAGGAGGCTTCTATTTCAGGATGCAAAAGGGAAATGTCAGATACGTCATACAATTTTGTTGAGGTATGAAGAAAACCACAAAGGTAAAAAAGCCGAGCTGGCATCACCGAGGAAGAATAGCATAAGAGTCCAAACATGTCGAAACACATCAATTAAGGTCCATTATTTACTGGTTAGAACACTGTATCTATATAAAGAAAATTGCACAGATATGAATCATCTAATTAGCTCCTCTACAGTCATTCATTCACAAATCTGAATTATGATATGAAAGTTATGAACCCATAAAAGACCAGAAGATCAGCATCCCCTTTATTTTACTATCACATGAAGATTCTAGATTACGTACAATTTAGTTTTTCCTGGTGGAATAAGTTGCATGCAACTCAAGAGTTTCTAATTACGTGATGATCCTAGAATACAAAACAGACTTTACGAGTGGAGAAGGAGTAGCATCAAACTCACAGATACGGCAACTCGCGATGCTTTGTACGAAGACCTATTGTCTTTCCTCTCTTCCAAAAACTTCAGCACATCCTGAAATTAAACAAGTGTGACTCATTTGAAAAGTGTGAAAAAGTAGGAAATATTTATTGGATAAAGTCATTATTAGCTGTTTGACTAGAAAGCTATTTACCAACCTGCCCAATCCGATCCCAGAAGCCTCGGCAAATAATAATGAAAACTTGCGTCTCAAATACCATATGAAGTTGCTCGATTGTATTATCCAGCAGATCCTTCAACGGCTGAATCCTAATTTGTAGATCAGAATCCTGTGTACCTTCCTTAGCATCTTGGATAATTTTCTTCAGTTTAGTGGGACTGTGCAATCTTGTCTGTATACAGAAACAATCATCACAACTCTTGCAAACACCGATAAATTTGGACCACTGGCTGAAATATTTACGGGCGCTAGCCAAATTATACAAAACATATACACTGATTATGTATATTATATGTATATGTATGTAATACAATATGTATATTATGTATATATACTTAATATAGAAAACCTATACATTTGCAGGCTATTATTTTTTTGAGCAGTCCAGAAATGTAATTATCCCAAACTGTGAAACTATAATGCGTTCTGATAGAATACCTACATTTTCCACCAGTTTATCCATGATTGCTTGCATATAACCTCTGAATTTGGTTCGCAACATGACTGTAATTTCACTGATTCGCTCTCCTGGAGTGACCTGTCCACCATCTGGCAGGCAAGAACCCCATGACTTGAATTGCAGTTCTATCTGCGGCCGTAGAACGTCCAGCATTCTCTTCATGGAATTCAAAAGAATTCCCAGCTGAAAAATAACTCAAACGGTTGTTTTCTTGGAAGTAAAAAAAGAAAAAAGAAAAATCGATTTGTACATTATTGCAGAAAAACCATGGAACTCACCTCTTTGCAGACTGCAAACGGACATACTGTGCCTTTGGTAATTTTCTGGACATACTTGAGACCTAATTTAATAGGCATTATATTCTCCTTTAATGGAGATAAAACATCTGCATACTTCTTGTCCAGAGTTTCAATAACTGCCTTTTCTACATCTGCAATAGCCTTTTGAAAAGATGTTGAAAGTGTAAGTGGCATTAGTCAGTAAAAAGCCATCAAACATACGAGAAACTAATTGAACTTTAGTGAGTAATAAGTGACAATACACACATCTAATCTTAGGTTTTTAGACATTACACATATCTAACAAGAGAAACCACAGCACAAAGGGAAGGGAAAAGACAAGATCACGAACTTTTTCCCCCTCCAAAAAGTAGTTATCGCTGTCAACTTAAAAAAACAAGTGAAGTGCACAAAGGAATTGAAGATGAAGAATTTGAAGAGCAAAGTTTGTACATACAGTTTCCAACGAGAAAAGGTATTCAGGCCAGCGTCTTATGACAGCATCATATTCAGCTAATGTCTCCTTTAGTCGGTCATAGATATCATCAATAAAAGGAGTTGTTGAATGCTGTGTATCTACACACGGCCACTTTATCTGCAGATAATACAAATAGAGTCAAATACAGAATTCTAAAAAGAAGTTCAGAACAAACACATCTGCATACAACAATGTGAGGATTGACATACCTTGTCAGGTTTACAGAATTCGAGCAAAGCAAGACGCTTCTCCTTGATCCACAGGGTAATATACGGATGAAACAACTCTTTTGCATCAACTCCGCCTTTGACAGGACTGAGAAAGAATTTTCACTTCTGTCAAAATCATACACACAGGACCAGCAGTTTAAACTGAACTAACGAACATGAATTATTACCTGATGCTCCAGGCACTAAAATCCTTCTGAAGATCAGCTGTTGCGACAATAAGTTCTGCTACAGGAGATGAGGGACCAGTGGGAGGACATGCAACAAGAAATGCACGCAATCTGCTACATAGCTCCGTGGAGTATATGGATGACGAAAGATTTGGGAGGTCCAGGAAACTACACAAGATTAACGCAGAAATAGCTATGAGTAATGGCATTCCATTTAGTAATTGCCTAATAACATATCTACATGCTATCAGAAGTATCTTTCCCTGTCTTTCTCTAATGTCTTCCTAAATTAATCTCTACTAACAAGACTAGGTCAACATTTATCCATAAGAACAAAAAAACAGATCATAAAGAAGGTGAGTGGCAATAATTTTTTATTTCCTCACACGGACCACAAACAACAAAGTGTCTAATTTCCTAAGCAGGCTGCCAAGCTCCAAAAAATATATGGAAGGAAATAGTTCACACCTTTCATTACAAATTTATCATGCTTTGAATAAAGGCATTGAGCATGCAATATTAGAGTGGAGCAGTTGGCGAGTTCGTGATAACATATGCAAAAAATCATAATCAAAAGATATGCACATTCAACCCTGATTAAAACCAATAAAAGTATTAAATAGACTGACTCCAGGAGAGCGGGGGAGGGACGGTAGGGTACCTCGGAAGTATATTTTGATTATTGATCTTTATGTCGGTACGAACTTCATTGCTGATATTCAAACAAAGTGATACCATCTTCTGGTAAGCTGTGGACCGAGCCATAGGATCCATTAATACGTTATCATTGTTGTTGGAGACAAATTCATCTGTTTCTGCCAAGTGCCTTCTCGATCTTTTCTTCGCAGCAGTCTACATATAAAAAATGTGCAGAAGTGTGAAGGTTTCACATCTTCCATTCCTTTTAATAAGATAAAATAAGTTTGAAGATAGTTTTTTCCCAAACCTGGAAATATCTGCATAATTTCAACTGGACCTCTGGAGAAAGTATATCGTTAAGAAGACTATACAGCTTCAAAGCAGGAGAGAGTGCAGGAGCTGCAACTCTAGTAGCAGGTTTGAACATATTCTCTATCCCCGATGGTAACGATTCATCTAAGGACTTGTAGTTCTCGAAAACTAGAGCAACGATCTGCTCGATCTTCTCAGAAACTTCTCCTAAAATACGATTCTGGTTCATGATAAAAAAGGATTGCAGTGAATATAAGCACGTTCTGTAGTCCCGGAGACACTGAGAAGTAACAAGATAACACTAGACTCTGGACCACAAACTTGAGTGTGCATAACATGTTAAAAATACTCTGGAAAGAAATAAATGTTAAAGAAACTGAAAGAAATGTGAATTTGGAAAAAAAAAAAAAAAAACTAAAATATAGGACATAAAGTCATAGAAAGTGGAGTTGATTAAAGATTCTATACATATGACAATTAAGTAAAGGAAAGAAAGCAAATCTCCCAGAAAAAAGTTCAAACCAAAAGAATTACTGATTAAGAGAAAAAAAGAAGTTCAAACCAAATCCTCTTACCTCTTGATGACTTAGGCTATTCTTAGGTTTAGAGACCACAGGTAGCAGCAAATCATATACCAAGTTCAGACAGTCCGCTGTAGGCGTCGCAACATCCATGACATAAGTAAGATATCTAAACACACAAATTGAATTTTTTAGGAGAACCCCCAATTTTTTTTCATTTAGCAAATATCTGAGTGATGCTAAGTAACAAAAAAAAATCCAAAATAATCTACTCACCTTAATTTTGTGTATGCATCTGAGACTCCATAGTATGATGCAAATTCAGTTACTAACCACCTCCAAGCACCATGGAGCAACAAATTTCTCTGCTGAAACTGTTGAACTTTCATCGCTGCTTCCAAAACAGAATCATATGCAATGGTTTCTGCGACAGGACCACACTGGCACAAGAATAGGCAACAAATCAACTTCAGAAACCTAACTTCTGGTCATCTATCATACCACATAATTGTGAACATACAGAGAAAAATTGAATAAATAAATATATTCCATGTTTAGCTTGTGGCACAATATATCTAGAACAGATATTGCAGTGGCATTTTTATGAAACGAATAGCCTGTTTGGCCAAAAAAGACTTTTGGTGAGAAGCAGTTCATGTTTGGCTAATCAATTTGAAAAGCACTTTCGAGCAGCTGTTAGTGTTTGGCCAAAGCGTTTGAAGTAGTTCTAAGTGTATTTTCTCAAAAGTGCTTATCAAAAGAGTACTTTTTCAGCTTCTCAAAAACAGCTTCTGCTTACTGCACTTTTTCTTCTCCTAAAAGATTGGCCAAACACAAGCACTTTTCAAAACAAAAAACAAAAAAGCCTTGGAGAAGCTTGGCCAAACAGTGGAAAGATGTTTCTCTAACGACAATATTCTCCAGGGGATGATCTAATTAATAAAATGCTCAATTATTTGGACTACTTACAGGGAGAACATAACAGCAAACATTTTCTTAAAACTAACTCCTAATAACAACAATTTGACATTCACCAATAACATGTGCATAACAACCACACATACGGTTATATATAAGCATGAGTAGTATAAAAGTATTCAAACAAAGCAACTTAGAGATGCATACAGTATGAATCAAGATATCCTTGAGAGAAAGCTACGATACTTGAGCTTTCTCAAGTGAAATTTTGTGTGTGTTAATTCAGAAAATAAGGTCCTTGCAGGAGTTTGATACCTTAGTGTTGCTACTTTCATCAAGACTAGTAGAATAAGTTATGTATAGTTGTACTCTTCCAACAAGTTCATGCTCTGGTTCGTGATATATGGACCACCAACGGAGTTTGTCTCCCTGCATTTTCGCAATCAAAAATAAGTTTTCCTCCATATAAGTTAAACCTCAATAACAGAAATTACATATGAGATCCACAGAAAGTATACCGGATCATCAGCAATATCAGCAACCTGAGCTACTGCACGGCCACAATAGTTTCCCTTTGAGTCATGTACTTCAACAATTAAGTCATCCCCCAGACCCTCCGGTAAGCTGCATTGTATTATCGGTAATATAACCATCAATTTCGAGAAGATGAAAAATATGAAATAACCAAAAATTTGAGCAAACAATTCCACGTACAATAGATGTGTTTCAGCGGATCCAGCTAGCATTTTCACTGTATCACCTTCAGGTAAACTTTTCAACCTCAACGAACAAAAGTATGTCTCTGCATCAAGACGAAAAATCATTACCGAGGACAATTGAATAGAGGAAAAGGGAAGCAAATGTGCTAATAAACATCACTCCAAGAACTCAGCTAAGAATTGCATACCAGGAACTACATCATACGATGCTGAACTGCTTCGTAAATTAGTTACACCAAGTTTCAAAATCCCAGAAATGTCTTTAACATAACGAGTACCGGCATGAAGGTATGCCAAGCTTTGATGTGATAAAGAACCATTTGAAGGTACCCTTGGAGTGATACGTACTTTTCGTATGGCTCCCCATTCAGAACTGACAGTTGATTTCACATTGGACAACTGAGCACGTATGGCCTCCAGTTTCACTTTTGGTGGTTTCAGAGTGGAAAAACTGCAGCCTGTGGGTGGGTCCAATGCCATTTTCACTTTACGCACTACAAGAAAGTCATACAGTTCAGTTTGACAACCGATTTGTCTGTGAGAAGTCATCAAAACTTTAAAATGAAACCACTAAAGCGCACCTTGTACTTTCAGCTTGCCAAAAGTTTTCTTCGGCTTCATCGAGGCTCCCTCACCGACAAGTTCCAAGGACTTTTTCCTCAAGAGTTCTTCCTCCGATTGTAACAGCACTTGCCTTGCGCTGAAATATTTTAACATAAGAGGTAGAGAATTACATATAAATAAAATGCACAGGATGAACTGAAATGATATTATAATATGCAAAAATATTACAAAGCAAAATCGTACACCACATAGACTCAGTATGAGCACCAGCGACAAAATCATTATTAAAACAAAAGCCAATTCAAGCTTTCTGTTATAAGTTGAGAACAAATTGGTATCAGATAAGTCTCAGCTTCTGAACCTCCTAAATTGAACAGTCTATGATACCATTTTTCGTAATCCAACAGGCAATTTCTGCAATTTCTGGCAGCATACTACTGTTTTCTTTAAAAGACAGTATTTTTCCACCGAGTAGGATGTATAGAACATGGAAAAAGAAATAGAGCGCGAGTAGTGGAACAAAACGCACCCAAAAGCATCTCGTAATGAGGCACATTCGTTTTCCAAGAAAGCTGGAGCCTCGTGGCAACCCTTCGCCCATGAATGAAGACATAGTCGAACACATGCCTCATAAGCAACGAAACCTTGCCAACTACCTCGTCCACTGTATCCAACTCAAATTACAAAAGAAGATGATGAATAAATCAAGTACTATAATCTTAACAGAAACTTTACGATAGACCAATTTAGACCACTGCTGAGTGAAATACCTTGCATGATATGTTGGAAAGAGGGCAGATGAAGAATTAGAAGGTACATCACTGGCCCTGAAAATGATAACTAGGTTGTCATTTATGTCTTCAAATCCCTTGAGGATTATTCAATAAGAAAATGTTATGATGCATACCTTCCAGACGGAGCAGACTGTCCGTCTTTTGCAGAACCTGTGGTTGCAGTTTTATATGCTTTAGCTTCATCCATTGCTACAGAACAACCTGATATGTCATCTGACAAAAAAAATTTACGCTGCTTAGCAACTTGATCGCGTTCTTGTAATGAATCACCTAACGGGGGTGCACTCGGAATCCCACCATTGGACAACTTCAGGCTCTGCTTCATAACAGAACATAATCAGTAAAGAAAATAAGAATAACATCACTACCAAAATAACAGGAATTAGTGACAGACAAATTTCGTAGCTAAGCAGCAAAATCCGTCTCTAATCCTATTTAGCGCCGGATTATCATAAAATTTTGTTAGCTAAGATTAGCGACAAAGTTCGTAGCCAATTTCAGTTTCTTTTGTAGTGCATCTTCGTATATGAAAGATGACTAGAAAAAAGAACAGAGTGCTCGATCCTCGTTGTAATAGTTATGCAGACACGTAGTTGTGGAGGCACAGATGATCAGATTTTATACTCAAACAACGATCTAATAAGGAATCTCAATCCCTTAACTATCAGCAGTCAGCACAAACTACTTAGCCTCAAGAAGGATGGACAGAAGCTCTGGTTTTTAATCAATGATAGATGCTCACATAGCTGCTGCATCTACACCCACTTTTTGTTTTCATCTAGTCCCTCAGGTTTCCAAAAATTACTGATATTCCTGATTCACTACAAATACCTCATTCAGTATGGACAACCGTTTTTAAGGCTTGAAGTTCCAGTCGACCTTCTTACAAATGGTTTTAAAGGCTTAAACTTTCAGTCCACCTTCTTGGGCAACTTATGCCAAAAAGAAACCCAAGATACTTGGTATCATAAAGGTAGTGGCAATTAGCAGCTTACTCATGAAGGAAAATAAGTTCAGAAAAAATAATGGGATTCCTCTACACATTCACATAGCAATCTTAGCTAGATGTAAGAGACTATAACTGTTGTTTTTCATGTGAAGCAGAAGCATAAACAGGCCAAACATAAATTTTGCCTCAAAATAGGAAATTCATAAATCTCAAGTCTTATTCATTCACAGCAATATCAGTTTGAGCATTAAAGTAATCTCCTAGAAGATTTCACAGTGCTTCAGTTCTTTATACTTAACGCAGGGGCGGAGCCAGCCTTACAATCCCAGTAACTTTAGCTTTAGGAAAATTATTTAATATGTATAAATAATCTATCCAGAACTCATTAAACAAAAAAGATTGTGGTTCAAAACCCATTAACTAAAATTTCTTGCTCCACCACCGACTCAACAAGTAGTTTACCATCTCAAGCTTCTACTCATTAGTCCTACATTGTTTACCAAGAGGCAAAAGTATAACTCCTAACCTGCCTAGATGACCTCCCATTCGGCTCCCAGGATGAGGCGCTCTTATTACTGAACGAAAATGGCACCGAATCTGTAGTTTTAGAACTTGCAATAGAATTTGATGGACTCTCAACTGCATAAACCTCATCATCCGAATCAAAACCAGTATCCATATCAGAACCCCACCCATTATCATTGCCACCGCTACTTCTCACAGGTATAGTTCTTGAACCAGAAATAACACCAGATGGCAAATGCCCAGCTTGAAACTTAGAACCACATAGTATTCCAAAGCCTAATCCATCGTTTCTTCGACCAAAAACAGGATCAGATTGCATCCTCTGAGTATACATTGTATTCACACTATCTCCTACCTAATTCAAATCAAAGAGTACTCAATTTAACACAAAAAACTCAAACACAACAAGCACAAAACAAAGAAAAACACAATCTTTATTCTATCCCCACAAACAAAACACAATCTTTTTTCTATCCCCACAAACAAAAGACAGTCTTTTTTCTATCCCCACAAACAAAAGACAGTCTTTTTTCTATTCCAACAAACAAAAAGACAATCATAACATATGACATTAATCAAATCAACCAAATCCAATTAAGGGGTTACTGTTAACATTATCATTAGGGATTTTCCATTAACATAACCACACATAAATACATAAACAATGTGAGAAAATAAAATGGGGTTTGCAGAAATAACCAATATAAGTATATAGAACTTACAATGAGCAAAGAAAGACCAGTTCTTTAATGAGAAAGATGAGCAAATCACAGTTTAAACAAAGAATTAAGAAAGGAAAACCCAATTTTCCAATCTTTCCTAAGAAAAACAAGATTTAAGTGTACACATAAAGTTCACTTCCCATAAATACACAGCAAGTGGAAAATAGAGCAAAGCAAAAAAAAAAATTATAAAAAAGGGCATAGAAAAAGACAGGAAAAATAAGTAAAATAAGCAAAAGCTTGGAACTTTTCACTTTATGTGCATGTATATAATTGTATTTACACAGTCATAGACAGATTATAATGCACTTGTAGTGTAAAAGTGACAGAAAGTTAGAAGAAAAACCTTTTCTCACTCTAAGCATAAACCATAATTGTGTTTCTTTTTTTTTTCCCACTTCAACAAATAAATAATAAGTTGGAATGAGAAAATGGAAATAAAAAGAGTTTAAAGTATATAAATTATAACCTATAGAAATATTTAAACAATTGAGTCATTTGAGAAAAATTATAAACTATTTTATTTACAATACCTTATTATTCTTTTTGTTCAATTTATGTGGTAGTTTTCGCTTATTGAGTGTTATTTTGATTAAATTTTGAAGTTAAGTTGAATTAGATTAACTTAATATTTTAAGAATAAAATTTATATATTTGAAAACTGCATGAAATGTATTATGAGTTGTAAGTTTTCTCATGTCAATTTGGCGAAAAAATACATCTTAAAAAGTTAATCAAATTTCATACCGTTTGATTTCTGAGAAGCAAAAAGTATCACATAAGTTGAAACGAAGGGAGTAGTACTTACAATAAATGGTAAGTAATATATTATACTAAAAAAGGTTAAATTATGTTAATACAATTTTTAAATAATAATGTATTTCACAAGTAGTCCAGTCTAAGTCAATCTTTTGTCCCCTTTTTCTTTTCACTTTAGATTCCTTTTTTTAGTCTTTTCTAATAATTTTATTTACAAAGAAAAACAAAAAGCAGAGATTGACGCCGAAAAGAAAAATAAATAAAAAATGAAAAAAAGAGATTGACGGGGATGTCAGAAAAGTAACGTGAGTGTGACGTGGCAAGGGCATGTTTGTCTTGTAATAACGACTGGTCGTTTAGTGGCGCGTTTTTTGCCGCAGGAGGAGCGGTGTTAGTTACACTTGAGTGCACAAAGTTTGTATGTTTGGTGCTAATTATTTTTTACAAAAAAATAAAATAATAATAATAAAAAAAATAAAAAATACGCCAGGTTTATGTCAAATCAATAAAAGAAAATTATGGCTAAGTATAGATATTTAGCGACAAAGAGGGCCATAGAATGCAAAGTGAAGTTGAACGGGTAAATTGACATATGGTCAAGAAATTGTGTTTTTGTTTTAAGCAAAGCATATAACTATATTTTGTAGCGGAAAAAATATAAAAGTTACACCTTACACACAAAAATCACTACTACTAGAAAATTCAACTTTCGATGGATAATTTTTTTCTTTTACTTTTTATTGTTTTTAAAAATAATAGTGAAAAGTCATAGGTGAGTACATTGCGAGTAGCCATAGTTGAGGACATTAAAAAATTATGTCGTATTTATATTAAATTTTAAACATTCTTAGTGAAACTTCTAACGTCTTCATCGGAAATTATCTTATCAAACATAAAATGAAAGCTTTAAAGTAAGAATACTTTAAATACTCCCTCCGTTTCAATTTATGTGAACCCATTTAATTGGGCACGGAGTTTAAGAAAGTAGATGAGACGTTTAAATTTGTGTTGTAAAATGAATCACATATATGTTGTGTGGCTATAAATCATTGCATAAAGATAAATTGTTTCCAAATATAGAAAGAGGTCATTCTTTTTTATACGGACTAATAAAAAAATAGATTCACATAAATTGAATCAGAGATGATATAAAAGATGACCTTTTCTCAACTGACTAAACAATAGCGTGTGACACGTAAAAATGAGATAGTGAAGTAATTAGTTATAGTTAAATAATAAATAATATAGAGAATAATGTCATATTACTAGTTTGGTACAGACGTTAGTGCAATTCTTTTTCTTTATATTTTCTACTTTCAAGTCGACAAAAAAGAGTGAAAGAACGTATGACTGGACAGAACATTAGAGTATTCGGTGCTTTATCTTATTTGACTAAGAAAGGATTCACAAAAAGGAATAAAACTATTAAAATGTTATGTGATTGGAAAGATCTAAATGTAGATTCCTTTTGAGTACTAAAGTAGTCTTTAAGGACTAATGTTTTTTATTACTTTACTTGCATCTATTAACTTCTTAGAAATAGGAGAATCACCCCACAAGAAGTTAACATTTCCTTTGCATGCCTACTAGAAAAAGAGTAATTAAATACACGATGTCGGATCGCACGGTGTACAACACATAGCGGAAGATAGACAGATCTAATTGTGTTTAAAATTTATTTACATCTCAATGAATATATTTCAAGATAAACTTAGTAACGAGAGTCGTAATTTAAAATTTCTTCGATTACTAAGATTTTATGCAAATCAACACCAAGACCGATCTTTGCTATCAACTCCTTGATCAACAAGATGCGCGAAAAAAATTGAATTTAGAATACAATAAATGGCACAAAAAAATAATTTTCTTGTGAATGATTTTTCTCTCTTGGTTTGGTGTAGTATTCCCTCACTTTAGTATCTCATTTTTCATCACCTCTTATATAGCATCACTTATGCACCTTTTTTCCTATTTGGTTAAGGTTTATTTACCAAAATTAACTTTATGGAATTTTCTATGGAAAATCTCGAATCCAAAATCACAAAAATATGTTCAAATCATCATATGTGAGATTGGATCTAGGGCATATCAGCTATATCCCTAACACACAAGGATGTCAAAAATATTTTTTGGATGAAGCTTTTAGTATTTGTTGCATTGCTAGAGCGAGTTTAATTAGCTAACTTGCAAGAATAAATGGCTGGTTGTAATCTACTTGTCGTAGAAGCTATTTCGGTGAAGGAAATCTCGCTATTGTATCATTTTTTTCATTGTATTTGCAAGAAAGAGTGATAATTATAATTTATTACTTTTATACGAATTATAGATTGGTCCAAAGAATGAGAGATGAAATTTTTAAGTTTGCACTTCCCTAAGTCGTATATTCTTCCAGTCCAATATATACGTGACATACAGTCATTTACATTCATATGCATAAAAGTTCAAAATATTAAGTGTGTTGATTTTTTAAGAAATCAATAGTCCAAATTAGTACTGGTATAATGCCAGTCCAAATTAATATAGGTTCTGTATTCAATGCATTAAACAAGTCAAATGAACATTAAGTGCAAAGAATTGAGCTAATAAATGCTTACCTTATTAATGAAGTTATTTACACAGTCATCTTTAGTTGGGAATTTAATGAGTCAGTTGAGAACTTATTAAGCGTTGGTGACAATTGTTTATTTAGTTAAAACTGCTGATAGAGTGCAATAAAAAAATGATGCACTATACGATCGGAAAAGCCCTGTTTTCGCGTTAGATTTTGTACCCTTTTATATCTTTGTTGCGTATTATTGATATGTTACGGGTTTGAAGCATGGAATCAGTCATCAATACTTGTGTCAGAATAGGTTGCTTATATTACCCCTTTTGAATGTAGAGGCGGAGCCAGAATTTGACGTTTATGAGTTCGTAATTTTAGTTTTTTAAAGTTATTGGATTCTTAATTATAATAATTTGTATATGTTCAATAGATTTTTTAATACAAACATAAGGTTTGGACTAAAGCTACTGGGTTCGGCCGAACCCCCTCACGATGAGCTCGCTCCACCCCTGCCTGAATGGAGCCTTGGAATGATGGTAAATTTATTTCCATATAACATATAAGTAGTGGCGGAGCTAGACTTTCATCTAAAAAGGTTCTAAATTTCAGCTAAAGAAGTTCAAAATATAAAAAAGTAAACATACGATGAAGTTAAAGGAGTCAACATCTATAATATATATACAATAATTTTAACCTTATATATATTAGTCAATATGATGTTTGCAGCAAGCAAAAGGAGTGACACATTTGTGTTGAGAAGTTAGGAGTTGTTATCTTTACGGTTTAGTCCATAATTGGGATTAATTTTCATTTAAGTCGTTTCAAAAAACCTCTGTAAATCGTAGCCAGGGGATATCTAGAATGGAAAGTATCATCTTTTGCTCTCTATCTCTCTCTACCTCTTTTCTTCCTTCTTTCTCTAATTTCTCTGTTAATGAGCCCACCAGAGCTCTTCATATCATTATTATTATTATATATATATATATATATATATAGTTTTCTAACAAAGGGGGGCTCGAATCTCCTTTGTGGCAATGTAGCTCTGTCCATGCATATCGATCACTGGTTCGAGCTGCGAAATCAGTCACTAATATTTGCATCATGATAGACTGCCTATATTACGATCCCTTGAGATGTGGCCTTTTACCGAACCCTATGTGAATGTAGATGTTTCATGCGCCATTTCGTCCTTTCAATTTTTGTTCCTTTTTGGAATTTGGACATCCGTCTTTTTTGCTTTCATGCTTCTTTACCATTCATGTAACCTAAGCAAAGTGGTACTGCCCCTTCATAGTTAGAGACTTACAGGGTCCTATTTGAATAAGAGTTTTTTCTCCCTGTTCGTGGATATTAACCTGTTGTATACTTTTTTTCTTTTTTTTAATAACATGGGAACCCACAGCCGCTACCCTTCGAGTGCGCACAGGGTAAACCCAGCTCCTGTGTAATAGCTCACAAACCACACAGGAGAGATAATCCCTAGGCAAGCCCCGTGCAACGAGCTCGACTCAGAAGGCAAATTCCCTGCTGTTGTAGGTAGGGGATTTCGAACCTGAGACCTCTATTATGAAAATTCCATGCTTAACCAACTAAGTCACCCTTGCGGGTAACCTGATGTATACTCACATATGAACATTTACAAATTTCTAAAAAGAAAGTATCGGTAATTTCACTTAATTTGATCGTTTTTCATATTTGATCCGCATAAAACTAGAAACTTAAGGGAATAATATTTGTATTTTTATACCTTTTTGCAACACTTCCAAACTAAAAGAAACATGACAATTGGAAATAATGCAGAGGTCAAAATGTGCGGCCTATCCCGACAACTGGACAAGTATATAATAATCGTCAAAAATTATTTTCTACTACTACTATTTCAGAGAAAGAATGTCTCAGATCTTGAAAAAATAATAGGACTAATGAAACAATTTCTAGAAACAGTATTAGTCCAATTAACTTAAAACATGTACACCAGGTACTTTGAAAATTAATGCTCGTTTTATTTCTGCTTCTTTTTACCCTAGTACCATAGCCTCTTTTATCAAGGGAAATTAAGGAAGAATGATTTTTCAATTATCATTTTTGTTCATGTAACATTTCTAACAATGCATACATAGCTCCACTTTCTACCTTAACTCAGACCTTATCCAACAGTCCACGCCATGAAAAAGATAGCAATCTCTAGAATTAAATATTTTCAATATTCTGATTGTTAAACCTTATGATGTTTTTTTCCCTTTCAAAAAGAAGTTGTACTTAGATGAAATGTAAGGAGAAAAGCCGGGTTTCTCCATTCAAGGGCTCAAACACGAGACCTCTGACTGAAAGTGAAGTTTGTTATCCATCCCATTCAAAGCTGAATCATTGAATTTGACTTCTCAAAGTGAAAAACCTTGAACTATCTCAACAACAAAAAGGACTTCGTTCTTTTAAAGAAAAGAGAATCATATACACTAAAGTTTCTATTATTCACATTAGCATGAAAGACTGCCATTGACTTGCTATGCATAAATCTCTTCTACTAAGATATCGCTCCCTCATGCACAAAACTAAAAGGAACGTTAAGTTCTTTCGAAGTAAATTAATCATCGCTTGAACCTAATACCTCCTGCTTAAGCTCTTCAATCTTAGCAGCTAGCTCATCCCTATTTTTCTGCAGATACAATATCATTTGAAACAGTTAGAACGATAATAGAGATAAAATTTACGCAGATTATTTCTAAGCGATGAATCAGTATTTTCGAAATCCAAATTCAAGGAATCATTCCACTACAGCGTATGGGATGCACGAGGGATAATGAGCTGCATTGACATGTAGGTAAAAACATGTCGATGAGCCCACTGGAATTAAAATTTCAAAAATTCTGATTCATCTTATAGAAAATGTTGTAAATTTGCTTAGGCAGCAACTTGAGCAATAGTAGCAGACATTACCTTGAAAAGCAAATAACGGGTACTAAACCAGAGAGTGTACCCAAGACCCACCACTTCAAGTAATTTAGGAAACTGAAAGTCATACAACACAGAACTGTCAGCAACGAAGAAAACATATTTTAAAAGACAACAGAAAGAAACAATCTTGATAGAGAGGAAAGTACGAACCAAAGGAATAGAATCTATGGCTCCAACAATAGCAGTTGTCAACCAAAGAGCAGTGACAGCAGCACCACCAAATAGGATAATTGAAGAGGAATCTTCAGGATCATACTGGAAAGTAGGAAATCTTTTGTGTCAACAATTGGAAGGAAACCTCAGATGTAGACAAGGCAAGAAAATTTATATTCAACAGTACGAAAAAGCGAAATGATAGCAATGATGGTTAGCATCTTTAAAGTTTCCAAGTTGTTACAAGATGAGTATCATATACAACGTAGCTTGAGGACATCTATCTTTATTACGTTTAGCCCTCCCTAAAGCAAGCACTAGAGGGCCATACACAAACAAATTTGAGAAAACAAAAAGGAGCACTACAAAATGCACCAAGTACATTGCATAATGGAGGGGGAAGAAAGGAGCATTGCATACTTCAAGGAGCCACAACCATATCACATATCACAGAAAAAGGGTGAATTATGAGAAGGGACAGGAGACAGGACAGTATAATACTTAAAGAATAGCATGGAAGGTGAGGTCGCTCAGGTAACCGCTCAGAATCGACATGATCGCCGATGTATCTTAAAAGCCTTGCGACTTTCAAAAACTGAATTTTCATCACAGCAACCAGATTTAATCACTAATTATTACATCTGATGGGGAATAATTCAGTGAAAAATAGAAGAAAAAGATGAAATTTTGCATGATGACACACACAGGGAAATGGTCACAAGGTGGACATGTTCACAATCAGAATTTAAACTGCAAAATCATTTGGATCCAAATGAAAATGAATACTAGAAAAAGAAAGTAATTAAGATGTGACTGCTCAGGTAACCGCATCAACATCACTGTTGATGGTTTCATCAAGTACCAAGACTTTCAACAAGATTTGAGTCTCATCACAGCAGTCCACTTTTTCATTAAATGAATACTAGCAAAAAAAGGTAATTAAGATATGACAGCTCAGGTAACCGCATCAACATCATTGTTGATGGTTTCATCAAGTACCAAGACTTTCAACAAGTTTTGAGTCTCATCACAGCAGTCCACTTCTTCATTAAATGAATACTAGGAAAAAAAAAAAGAGTAATTAAGATATGACTGCTCAGGTAACCGCATCAACATCACTGTTGACGGTTTCATCAAGTACCAAGACTTTCAACAAGTTCTGAGTCTCATCACAGCAATCGACTACAAAAGAGAAAAATTAAGTGTTTTTCTTGCATATGTAAAGAGATTGGATAAGAATTTACAAATTGCAGAATGATCGTGCTGAATTAACTTAGGTGGCTTTGATGTCAAGTGGTCGAGAAGAAAATCAATCAACCACTCAAAAGCGCCTCAATCCAGATAGGTGTTTCAGTTATATGAATCCTATGTCTCCTTTCCAGCTATTTCAATATTCAAAAAATTTAAAATAATTAAACTACTATTTGTTGAAACGTGTACTTCACAAGCTTTTCAAAATATCACAACTAGAAGAAGCATGAAGATATAATTGTTCAGGTAACCGCTCAGGGTCAACATTACAGTAGACGGTTTCATCAAGGTGTCAAACTTTCAAGAAGTTCTGAGTCTCATCAAAGCAGTCATACTTTAGACAATAAAAAGAACAACCACCAAGAAAGAGAGACAAATCAGGTATTTTGCTAGCATATGTAAAAAAAAAAAAAAAGGTGAACCAAACTTTCTTTGGGTTGACACATAGTAAGTTTTATGGTATGTACGAAAAAATGGATAAGAATTCATGAAGTGCAGCAATTCAGTGCAAACATGTACTTTATAGGAACTTAATCCTTGTATGTGTGTCCTATCTGTATTAAGGTATGTATTGATTTTTCCTTAATACTTTGATTTGAAGGAAATGATGTCCCAAAAAGGTAGTTTTCTGGTATCATACTTGTAAGACATATACCGGTTTATTTTTTGTTTCTGTATAGATCATTTTCTCTCTTTCTCCAGATATTGCAATTTTAACCTCTTTGTTCTCATTCTTTCGACTTTATGATCTGGTGTTTAAATGTATAATTACTTGGTACACCAGAATGACTACTCAAAGAGCTAAAACACAGCAAATTCTAATTTCAGCATCTCCTATTGAGACAGAAAACTCCAATAAAATGGAAGATACCTTAATATTTAGCTTGTCAAATAACTTGGACAATTGTGAATCAAAGTCCAGAGCAGAATCTTCTATTGGTGCTTCAGTTTGAACAGCTGCATCATCTTTCTCTTCAACTTTGGGAGGTTCATATGTCAAAGTGTCTTTGTCTTTACTAGAATCTTCTATCGGTGCTTCATTCTGAACAGCTCCATCGTCTGTATTTTCGAACTTAGAAGGTTCATATATCATAGACGTATAATCATCTATCTCTTTGTCTTTCCTAGATTCTTCTATTGGCGCTTCATTCTTAAAAGCTCTGTCATCTTTCTCCTCAACCGTAGGAGGTACATATAACTCATAAGCCTCTGTCTCTGATTTTGATCTAATAGCTGAGCTTTTCCGGTAAAACAACCCTGAAATATAACCGCAAGCGTAATATGTCAAACAAACACTCTTCCACCTCCATAATCAGTAAAAGTATATAACAAGTCAAGAAAATCAATACCACAGAACTAAACGCTTGACAAAGTCACTATTAGAGCTCTCAGACAAATTACAAAACATAGCCATATATTACGACAAATCTGAGCAGCTCTTAACAAGAACCAATATACTATTTTATTTTTTATAAGGTAGAAATATTGAATTCTGTCATTAACCCAGAAAACAAAAACACAACTTGAAAACATTTATGAGCATATCGGTATTACATAAAACTAATGAAAATATTAACTACGCAATTGTAATTATTTTTGCATTGGTGTCATTCAGTGTATCAAGTATCATAAATTAGAACTTAAAAAACTTATTTTAGAAAGAAAAAAATCCAATCTTAACTTTAACACTGCTTTTTTTTTATGACATGGGAACCCGCAGCCGCTACAGAAACAAAAAACAAAAAAAAACGAAAAAAAAAAAAAAAAATTGACCCACAAAGCTAGGAATATAGCACAACATCTTACACCCAATTCTTAGAAATGAAAAAAAAAATCCAATCTTACATCCAATTTATATAAACTATGTAACAGTAAATTAGACAGTCCTAATTAGCATTGGAGCACAAAAGCAGCAACAAAGTATTTAAATTTAACACAATTTAATTTAAAAAGAACAATGGACTTCTAGAAATCAAGAAAATACGTAAATATACAGAAGAAACAAAAGGTAAATGCTGAACATACAGAAACACAAAAAAAAAAACAGATTTTTTACAGACAATACACTCTTTTTCCGATACTTATCAAATACTTTTGCCTTCTCTTGGCAAATCCTCTTCCCTCATCTCTAACATCTTTAAAATCTCAACTAGGGTCATCAGATGCTATTCCTTACTAGATCGTTCACTTGCGTACCAACGGAAAATTTTCCGAGGGGTAACATTCTCGCCCCTTAAGAACATTCGTCCTCGAATGTTAAAGTGTTCGGGAATTCTATAAAAATTTCGCCAGAGTTTTGAACTTTAAAATCATATAAGAATCTGATTGTTTCATAATGTAGGTAAAACAATACATATTTATCGTATTGTGTTGTGTTGTATCAATACATAATGTTACACATAAGCAATTTGAAAGATAAACCTACGAGAAAAAGGTAAAGCTTGGGTAAAGAATAAAATAAGACTATTAGATAGTAATAAGTATAGACAAAATGAGAAAAAAAAAAAAGAATAAGGTAACGACGCGAGCACACTTAACAACCAAAACAAACATTGTACTATAAAAACTAACAACATAACACAATACAAACAAGAACCTGGATTGAAGCGAGATTTAGAGGGTTTCTTGATTAAAAGAGAGGGTCTCCATTGGTTTGAATTGATAAGTTTGTGATTTGGAAGGTTTGAGAAGGCTGTAGGTGTGCACAGCTCCATTGTTATTTTCAGGTACAGCCAAAAACTGAGAGGTTTATATAGAAGAAGAGGAGGAGAAAGGGCTAGGGTTTAAGGTGTGGTGGTGGTGGTTAGTGGGCTCACTGTGTGTGTGTGTGAACAAACCTAGGAATGTCAACCAAGTGGACAGAAATGAGTGAGTGGCTAGGTATTTAAATATCTTTAATTCTATTAGTTGAATTGGGCTTTCTATATGGGTTTTCTTTATTTGGGCCTTTGGAATAGGATTGCCAATTTCATTTTTGGGCTTTTTTCTATTTGGGTTTGGTGGAGCAGGAAATTGGGTGATCTACAAAAATGGCATTGGAGGTGGGGGTTTGCGACCCTGTTTGCCTCGTGGACAAAACTGAAGAAATTGCGGGATTTTCCTTTCAAATGGGTTTGTTTTAATACTAAACAAGTGTCCAAAAAGGAATAGTTGGTGAATTTTTTTCCAGAAATACTAGAGACATTAAATAAGGATTATGAAATCCAACAATTTTAGTAGATCACTTGGCTCATTAGCATAACTAGATACTCACACAATCTTTGCCAAGAAATAAGAGTATTCGGATAAAATTATAAACTATATCTGCTTTTTGGATAGATGTGTGGGACATAAGGCCGATCACAAAACTATTACGCCCAGGGCGGACCCACGTTGGCCTGAGTAGTGTCAAGCGACACCCGATATATATAAAGAGAATGACACCCTTAACATTGAGACTCGCTTGGAGCTTTGGTTCGGCGCATGATTTTCTTGTCTGAGGTTGCAGAGTTGAACCTTAACTCAAGCATATTTTTGGCAAAAATGACCTATGTGGCTAAAAATTGTGGTTATGTAGTATCGAATTCATGACCTCTTGTAGCTTAAAGCATAACTTAACCATTGGGTCAAGGTTATCTCTTAATTATGTGATATTCATATTTTTGTTGTATCTTCTATGAATACCGACATCGCTTACAAAAAATCTTACGTAGGCTATTGATTACACCATCTTTCAAGCAACTTCTAGTATATAGATTTGCTATGAACTAATAAGAACTTCTCGAGTCATAAGGGGGAAGGGACAAAACTATAATAATGAAATGTATGAGGTGACGTCCTAATTTTGTATAGAGATTTCTGGAGAAGACGCATATATATATATAAGCAAGGCATCTTCTTTCAAGACAAGAACTCCCCCCTCCCCCCCCCCCCCCGGTTATATACCCCTTGGTTTTTTCCTGCATTTTTTTTATCACTTTTTGTTTTGTAAGGTAAACGTTTAAAACACCTCTCCATTATACGAAATACTTAAATAATATTATTGGTAAAGTTTATGTCATGTGATCAAAAGGTGAAACGTGCGAGTCGTGGAAATAATGCTCGCAGAAATCTAATGTAAGGCTGCGTAAATAGACCCTTGTGATCTGGTTTTTTCTCGAACCCCGCGCATAGCGGCCTTTTTTAATTATTTATTGTTTTTTTATTATGCATTCCATTAACAAATCGTCTTGCTTTTGTTTTATTTTTAAGAAACCTTTAATATTGAAAGCATATTTCATGCGCCGAATATTTTGCGAACAAATTTCAAATTCATCCTACTTTTGTCTAAATATTATTTCCGCTGCTATATTTTAGGTTGGAACTCTTTTTAAGTCAAGGACAAATATGAGATAATTTGCTAATTGAAAGGGTGATTGTAGAAAGTATCACATGTGGTAAAATTGAAATAGTTCATACATAGAAAAGATATTTTTATCCTATTATCCTTTTTTGACGTCTGAACAATTTTGCACATAACTTAAAAATTTATTCATATCATAGACATTTTTTAGACAATTTACACATGATGGCCTTTAACTACGTTCATATTCTTGTCATTTAGAATTCAAACTTAATCTCCACCGTTCAATCTTTTTCGAAACAACTAGAGTTGGATATTAATGTTATGTGATTTATAGACCTACCAAGATAGAAATTACTCGTCTTTGGACTACTCCTTACTTTTTAGGTAAGAAATGTGATTGGTTTGACTTTTCTTTTGTCCAATGTTTGTAGCGATAATCGAAAGGCCAATTTTTAATTCTGTGACATAATTTTCTTAACCTTTCAAAATATATGAAAATCTTGAAGGGGATTGTTCGGTTTACTTAATTACTAGTTACGTGAGAACTATTTTATGTCTGTTAATACGTAGATATATTCTTATTCCACATTTTATTCTGCATAACTTAAAACGTATAGTATTATTTAATATAGCTAACAATTGCCCCCATATTAGAAAGAGAATTTGAGAGAGTCGTCAAAAAATTGAAGAAATGAATATCATATATATGTCTTAATCCAATATGCAACTCAACTTGGTAAATCTATAATTTTAATGTTGTCAAACAATCCAATCCTTAAAATTCACTAGTTTCTGCCTCCAAAGATATTAGCAGTCCTCTTGGGAACTCCATATAAGGGTACAACATTGGATAATCATCTTCTTTCATTGTCCACCTACACAATAGATGAATAATGTTTTATTTTAATATAAAAAAGAAAACAAATCATCAGGATTTAAAGTTAATAGGTTTAGAACTTTAGGCCAAGTTCAGTTTGCTATGTCTGAAATTATAATGTTCACATATAAAGTGTACCATTTTTATTAGTTTGAATGGTAATTAAGCAAATCATAAAAGAACAAACACACAAATGAAAATATGATTGTAAGGTGGGTGGTTTGAATTATAACTCATTATTTAGTTCAAATTGACCTAAGCAAATTACGAGCGAGTTATGGTTACATTCGTTATTATTTTGACCCCTTTTAGCCCACTGAAATGTATAATTCGCCCATTTAACACATCTATTAAATACCTGTAATTGAGGACGAGATGGTGTAGGAAGAAAGCTGCTCTAATTTAGCAAGCTCCCACCCGGGACACAACCGTGATCCACCTCCGAATGGAATCACCTTCTTGCTTGTGGCTGGTTCCTGAAATTTGTTTGGAAAAATTAAAAGATATTTTCTAAAAATCTTAATGATTGTCCATTGAAATTAATATGCTTCATGGGGAAAAGAAAAAAATAGAGAAACTTACGCTCCATCTCCAAGGGTTAAACTCCGATGGATTTTCATGCAACGATGGATCAAGATGTACTGCAGACAATATAGGAAGTACTTTCCAGCCTGCTGGAATATGATATCCTAGAATCCAAAGCACAATGATTAAAAGAAAATTATATTACCTATACGTGTCAAGTACAATACAAAAAATAAAAAATAAATTAAATCACATACGTGTGATGAAAAAGTTATGACAGACAAGTCTTATGACATAAATCATTAATATGGACGCAATTTATGATGGAGATGAAGATTTGTCACAAATATGTGACGAAAATAAGAATCCATCACAACGCCGTCCTAAATCCCTTTTTTTCTTTCTTTTCATGTAGCGATTATAGAATCTCCAAATGATTATACATATGAACAATATGATCTCTTTAATGATTTCTTGTTAACAAACCTTTGAAATCGACATCATTGATAGCTTCCCTGTGAAATCGACATCGTTGAGAATGATTGTCGTTGAGAATTTACAAATCGCAGAATGATCGTGCTGAATTAACTTAGGTGACTTTGATGTCAAGTGGTCGAGAAGAAAATCAATCAACCAATCAAAAGCGCCTCAATCCAGATAATTGTTTCAGTTATATGAATCCTATGTCTCCTTTCCAGCTATTTCAATATTCAAAAAATTTAAAATAATTAAACTACTATTTGTTGAAACGTGTACTTCACAAGCATTTCAAAATATCACAACTAGAAGAAGCATGAAGATATAATTGTTTTGGTAACCGCTCAGGGTCAACATTACAATTGACGGTTTCATCAAGGTGTCAAACTTTCAAGAAGTTCTGAGTCTCATCAAAGCAGTCATACTTTAGACAATAAAAAGAACAACCACCAAGAAAGAAAGGCAAATCAGGTATTTTGCTAGCATATGTAAAAAAAAAAAAAAAAAAGGTGAACCAAACTTTCTTTGGGTTGACACGTAGTAATTTTTATGGTATGTGCGAAAAATGGATAAGAATTCATGAAGTGCAGCAATTCAGTGCCAACATGTACTTTATAGGAACTTAATCCTTGTATGTGTGTCCTATCTGTATTAAGGTATGTATTGATTTTTTAAAAAGAGTGTCCACATAATCTTTTTTTTTTTTAGTAAAAAAGAGTGTTCACTAATTAAATTAAGAAAAAATTAACTTTATTATTTCAGATTTGCTCCTATTAAGTGTTATGTGATCAAATCCCAATACATATTTAATTAGTGGCAATTTAGTCAAATTACCTTTTTTTTTAAGAGTTAATGGCTAATAAGTGGATACTCTTTTTTTATCCAAAGAGAGTATTTCTTAAGGGATGTGCAAAATTCATAGTGGATAAAGAAATTCTGATTTTACAGACTCGAAAGGAGAAACTGTCATCCTAATCAATCCTATTCATCTGCACCCGAAAGAAGCTGATTCGTTCACTTGTGCTAACAGAAAAGAAAGACTTATCTCCTGCAAAGCCTTTCTTTGAAGTAAACTAGTTGAACAAGAAAGAAAATGAATGGCTATAGAGGAATACTCCATTCCTTGCTAAAAGAATCTTGTCAGTATTGGTATAAATGACCCTTCCCTCGCGTTCGGCTATAGCAAGAGCCCCCGAATCTACAGCTGCTTGTCGTTCCAACCCAGTTCCAACAATGCATTTCTCGGAGCGAGAAAGAGGAACTGCTTGACGTTGCATATTAGAACTCATTAAGCTCGATTCACATCATTATGTTCGATAAAAGGAATGAGGTACTTAAGTTGGCCTTCACCGGCTAGACCCCCGGGAGGACGCCGGTCTTTTTCTCTTCCATGTCTAAAACTTATTGGAGTGCGAATGTGAATAGTCAGATTTTGATAGCCAACGCATAGTTAACGAGGGTGACGTAGAAAAATAACTATTTAATTAAAAAAAATTATGAAGTGCAAAATGCAAGCAGGACAAGTACTGAAAGAGAATGGAGGGAGTTTTATACAACTATAGAGGTCGACAACACGAGTACGAAATCCCGAGCCTTTTATTTTATGCGCTGACAGAACAAAAAATATTTACATTGTCATACGATGTATAAGATAATTAGAGTCTGTTTGGATGGGTTTATGCCTATAAGCTGCAAACAACTATAAGTTAAAAAAAATAAGTTGGGGTAGTCTAACTTATTTTTTTTGGCTTTTCAAACTTATAAGCTGTTTTAGATAAGTTAAGTCAAATTGGCCCAATTATTTTTTTAGCTTATTTTAAGCACAAAATGACTTTAAGCTGGCCAGTCAAACACTCAAAAAAAATGAAAACAGCTTATAAACAACTTATCAGCAACTTATAAGCCAATCCAAACGGGCTCTTACTGATAAATCTCTACACAGCTTTAAGATCCCAAATTATAGACATTAGTTTTGTGGTTAATTACCTGGAGGATAGCAATGCGTAAAACATTTCCATGTAAGCCCAATACAATACAGCCGAGTGCCATTGTTGCTGGTCCAACAACAAACCTCAAAATCATTGCATAAATTGTCAATGCAGCTCCACATGCAATTATCTTCCCTTGCAAAGCCATGAATAGTCCGAAAAATAAAATTCAAAAAACACTGTTGTTTAGCAAAAAGAATTGCATTAAATTTGATGTTTTTTAATGAAAAGTCATCTTCAGTAGTAGTACTAATAAAAAACAGTTCATAAAAGAACGAAAGTGATTGTTGGTTAAACAAAATATCAGGAGTTATCTAAAGCTAGCTGTTTCATTAAATTAAGGATCAAAAGTTATTAAATGCTTACATTAAAAGGAAGAACCCTTATTGTTGTTCCAACTGTTTAAAAACACTTACCCATACTAAACATTGCAACACCACTACCAGCCTTTGACATTATCAAGATGGATCCCTCTATTATGCTTGGCATTTCAAAATTCCACCTGTAACCAAAAACCCAAAACATACAAATAATAAGAAACTGAAAAGAAAAACACTTCAATACGACCAAACACGTTACTAGTGAAAGATATACTCCATCTGTCTCAAAATATTTGTCGTCCTTACTAAAAATACTTGTCTCAAAATATTTATCATTTTATTTACCCAAGATAAAATTAAGTAGTTTTTCCCATTTTACCCTTATATTAATTACATCAATGGACTAATTTTGTGAATTCACATACCAACATTTAAGAAGTTTCATTATTAATAGAGTAAATGTTTATTGAGGAGAGACAACATGATAAAATATGTTAAGAGGGTAAAACAGTTAAAATGTTATCTTTATAAATGTTTTCTTAATTAGCATGTAAATAATAAATGCGACAAATATTTTGAGACGGAGAAAATATTTTTTGCTAAAAAATTAGTAGATGAAATTTACTAGAAACAACTAGTCAGTTACGTGGAAAAAGTAAAATAAAATGAGCTGTTGAACATAGCGTCAAACAGTTAAATATGTTCTTCCTAATAATATATTAAACTTTTAAATAAAATGGTTAAACATTTCATCATGTTATCAGAGCAAGTAAAGGTTTTGAACTCCAACATCACGATCGTCACCCCTATTATAAATAAATAAATAACAAGAATTCATTTAATCTCACACGTATAATTAAAAATTATGTTAAAGAAAATAATTAAATAAATAAAAGTGTGTCCATACACACATACTAGCTAAAAAGAGACCAAGAAAACAAGCATAAGAATTGGGAGGCAGTCTTCATCAAAGGCCAAAACGCCAGCGCATTATTATTATTATTATTATTATTATTATTATTATTATTATTATTATTATTCCTCACTTGAGTAGTAGTAGTATTTCCTTCAGTCACTAATAGTCCCCGATTCAACAGAACTACCAATTACATTTTCACTATTATGCATTTTTGTTCTCCAAAACTCAAATAGCAAAGAAGAAAGCCATAACAAAGCTTGAATCACAGCAGCTTGAACAACAAGATCAACCCCTAAATCCCCATACATGGCCTTCATCAATGGGACACCAACAACAAGTGTGTTGTTCAAAGTGGCCAAAGAAAAACTAGTTATGGACCAAGAAAAGCTCCCTTTTTTTGTAAAAGTTAGCCCATAGGATGAGAATTAAAATTACCAAGGCTTTGCCGATTAGGTCTCCGGTTAAAAAGAGGTAGTTGAGCTTGTATGGGTTGATATTTGCTATGAATTGGAAATTGGAAATTGAAAAATGGGAGAATGAAGAAGCAATTGAATCTATTGATGGCATCACATTGTTCCGGCTTGAACATATGCCATCATTTCACTGACCCATAGCCTAAAATAAGTGCCACATAGAGTGGCACCATGGCCACCCTCACCTTGTAAATATCGTCCAAACCTATCATATTTTTTTGTTCTATATATGAGAATGCGTGAAGCTTTTGTGATTTTGTATGTGTGTCGATTATTAGTGGGTGTTTCATGGGTATATATAGAGAAAAGTTTGGAGTTTTAAAGTCAAATAGTCTCTTAAGTTTGAACGTAGGTATATTTTAGTCCATATTATATTACTCTGAGCACATATGGCTTTAAGGTTTGCAAGAACTAAGCACTTTTGATTCAAGTGGAAGTCTAGTAGCGTAAGCAGAATTTTTCATAAGCAGTGTCGATGTTCGTAGAAGATAAAAAAAAAAATATCAATCTTGGGTTCAATACTACGTAACCACAATTTTTAGCCACAGAGGTCATATTTGCCAAAAATATGCTTAATTTGAGGTTCGAACATGCAATCTCGGACAAGAAAATTATGCGTCCAACCAACACTCTAAGGGAGTTTCAACGCTAATAGGTGTCATTTCCTTAGTATATGTTAGTCTATACAAAATATTAATATATATTAAAAAAAAAAATCCGACTAAGGTGTGTCACTTCACACTCCTCGGGTCAACGTGAGTCCGCCCCCGTGGAACATTAATTCCAACGAGCCATTATATCTAGCGAAAACATCATGTAACTAATTTAAGAAAATGATCTCGACAAATATCTTGTTAACCAATTTCATTTTTTTCCTCCAAATTCACCTCTAGTGACAATAACAACAACCCAATTTGCACGAACTTCCTTTCCCAAAGATTTGATTAGTGTGCATAGACTCTACTTATCTTAGTCGGCTTTCTTGCCTTATGAAAATATTTCATTTTATATTTCTTGTCCGGCTAGAGCAATTGAAATTTGATATTGGGAGATTGGGGATCGATGAAACACTCGAAGATGCATATTTGAGAAGCCAAAGTTATATACTCTATAATATAGGGCTTATGCACACAAGTAATAGAAACCACATAAAAGCTGTGTAATGTTTTTTTTTTCGAGCGCAATTAGCAAAGACGCAAACTAGTTGCAAGTTATGCTCACTCGAAGTGCAGAATCAAGATAGATGACGCAAGTGACAAGCAAGCTAGTGACTCGTTGCACTGCTAGCTCCCTTAAATCATTGACTACCACAAAGATTAGAACTCAGGAAATAAAAGTAAAAGTTTGACATTAAAATCATCACAAATTTTGTGTCACTTTTCTTATTAAAAAAAAAGAAGGTTTCATCAACAAAATTAAACTATAATTGTGGGGGGAGGGAGAGGGGGAGGTTTGAATTTGAGCTAGATCACCTCGATTGCGATCATTATTTAGCTTCGACGTCACGTACAAAAATACATGACATTTTCATTAGTGTTGGAAATATCCCATCAAAATTAAAGTCCCGTTAATTGGACAAAAATGCGGAAATTATGCAAAATTAAAGATATGTGCTCAAAGTAATATGATATATGAACCAATACAGACTTACCTTCAAAATCAAATGATCATTTGATTTAGAGCCTGTTTGGATGGGCTTATGCCTATAAGCTGCAAACAGCTTATAGAGCCTGTTTGGATGGGCTTATGCCTATAAGCTGTTTGCAGCTTATAAGCTAAAAAAAATAAGTTGGGGTAGTCTAACTTATTTTTTTTGGCTTATAAGCTGAAAACAGCTTATAAGCTGCTTTAGATAAGCTAAGTCAAATGGGCCAAATTATTTTTTTGAGCTTATTTTAAACACAAAATGACTTTAAGCTGGTCAGCCAAACACTCAAAAAAGCTGAAAACACCTTATAAGCAACTTATAAGTCAATCCAAACGGGCTCATAAGCTAAAAAAAATAAGTTGGGGTAGTCTAACTTATTTTTTTGACTTATAAACTGCTTTAGATAAACTAAGTCAAATGGACCAAATTATTTTTTTGAGCTTATTTTAAGCACAAAATGACTTTAAGCTAGCCAGCCAAACACTAAAAAAAAAACTGAAAACAGCTTATAAGCAACTTATAAACCAATCCAAACGGGCTCTTAAAAGATCACAGATTCTAGTACCAATATGGCAAAACCTATCGTTGTCATGCTTAATTTCTGTTTCTTTTCTTTTTTGCACCCTCGTTTTTGTTATGCATATGTATTGCGCGATCTAGTAAACATTCACACTAGATCTAAGAGTACAGTGATTAATTAATGTTTCATCAGCCTAAACTTTTAAGTTATTTCCATGATTTTTAGACCATGAGTCCATAAAAATAGGGCCTGATGCGAACCAATCATTTGACTAGTTTTCATATGTTTTAAATTTGTACGATGTTTGGTTAAATTTACAAGCTGGTAAAACTAGTTATAAGCCTTTTTTGATTTATTTTATGCTTTTGACAATTATTAAAAGTGCATGAGTCAAAATCAGCCAAAAATTATAAGTTTTTCACCTAACTTATGATTTTACAACTTATAATTAAGCACTTTAATTTGACCAAAAGCTTACCATTTTTACCCTAATATCTTTTGGATCTCCAAATACTCATCCTAAAAATATTAATATTCTCTATATTCTATTTCTGTTATTCATCCTTTGTTATATAAAAACTTTTAAAATTATATCTTTTGTAAATTGTTTTAAGTGCATTTCAATCACTTTTACAGAAAAATTATTTATCACACACTTTTTTACAAGCGCATTAACTGATTATTTTCATCTTCAACTCTTCTATTTAAGCACCTAACTGTTTTTATATAAAATTATTTCACTTAAAAGTATTTTTTTCCAAACCATTTGATGCTTACCAACTACTTTTAATTAGCTAACACGCAAATGGTTTTGTGAATTCAGCTGTAGCATCATAAGATACCACAAATGTACAATTAAATTTGCAAATTGGACCACCCAATTCATCACTTCTTTCTAAGACATGCATTTCTATCCGAATTATGCTAGCCGTTCTTTTTGTGAAACAAATATAAAATCTTATTTCTTCAAATTGATGGATGAAATATAATGTTGTGTTCTCCGCAATGCTGTTGGTAATGATGAATTTAAAACAAATATTAACACATCATAAAGCATTAGTAGTCAAGAAAAGGCAGCAATTAGTGGATGACTATACGTAATTAGTAAATCATTCCACGAAAACAATTTTTGAGAGAATCCAAGTGCGGAAAATGGTATTGATTCTTAGATTCTGGGTTTTGATCCCAAGTTGCAACAACCATCACTAGTATATTCCAAGTGTTTAACTAACTCATGCTTTATGCTAATCTACAAAAGTACTGGCTGATCTCCATTGCCATTTAAAATTTCAAAGAGTTTGATGGTATTAGGCAACAATTTTGAAAAATTATTCTATATATCACGATTCAACTAGGAGCTGATATCGGTACTTGCGTTACGTAGGCGTCATAACTCATTTACCTAATCATTTTCAACATCAATAGCTCAATCAATAAAGGGGTCTTTCACATTTTTGGCATGACGGCTAAAAATAAAGTACTCTTAGCGGTAAACATTTGTAGTCATCGGCAGTGAATACTAGGTGTGAAAAAAAAAAAACTCAAATTTGGCCCTAAACTTACGAATGATCTAAATTTTCTCTTAAACTGTTGTCGTTAGTCCATAAGAGCACAATTGAGCCACTTTGATAGTGAACAGAGGTAAGAACGAGACATTTAAAATTATAAAAAAAAAAAAGGTGGACAAAATCATTCCATTTAATTCGCACAGTCTATAATCATTTTTTACCCTTCACCTATTTAGTTTATGCCCAAAATTCGCATATATCATTGTCAAATCTCGTTACTTTCTTATTTTAGCCTTTTAGGTATAGTTGAGTACTGTGATCATTATCCAACAAACTTTCTTGACTCCCCATTTTTTGTAGTCCTTGCATAATTTTTTATTGACTCTTTTTTACCCCTATTTGAAGTTTTTATACCTTTGTGAATGTTCACACATTTTTGTAATTTTTAAGAACTTTAAGGGCCTTTTTCATGCTAATAAAATGATGATGGCATGGATAAGATTATAGTGGTCCCCACACTCATACATATTTGAGTCTTTTTTGTGGAAATATTATTAATTTATTTTCAATAATATTTTTCCTTAAAACATTATTATAGACATGTAAAGAATTATCATGTCATTTAAATTATATCTTAATATAGGCTTAATTATTGAATTAAAATATTATTCTTATAATATTATATATAATTTGTTGATGTTATTTACCCTTTATCATTTTCTATTTTAAATTTCCATTCATCCGATTAAACATATGTTTTTTTATTTCCAGTAATTTTATGTCATACATGCAAGTAAACATAAGTGATTAACAAAGATTTCACTTCAAGTAGGATTAAGTTTTAAATTAAAACAATAAACACAAATAACTTATATCATTGTTAAATACTTTTAAAATGTATCAAACATACAAATTATAGTCCTTCCGTCTCAATTAAAAAATGAATTCCGAAGTACGGTAGTTCATTAGTCAAATTTTACATGGGCACACTAGTAACATAATATATATAATAAATGATTATATTAAAAGAGGAACTATAAACTAGGATTTACCTTATTACCAATTTCTACAACTATGCTTATGACAAGTTTATATGATTTTTCTTTAACGATGAATACAATATATAATGTGGGTTAACAGTCTGGTGAAGGGAAAAGTACTTCTAATAAATAAAATTAGTTTTATCTAATAAATATATAACTTAAAATAAATTAAAACATAAATTAACTTGTACTAAAATAACTTTAGAATTAAAATCTAGCAATAATCAGTTTATAAAGTGTTAATAGATTTAATGACATCTTAGTCATTTTAACAAAAACAGTGCTTGCCAGCACTTTTTTATCAAAGACATTAACTGCTTATTTTAAGCTTCAACACTTTTAGCTAAACACCTAACTTTTTTTTTTTTTTTAAATTAAGCTCCAGCACTTCAAAAGTGCTTTTAAGTCCAAGTGCTTTAAAGCTACTTTTATTCTACTAATCCAATCGGACTCTTGGTTTTGTAAAATAAATCAACATCATTAAATTTCTATTGCACAATTGGCAACCATCTAACCCCCTATTGAGAAAAACTGGACAAAAATCTACTGGAAGGGATCCCAACCACAATGTAGGGGGAGAGAGGTGTTTTGACAAATCTACCGGAGGGGATCCCAACCACAATGTAGGGGGAAAGAGGCGTTTTGATCCATTTCTAAAACGTTAAGGGCATTAAGTGGAAAAAGGGGTAAATTTGATCCAGTAAATGAAAGGAGGTCATTTTTGAGTAATTTTTAATACTTTATGAGCATTTTTGACTCTGTTCCGTACTCAAAAAACAACATGCACACCCTTATTATAAATTATTTGTAATTACATATAAAATATTTTAGTCGACATGAAATTCACATGAAGCGCAAACTTCTAGCTTATTTGGCCAAGTTTAATTGTCCTAAAAAATGCTTATTTTAAAATAGTGAGGTGTCTGACTAAGTTTTTGAGAAAAAATAAGTGTTTGTGGTGAGCCGCATAAACAATTCTTAAGAAGCTAAGTGAAATAGCTTTTGCACAAAACACTTTTGAGAAAAATACTCTTAGAAACACTTTTTAAAAGCTTGATCAAACACTGGTTACTGCTTAAAAGTTTTTTTAAAAAAAATTAATTGAACAAATACAATTTGATTTTCACCAAAAATATTTTTCAAAATAAGCTAGTTTTAGAAGTTTGACGAAACATGCTTCAATATTTATATCTTTTGAAATAAATAAAAAAATGAAAAAAAAGGCTGAAAATCTGAGAAAAAATAGTTTAAGCCCCGATCTAAATTCAGCCAAAAAGAAAAACAGAAAATAGTTAGGAGCCCATTTGGATTGGCTTCTACTGTTTTGAGTTTTTTTGAGTGTTTAATTGACTAATTTAAAGTGCTTAAAATAAACGTAGAAGTTGGGGGGTTTAATTTTATTTTTCATCTTCACTTACACACAACACACACAAGCACATTTCAGATTTTTTTTTTCTCCTCTAAAAAAACCCAAACATATAATTTCTCCTCTTCACCCACAAAACAGTCTGGTCAATGTCAGCCCACAAACCCAAGGGAAAGAATTAAAGCTTTAGCCAAAAGAAAATAGGTATAATTTTATGTTATAAAAGAAGGGGAAGGGTTTAATTTTATTTTTCATTCCACACATATTTACACAACACACACGCTACTACACATCTTCATTTACATACATACACTAAGGGTGGTAACCGGTTTGGTCTTACCGGTTTTAACCGGTAACCGGACCGGTTAAACCGGAACCGGAACCGGAACCGGTAGCACCGGTTAACCGGTTCCGGTTAACCGTTTAATGGTTTACCGGTCCGGTTCCAATATTTTGGAAACCGGAACCGGTTAAACCGGTAAAACCGGAACCGGAACCGGTTAAACCGGTTAAACCGGTAAAAAATTAAAAAAAAAAAAAAAACTAAAGTATATAAGTAAGTATATATAGTATATAGTACATATATATAAGTATATATAGTATATATATTAAGTTATACACATATATAAGTATATATAGTATATAAGTATATATAGTATATATAGTATATATATTAAGTTATACACATATATAAGTATATATAGTATATAAGTATATATAGTATATATAGTATATATATTAAGTATATATAGTATATAGTACATATTAAGTATATATAGTATATATAGTAGATATGTATATATAGTATATATATTAAGTTATACATATAGTATATATATTAAGTTATACATATATATAAGTATATAGAGTATATAGTACATATATATTAAGTATATACATATATATAAGTATATATATGTATATATAGTATATAGTACATATATATAAGTATGTATAGTATATATATTAAGTTATACATATATATAAGTATATAGAGTATATAGTACATATATATTAAGTATATATAGTATATATAGTAGATATGTATATATATTAAGTATATATAGTATATATAGTAGATATGTATATATATATATAGTATATATATTAAGTTATACATATATATAAGTATATATAGTATATTAAGTTATACATATATATAAGTATATGTAAGTTATACATATATATGTATACGAAAAACACTATTCTGTATTGTTGACTTGCTGTTAGGCTGTTAGTCAGTAAATATTTAAACTTTAATTATAAAGTTGTATAACATATGAAAATATAGCTACAATATACAAATAAATACTATAATATATATATATAATACAAAAAACAAAAAAAAAATAGATTTTAATCACTCCAAACCGGACCGGTTCCGGTTTGAGGTTTAAAACCGGTAAACCGGAACCGGTTAAACCGGAACCGGTTAGGCGGTTCCGGTTTTGGAACCGGAACCGGCCGGTTTCCTAACCGGTTCCATAACCGGTTCCGGTTCCAACCGGTTAACACCCTTAACATACACACATAACTGGTAATTGGAATTGGTGTAATTACTAGGGTAGTAATTACACAGCCTAGTAATTACACAGTAGTGTAATTACAACGACCTGTTTGTTTGTCATAACGTAATTACAGTGTAATTACAAGCGTGCTGTTTGGTTGCACAAGTGTAATTACACAGTCAGTTTAGTTTAAAAATAAAATTTAATTATAAAAAATTTAAAATTAATATTTAAAAAATATTGCCTCTATAAATGATATTAAATTAGTTATTTAATAACACATTGTTTCTTGAAAATATATTAATTAATAATCATATATTTGTAACTAATATTGTAACAAAAATAATTGATATATATTTTTTAAATTAATATTTAATTTTAATTAATTATAAAACTTAAAAGAAGACTTTTTTTGTGAGAACGTCATGGATTGGATGTTTGACAAAAAATAATATTAATAAATATAATGCCATAACATTATTCAAATGTTTGACACAAAAAATCCGTCAAATGTAAGTGAAAAATAAACAACGTGCAATGTGAAAGCAAATAACTTAAAATTGAAAATATAATCTAAATTCAAAATCCAAAAGAAAAAGTTCAACATAATACTCTTATGTCAAATTCCAACATTACATAAGTAAGTTCCAACGTAACTTAAGTAAATAATTCAAAAGAAAGGAAAAATATAAGTCTATAACCTCATTCACAATGAAATTCTACTTTAACAACGACACCCGTTATATGTCAAGTTTATTAATAACTCATTCTTTCCAATATTAAGAGGTGTAGTTTCAAATATTAGAATAATAACACGGTTATGCTAAATGAATAAAATTAAAAAATTAAAAAAAAGGAGCAATTACATGGAATCACAAGAAATAAAGGTTGGGAATGAAAAGAAAGAAAATGAAAAAAAAATAAAAAAATACATTTAAAAAAAAAATAAAAAAGTAAAAATAAAAAAGAAATTAAAATAATAGAAATAAAAAAATATTAAAAATCAAAAAATAAAATAAATTAAAAATAAAAATAAATTAAAGTAAAAAAATAAACAAACTAAAAAGTAATCCTGTAATTACAAGGTGTAATTACACCCAATTCTCAGCCCCCCTTGAGAATTGGAGAGTTTAATTACACCCTGTCAATTACACCGAATTCCCACATAACTGTGTAATTACTTGGTCAAACAAACAGGCCAAACTGTGTAATTACACCCAATTCCAATTACCTGGGTGGCTTTCCAAACAGGCCCTTAATTTTTCAGATTTTTTTACACACACTCTCTCTCTCTCTTCTTCAAACAAAACCCACATCTCTCTCTTCCTCTCCAACCCACAGCCGCCGCCAGCCCCTCCACGCCGGAGCTCCGAGCTCCGGTGAACTCCAAATCACAACCACAACGACACCACATCCCAAAAACCCAAGGGAAAGAATCACTTTATGTTATAAAGACGATGGGAAGGAGACGGCGACTTTCATCGGCGTTGGATAGAGAGCTTCAGCGGCGCATTGAGTCGTGTAAGAAGGAATACCTCTCCGTTGAAGATATCATCGACCACCTCCGTTCTTCTTATTCTGACTATAACCGCCAAAAGCTACTTCCCTTCACCAAACAGGTCCAAAATATTCTCCAAAACCCTAACCCCAATCCAGATGTTTTAAATCCTCCTCCCAGAAAGAAGCTCAAAACTAACAGCACTGAACGCCGTTGGAATCGTCGCGATGGTGATGGAGACTCGTCTACTATCGCAGAAAGCAGCAGTGACTCTGAGGATTCCGATGCTATTTACTCTGAAGAGAAGCCTGATTTAATGAAGTCTATGCTTCGACATACCTACAATCAACAACAACCCAATATTAAGTCAAAAAAAATTGAATACGAGGTGGTTCACAACAATAATAATGATCAAAAAAGGAACGGAGCTGCCACCAGGGATTTAGGACAGAAGTTTGGTGATATTAATGATGGGCCAAAGTTTAAGGATTTAGGTGGAATGGATGCAGTCTTAGAGGAATTGAAGATGGAGGTTATTGTTCCATTGTACCATCCTCAGGTGATGTTTGATTTCGTTCGCCTTACTATTTTCTATATTAGCAGGTATTAGAGTTACTGATGTATGTTTCAAGTGTATTCCTCAGCTGACTAAGCATCTTGGAGTAAGGCCCATGTCAGGGATACTCTTTCATGGCCCACCAGGCTGTGGCAAGACAAAGTTAGCTCATGCTATTGCCAATGAGACTCGAGTTCCCTTTTACAAACTTTCTGCTACTGAGTTGGTCTCTGGAGTTTCAGGTGAATAACTCATTCTTTCATCTTTTTGATTCGTTTACGTCATGATAGAATTGGTATCTGGGTGAAACTAACTGTTTCATGTTTGATTTCATTCCTGTTACTATTTCCTATTAGCTGGCATTTTGTAGCATAGACAACGACAACAACATAATACCCAGTGTAATCCCATAAAGTGGGGTCTGGGGTGGGTAGTGTGTACACAAACCTTACCCCTACCTTGCGAGGTAGAGAGGTTGTTTCCAATAGACCCTCGACTCAAGGAAATTTTGTAGCATAGAGTTACTAATTATATTTGAAGTGTGTCCGCCCTTAGACAATGAATATGCTCCCAATGTCCACGGTGGAGTATCATATTCTTGGGGATCCGTAAGCCTGCTATTTTAGCAGCAATTATGGTGCATCATTCAGTATTATGATAGTTTTGAGTGAACCCTCAGGGGTTGGCCTGTGGGCAATTGGCTTGAGCCTTGGGGTGCTCCCTTTCAAGGTCTCAAGTTCGAAATCCAGTGGGTGCAAACAATTTCTGAGGGCCATTGGATTGGGTAAAACCCTGAATTACCCGTGGTGCACTTGCGGGAAACTCCTTGCCGAGGGCCTGTGCACCCCCGGGATTAGTCGGGGCTCTAAGAGCCTCGGACACCCGGTGCTTAATAAAAAAAATGATAGTTTTGAGTGTTCTGAGGAGGAGTGGGTGTTTATTTTCTTGTTGCTGTTAGTTTAGGGTCTTTTGTATGTTTTTTAATTGTTCTCTGGGTGGATTTAATTGGGTAGTTCTCCTTTTCAGGTGCATCAGAAGAGAACATAAGGGAACTGTTCTCAAAAGCATACCGGACAGCACCATCTATTGTGTTTATTGATGAGATTGATGCAATTGCTTCCAAAAGAGAAAATTTACAGAGAGAAATGGAGCGGCGCATTGTAACACAGCTGATGACGTGCATGGACGAGTCACATAGAGTTGTAAAACCCGATGATGAAGAGGGAACTACTCTACCTACTGATAAAAGAAATAGTGAAGCAAAATCAGACGGATCTAATGGTGAACCTGGTTATGTCCTAGTAATTGGGGCCACAAATAGACCTGATGCTATTGACCCAGCATTGAGGAGGCCTGGACGATTCGACCGTGAAATCGCCTTGGGTATTCCAGATGAAAATGCAAGGGTGCAAATTTTGTCTGTGCTTACACGTAACCTAAGAGTTGAGGGTGCATTTGATCTCATGAAGATAGCTAGCTCAACTCCAGGATTTGTTGGAGCAGACTTGGCTGCTCTAACTAACAAGGCAGGTTAACTTGGCAATGAAGAGGATAATAGACGTGAGGAAGGTTGAGCTTTCAAGCGAATTGGCAGAAGGGGAAGATGCCGAAGAATGGTGGAAAAAGCCATGGTCACCTGAAGAGATGGCAAAGCTCAGCATTAATATGGCTGATTTTGAGGTATGATGCAGAGAATCTTTTTGATGACGAGGGAACCCGCAGCCGCTACCCTTCGGGTGCACGCTATGATGCAGAGAATCTTGATTTACCTTTATGAGAAATATTCTTTTGGTTTTGACCCATAATTGCTGGATCTAATTGGCATTTGGCATTTTATACCCTGTCGCTGAGACTATAGATGCTCCTCCCCTACACCAGCCTATGCAAGTAGAAGAACCATGACTTTCATTTACATGCATATTCAAAAATCAGCTTTTCTATTGTCTCAAAATTGTAGTGGTTGATTTTGAGTTTCACAGTTTAATATGTATAATAGATTGCTTTACCCGTGTTTTAAATTCTCTTAATGTTTATAAGCTTTGCATGATAATTCTCTTAAAGGATAATGCACACTCCATTTAGACTGTGAAATTTAAGATCAAGTTTGGCAGTCTAAAAGGAGGAGGGTGCATCATCCTTTAAGAGCATTATCACATGAAGTTTATACGTGTTAAGAAGAATTGAACAATACATATATGGGTAAAACGATCAATGAAGATAGAGTGGACCATGGGAGACCAGGGTTCAAATTCCAACAAAAGCACAAAAAAGTTAGTTGATTTCGTCTTTGGTGTACAGAGTTACCCTGGAACTTTTCTTGTGGAAGTAGCAGGTAACTAGTGAATTAATAAGGTGCACGAAAGTTGGCTCGAACACTGCCTTTATAAAAAAGTGGATTAAGTTTGGCATGATTATTAGATATTTTATTTTTTAGTGATCTAGTATCTGATACTCTCTTTCTGGCATGGGATTATCTTCCATGTAAAATCTGAAACAAGCTGTTTCATATAGCCTGCTAATAATCTTATGATAATCTGCAGGAAGCAGCTAAACTGATTCAACCCTCATCTAGAAGAGAAGGTTTCTCCGCTATCCCAAATGTAAAGTGGGAAGATGTTGGAGGCCTTGATTCATTAAGACATGACTTTGACCGGTACATCGTCAGGCGTATAAAGAATCCTAATGATTACATGGTCAGTAATTCTCTTAAATTATATTGAATATTCAGATAGAATATTCAGATAGAAATACCGCACTGGTGTGTCAGCTGACTGAGCTGATAACTTTCATTTAAGACCTCATTATGTTATGTTTCTTTTCCTTTCCCTTTATCTCATGTTGGGCGCTTTTATTTATTTCGTCCATGATCTTTCGTTGGGCATTTATCTCTTTCTTTGCCCAAGTTTAAGCTGTCTGTTTATTCCATTGCAGAGGATCTTTAAATTATCAATGTTAAGGTGGAGTTTTCTTGCCATCTTTATTGAACTTTGCATGGGGAATACCAGAGTTGTACTGTTACGTATCTTTTTTGAGTAATTCTTCTCCCACTTTCTTGAGCATCTTAATGTGCTTGGAAGACTATGTGTTCTTTTTGGTGTGATCACTTGTATTTTCTTTAACTTTATAATTGTGTCCTTGGTCCTACCAATGCGTCCAACTTTGTCACAACTGTAGTTGCAAGTGTCCGGTGGGACTTATGTTCACCGGGAACACTGCTACTAGGTTGGGAGGATTCACCATCAAATGAATGCTTGCCCTTTGGTTGTAAAATTCATGCATTTCCTTTAGCAAGCATCCTTTGTGTTACAAGTTTAGTAAGCTATCAGTTGATGAATGCAAAAGTCCAAAGTTAGTACCAGTTCTGTGTGGCTTTTTAGTGCCTTAACCTCAACTTTTTTGTTAATTTTTCTTATGAGTACACCAAGTATAGAACTTCTAGAAGTTGTTTTATATTTCAGGGTTTTGGAGTGGACTTGGAAACAGGATTCTTGCTTTATGGTCCCCCAGGATGCGGTAAAACATTAATTGCCAAGGCTGTTGCTAATGAAGCTGGAGCAAATTTTATACACATTAAGGTTCCTGCAAATTTCTATTTTCCTAATGACTGCTTTTCATAAAGTTTTGCACTACTGAACATGACATGTTTTCTCATTTACTGATCTCCTCCAGGGACCTGAAATTCTGAACAAGTATGTTGGTGAAAGTGAGTTAGCTATAAGGACATTATTTACCCGTGCAAGAACATGTGCTCCATGCATTCTATTCTTCGATGAGGTGCTTGTCACTCTTTACAACTTAAACACTTTTAATTTTGTTTAATAATCCACTCACCTTCAATAGTACTGCAGAAAGCTTTTACTCATTTTTATTTCCTTCGAAAACTTAGGTGCACCTGTAAGATGCTTGCTGCAAAGACTAATACACAGTACAGTGTTCAGATATTAGAGTATGTTTTGCACTGTTGCTTCAGTACCCAAAATTAGTAATAGAATAAGACAAAAAAAGAAACTTTCGAAATTCTTGTGCACTTATAAGATGATTGCCACAAAGTCTAATACATAGTACAGTGTGCAGACACGAGTGCTAAGTTTTGTACTGATGGTTTTATTACACAAAAAAATAAGGGAATAATAGAAAAAGAAAATAGAACTTCTGTGAAAAACACATGATTGTCAACCTTCTTGTTTATTTTCTTTTACATTCGTTTTTATTTTTTCATGTTTTTACAGATGGATGCATTGACAACTAAGCGTGGTAAGGAAGGAGGTTGGGTTGTGGAAAGGCTTTGAATCAGGTTTGTATGATGGAGCATGTTTTCTTGATAAAGGTGGATATTATATTCTTCTTAACCTTTGCAAATGTTAAATTTTTCTAATTATTGCAGCTACTAATAGAACTAGACGGTGCAGATCAGAGAAAAGGTGTTTATGTGATTGGTGCCACAAATAGGTATATTTTGTTCTTCTGGATATTTGTGCCTTTTGTTTTTGGAATGAACATTGGAAGTAAATGATTCACTTCCTGTTTTGGTTCTTATTCATGTTATTATGTTTGCAGGCCTGAAGTCATGGACCAAGCTATTCTTCGACCTGGAAGGTTAGGGAGACTCCTATATGTCCCTCTACCTACTCCAGATGAGCGTGGTCTAATTTTAAAAGCTCTTGCCCGGAAAAAACCTATAGATTCTAGTGTCGACTTGATGGCTATTGGAAGAGATGATGCCTGTAAAAGTTTAAGTGGAGCGGACCTAGCTGCACTGGTTTGTTCAGCTTTTGTTCTAACCCACTAGTTTTACCTGCCTTTAACCCCCCCCCCCCCCCCCCCACACACACACACACACACACAAAAAAAAAAAAAACCTTGAAAACAATGGAACTTGTCACATCTCTTTTTTTCATGGTTGGTACTTTTATCAAAGGCGTGTTTCCTTTATTGACTTTTCCCAGTTGCTTAAATGTGCTAGATGAATGAAGCTGCAATGGTTGCACTTGAAGATAAATTGAGAGCCATAGATACAAGTTGTGGTGACATATCATCGACCATCAAGGAGTCGCATTTCAAACGTGCTTTGGAGAAAATTTCTCCATCTGTCTCCGACAAGGTACCTCTGATTCGGGGACCTGGTATCATTTACAGTTAAGGTATTTATCATTGTGTGCTAAATCCGATCATGGTCTCTTATTATTCTGTTTCTGTTTCTGTTTGTGGATGCAGCAAATAGGATACTATCATGATTTATCAAAAAGGTTCAGAGCAGCATGAAGCCAGAACATGAAAGCCTTGGTGAAGGAGAGGAAAGAAGATGCTTAGAGTGGTGGTCATATCTCCAGCTTAGTAATTCTGGTCTGCACTATAGAGGTTCATGGACCGCTTATACTAGACTGGCATCTTGGATGCTCTTTCTAGCAGTATCTCATATACTTCTCAGCTAAAGTTGTACAATGTCTTCATTTAACAAACTATTGGAAATATATAAACCTGTACCTGTACAATGTCATCTTCTTGCGTTACAAAGTGCTATGAAAATATTCACCTCAGGGTTTCTGGGACGATTGCTGTGCTGATGTAATTTTCACCTTTTATTACGAGGCGAACTAATCCATTTCTCTCGCCTCCTTTTTCTTTTTTGGGTATAAAAAGGAAAAAGGGCTGAGCTATAAACATCTATTTACTTACCAGAAAACTGAGAAGTATGGAGAAATTCAATTAATTCCTTGCACATCGGTGCATGATTTTGCAAGTTATTCCATTGTGTTCAAATTATATATCTCAAACATATTGGTGGCCTTTATATCTTTTGAGCCTAACTTGTCGCTCCCATTTCCAGCACCCCAAACCTCTTTATCAGAGAGGCAATGGTAACAGATATTTTGTTGGGGAAAAATGACAACATTGAGGGGGTCTGTACTTTCTTTGGAATGAACTTCTATGCACCTTCGGTGATTCTGACGACAGGGACCGTTATGAGTGGGAAAATATGGATTGGTAGAACTTCAATGCCTGCAGGAAGAGCTGGTGAATCAGCTTCCGTTGGTCTAACAGAAAACTTGCAGCGCCTTGGCTTTGAGACTGATAGGCTAAAAACAGGAACCCCTGCACGTGTAGACTGTCGTACTGTAGATTTCGCAGGACTGGAACCCCAACATGGAGATGAAGAGGTCCTTCTGCTTATTCTTAATATGTAGGTTCTGTAGACTTAACTGTCATCTATGATCTCTAACCATGCTGAACTACTTGTGCAATCCAATAGCATATTACTTACGACAATGTATTTTGTGAGTGAGTTGCAAATATTGCATGCTTCTGGATGAGTTTCATTTATTAAGTATGTTGTATAACAGTATAAGCTAGTTTCACTTGGAAGTGCATGTGATTTTTATTTGAGTTGTCTCTGGATAAACTTACTTGTCACTTTAAATGCTCTGGATCTCTCTGAACCTAGATCCGGTTTAGGATTTCCTCCAAATGTACTCTGATAGGCGATATCTAATACTCTTTTCCCCTAGTCCAACAGTTATTTCTTGATTTTTACTGATAATAATAGATGTTAAGTTTGTCTGATCAAAAACCAATTTATTATAAGCAATTTTATATCTAATACAAAACTGCAAGCATGTGTTTCTGAGTGCTATGTGCTATATAATACAAGTTACACGATGTCCAGCTCCCCTCTCCTGTGGGATAGACCGTAGAGAATAGTATATACATTGTGAGGGGGCTTGCGTTATTGATAGGTAGCTACTTGTAGAGCTTTTATTTTGCTTCTGGCCTTCATTTTATCTCATGAGGGTTTAAGATCTGGAGGCTTGAAATTCCCTTTAGAGTGTGCGATATATTTGTTGGTAAGGTTCACTTAATTTTTTTTTTTTTTTCATTTGTAATTTATATATATACATGCTCATGGGTCTACATTCATATGCTCCAACATTTATCGTTGATCCTCAGGTAAGCTGGTTCAGTTTTGATGCTAATTACCATATAGAAAGGGAACAAATGTGCTGCTACCTTATACGTACCACAAAGAGCACTCATCAGCTAATTAAAGATAATTTGCACGAAACTCCTACTTATGGAGGGTGGGTGGAAGCTAAGGGCCCTCGATACTGCCCCTCCATTGAGGATAAGGTATTATATGATGTTGCAGACCATGTAGCTTCTCTCTGGTTTTGAGGCATCTCATACTAAATTCTCCGTTCTAGCTCTTATTTTCTTGTTAATATCACCTAATGCGCGGAATGCTTGCGTTTACTGATGTGAGAATGCTGCACATTTCTTAGCCAAAAATGTGAAATGGAAAGGATTAATCTTCCTTCGAACTTTACTTTGCCGAGACAAATTTATATCAGCATATCTTTATTTCGAGTTACAGAGAATTTCAAATGAAGTACGGATAAATTGTAACTTTGGATTTTTTATCTCCATCTTATTTTTCCTGATATTCATGTTTCTTTGATTCAACTCAAATGGCAACAGAAAAGGGTAATTATTTGGATTATTACATTTAGGCGTATAGCATTTCAAAGTTGCTTGTCTACTATTTTGTGAGGATCATATCAATGTGCAGTTCAATAGTGGGTTAGAGTGATTCTGAGGCATAGTTGAAAGTTGATTGATATGGTTGGTGATAAAATCCCCTCACATTTTAAATTCTTAAAGTGGATATCCATCATGGATTGTGCAAATTAGTTACCACTTACTCAGAAGGGTGTTATTCTATGTTGTCGAATGCTCTGTTAAGATGGTGCAATTGTTAAAGGAGGCTACTATTATACTATTTCCCAAGCTTGGAATCATATACACCTTAGCTATGTTTTGAAACTATTAATGATCACTATCTCGATGAAATGTTAATGATCATGATTCCAATGAAGTGTTAATGTTGTCCCTTCCAAAAATTTATATCCTGATATTTCAACAAGAGGAAATTTATACCCACTGAAATTTCTTAGTAGTTATTGTGTAACTTGGAAGCTCCTTGTGCTATTGGAGGGAAAAGAAAGTAAGTGGAGGGAAGATTTAATTCCATCTGATACTAGAATCTGCTAATGTTATTATAGTTCATCTAGTGAGTGGAGGGTGAATCCTTGCTCGTAACAAAGTATGTGACGAGTATTAGTTGACGTAAATTTAGTAACCAACTCCCTCGTTCAAATATCATGGCTCCAGATTTGAAAACTTATTTGTTCTTATTTTCTTTTTATTTCTCCCATGTGAAGTATGATTATCTTTTTGACTATTTCAGATTGTAAGATTTCAAGAGAAAGAGTCTCATCAAATATTCCTTGAACCTGACGGTCGAAGTGTTCCTGAGCTCTACGTGCAGGTTTGCTGACTCTTTGAGTTAATTTAATTACTGCCTTACACGAGGAAAACAGCTTTTCGTTGATTGTCATCTTGCTGACAATCTGCAGTGTTTATGGTATAAATCCTTTACATTCAAGCAGTGTATTAATTGATCGACTAGGGGTTATCGCCTCATGGGTGAGCTCTTCGAACTGTCAGGCGCAAAGTGATCCCAGCTAGAAGCAGCAAATATTTCGATTTTGACTTTAAAAGTTGTATTTTTTTTTTTTTTTTAAAGGAGTAAAAAAAGGGCCTTTGTCTTTTGAGTTCTTGGTCCTCGGACTCCTCCCCGCATACACTTCAGCTGTAGCACTCTATTTTTCGTTGTTTTCTTATTCTTCTCAGCCTTACAACGCCTTTCCTACTGGTACCTTTTGCCTACTTTGAATTTACTTCTTATTTTCTTCTTCAAGTGAGGATTCTTTCTTTTTTATTGTGCAACTCCTCTTCAACCCTTTCACTTACTAGAGTAATTGAATATGAGTTGAATGTTGCAAATTGATTCTTTTTATAATTTATTAACTGAAAATCGAAAATTTAATTTTGCGATGGAGCTATCTTTATGTGACCTTGTTGAATTACTTAATAGGGTGCTTTTGGTATTGAAGGGAATGTTTATTGTGAAAATGTTTTATCTTGGGAAATCATTTCCCACATCATGTTCCCGTATTGTGTACTAGGTAAAGTATGATAGGCATGAAGGTGGAGGAGTGTGTATGATGACTGTGTTTGGGTAATATTTTAGTACTAAAGGTTAATAACAATATTAGAACGGAAAAAAGGAACGATAGAAGCAAAAATAACATGTTAAACTGTTATCCGCCGAGTTTCGAACTGTGCAATTGAAGCAAATGATATACTGCAAAGAAAAATGACTTTTCCCTATAAATGAATGACTTTGGTTTCTCCCGTTTGAGGAAAATATTTTCCTTCAATAACCTATCAAGAAAAAATATTTTTGTTGGGGTAAAAATATCTATTGGCGCATTGCAAAGTAGCGTCGAGTTTGTAGAGGGTGCTTCTGAATGATTTTGGTGTACAACAGGCAATGGTGGGTACCGTTAGAGATGTTCTGCACAGTTGGGCTGTAAGACGTAGATGTAGAAGGCAAAAGGCATGGAAGGTTGCTCCATTAGCTTTTATGTGGGTCATATGGAAAGAGATAAATATGAGAGCTTTTGAGGGGGTCGAAAATGAGTTTGCACACTTAAAAAATAGCCTTTTCTCTTTGATTGCATTTTGGTGCACCCTCATGATTTCTTCTTGTATAGATGATTGGGTGTCTTTTTAGAGTATCATGTTTTCATGTAGATTCTCTACTTTTTGGTATACCTCCTGTATAAGGGAGTTTTCGTTCCCATTGTTAATAATACCACTTAGCTTATCCAAAAAAAAAAAAGGGGTCAAAGTAACCGAATACTCAAAAACAATTCATCAAGAAAACATTTTAAGAAAAGCATCTTTGGTCATACCAATCACACCCTTACTGATGTTTAATATGAGTTGTTGGAGTAACATTGTCATTTATTATATCTTAGATGCTGAAATTAGTAATATTTATTGTAATTTGATGTTACAAGTACTAAATCCATACATATAGCTAATTTTTGTATTTCCGGAGGATTGGGTGCTTTACTTCGAACTTCGAAGAAGTGTACACTCTTAGGATCTTGTCGGCTTTTTGTGGTTCTCTTTTTAGAATAATGTATTCAAGTCTGTCACCTATTCCCGAGTATAATGTGCTAAGGTTTTGCCGGTTAGTGATATCCATAAAATTGATTTTAATTTGCTATGACTTGGTCATTTCCAAAGAACCAATGGAGATGTGCTGGTAGGAAGATATGTAGCCTACTTAAAGCTCTCTGTTGACTAATTTCTTATAGTTAAAATTTCATTTTCTTAGTACGCTCTCTCTTGGAAATGAAATACTCTGATGCTATATATCACTGTATTGCTGAGTAAATACTCCAATGCTATTTGCATAGTGTAATGATTCGTTCATCTGTAGGGATTCTCTACTGGTTTGCCAGAGAGACTACGGTTGTCACTTTTACGAACATTACCCGACTTGAGAATTGTACAATGCTCAGGCCAGCCTATGCCGTAGAGTATGATTACTTGCCTGCTTATCAGTGCTCCAGCTCCCTAATGACTAAAAGGATCGAGGGTCTTTTCTTTTCTGGCCAGATCAATGGGACAACAGGCTATGAAGAAGCTGTTGCCCAGGTTTTTATCTTCCAATATGCTCACTTTTGCTTATGTATTTTTACCTATGCATCCAATAGATATAGGAAGTGTTTAGACTAGTTCCTACTTTTTAACTAGGCCGTTATGATTATTATCTGATAAGTTCTTCTAAGCCTCTTTCGGTAAATTTTTCCTGATGTAGGGGATTATATCTGAAATTAATGCAGCTAGACACTCAGATGGCAAGCAACTTATTGTTCTTGAGAGAGAGTAGTTTTATAGGGACTTTGATCGATGATCTTGTAACCAAAGATCTTCGAGAGCCTTATCGCATGTTAACAAGGTGAAGTGAAGTAAGAATGGTCATGTCATAGCGATGACCTCTTTTATTTTTGATTAAGCAAGCATGGAATAGCTATTATTTGCATACTGTTAAGTTCACTGATGAAACTACAACATTCTTTGGTTGCATTGTTGTCCAAATTAACAGTGCGCGTCGTTTGCCTTTAATTGATTACACACCTTATTTTCTGTTTAACCTTTATTTAACAGTATTGGCCAGCGATATAACCTGAAGTGAGTTAGGAGATCTGCAATGCCATTTTGAAGATAATTGACTACATGTTCTTTTTTTATGAGCTGGTCTATGCCTTAGATCTGTCTGTTTTTACCTTCTCCTCTTTCCATGTTGCTATTGGCCGAGCTATTTCCTATTTATCATTGTTATTAGATAGTGAATTTAATCTCTGGACCTTCTGTAAGCAAGGTGCATCTTTCCCAAAATGAAGAAAAAGATAAAAGAAATAGTGATGCCTTTGCCGTTGTTGTAGACATCGATTATTTCCATTTGCCTTCTTGTGAAGTATTTTTCCATGTTTAAGTACAGCTGTTGTTCTCCTAGCCACTTTTTATTTTCAACTTTTGAAAAGTACCTACTGCCTGATGTTTTCAGATTTATATTTTCAGCAGTTGCATGAAAGTTCTTATAAAAAAAAAATCTTTGCTTATGTCTTTGTTTAGACTAATACCTATGTCATGGAACATACAAAATCCAATAATATGTTTATTTTTGCCATTCTTTTGACTAGTCAAATTAAAATTTTCTTTGCTTTGATTGTTGGCTGGAAAAAAATGAACCCAATCACAAGAGCTACCTCATGAGGTGAGGATTGTCCAAGAGCATATAAGGGGACATTGGATGTTGGGCCTTAATCCCAAGAGCTACTTCATGGAGTGAAGATTGTCCAAGACCAGAGACAACAGTCCATTCCCATTTCCTCTGCCAATGGAGGATACTTTGCACGGCCAAGGCTAGACATTTAGTGTGTGGAGAATATTACATGGGGGCATATAACATTTGGAAACCTATAATAGAGATGATTCTGGCTCTAATACCATTGGAGGCAAAAACATTTGGTGATTTCTTCCCATCTATCCAAGTCTGGGTGGATAGAGTTATCAAATACCTGTGTTGGTGGGAGGTAGAGAGTACCCTGTAGAATTAGTCGAGGTGTGTGCAACCAATCCGGACATCACGGTTATAAAAGAATCATGCTAAGAAAATGAACTCTAGGCCTAATTCAACCCCAAAGACTAGTTTGTGAGGTGAGGGATCGGCAAAGACCATATAAAGAGACAACAGTCAGTTCCCTCAACCAATGTAGGGCACTTAACACAGTCTCACATGAGCAAAACTGGACATCTCGTGCTTAAAAAATAAATAAAAAAAATACAAAAATATGAGACTATTGCATGGGCTCAGACTATAACATGGCTTTTATGTGTTTTTCTAATTATTCTTACGGTATGTATATAACACCTAGTAATTCTATATCATAGTTATAATTTTTTGTTCTTGTGTATTCTGTTTGTTTGATTTTAATTTTAATTTATCAGTTTTATGTTTTATTGTTTTTGAGAATATGAATTAGTGTAAATGGAATCTCTTCTAATATCATATTAAAAAAATCGAAACTGAACCGAACTGAACTTCAAAAAATCGAAATCGAAAGAACCGAACTGAACTAGCTTGATTCGGTGTTCGGTGTCCACCTTCGAAAAATCGAAACCGAAATAGCCGAACCAAAGAACCGAACACCCACCCCTAGTAAGGTCTGGTTCGTTTAAATAAATATCTTCGTGACTTTCTATCCATTTTTTATATGAACCAGACCCGACCCTCCAAAAAATAATTATTATGCGACTTTAGAAAAATATGTCATACTCAAAAAAATGGTAGACTTTTTTTAAAGCCACGTGATTTTTTTTAATTAAAAATAAACTAAATGATTGAAAAAAAAAATCTGCCAGCAAAAAGGGTGTATTTGCACCATTTTGTAATAGTAAGTGTATATTTATACCACTTTTATAATGGAGGTATATCTATTTTATATCGCAAAGTTGAGGGGTATATTTGCACCTTTTCCCATAATATTAAGGCGGGCTCTCAAACATTTTTTTCTCATTTAACAAAACTAGCTGAACTTTTTTCTTAACTGGAAAAGAAAAATTTAAGACTGTGTGACCCCCATATATCCGACAATCTTAAACTTTGCTTGTGTTATTTTTTTCCTTGCAAAAATTCGAACAACAGTGTATCTGCAGCACTACTATAACCGACAACACTATTTGACACTTATTAGTTAGTTTTAGTTAATCTTTTCTTCGATTCTAAATCTCAAGAGCAAAGTCAAGAGAACCTTTTCCGTAAAATCAACGTCTGGTAGTTAAAAAGAAGATGAACAGAGTAATTTTGGAATGATGGGGTATATTTAGCAAAGAGACGACTTTGATTGGTGCAATTCCATTCATCCACTCCTTTGTATCAACAGTAGTTTGTTTTAATTGATGTTACTCTTTACCTACTGCTCAGAGAGAAACAAAAATATTACTAGCTAGGACCAAAAAGTTAAGATCACATTTATAATTTTAATGATAATTTACATGTTGAAATATTGACCAACAGAAAATGTTTTTATTCAGCGTTCGGTATTGTTTTGGGTCCCAACTAATTTGTATTTGTGCTGAATAAAATTTATTAAAGAGAGAAACACTCTTGTCAAAGGATTTCTTTTAATCTCAACCCGAACCCAATATCTCGGATTAAGGGTGAAAGGATCATGTGCATCCTATTACAACCCTTTGTGGTACAAAAAGTGACTATTACTTGCATTAGATTAGATACCTCCTAAGTTCTATAATGTTCCTAGTCTCTTATTCTTAAATGAGATTGTTATCTGCCTTTTTTATTTTTTGGTAGGAAAGATATAGCTTATATTACATTAATCAAAAGGTAGATTATTATCTACCTTAAGTTGTCTAAGTTAGATTTAGCCTTAGATTGCATTCTTCCTTTTCTTTGAACATATTACCTACAAAAAATCATTTTAAGGTGGTTAGTTAGATTTTCAAATCAACAATCTAAAATGAAGCTACGCAAAAAGCAAATGACGGGAAACTGAGAAATGATAAACAATTATTAACTGGAAAACAGTACGATATAAAATGTCTAAAATACATCACTTGGTGATTTATTATTTATACTTTTGAACCTTACGAACTCGGCTAATCTTTACTTAGATGCATGGACAAATTGGACTATTGTCTGTGTCTATCTCCTTATTAATTAACCTTCACATGCTATGTCTCTTGGCAAACAACATGGACAAGTCAGTTGGAGGCTAGGGAGGACGTTAATGTCAAATAGACAAGCGATTAAATCAATTTTGCTAAGTTTGAGACTGGAAGCTAAATGTTCAAGAACAAGAGAAGTCTAATACTAGGAAAGGCGCAAGAGACCAAATTTGCACTTTTTTTTTTTTTTAATTAAATACATACAAGTTTTTTAGTTTACTTTATGACGTGAGATGACAACAAACAAGCGATCTGTTTGGCTAAGCTTTTAAAATTTATTTATCTGGAAAAGTAATATTAGAGCGACAATTTGTGTCTGACCAATATGTTCCAAAAGTGGTTTTGAATTATTATTTTTCCAGCTTATAAAAAATAGTTTATGATACTGCTCAAAACCACTTATGTTATTCCTGAAAGCTTAATCAAACATCTCAACTTTCTAAAATAAACACTTACAACAGAAAGTACTTTTGGCTTTGATAAACCTTTGGACCAAACAAGCTATAAATCGATTTGCTTAGTTTGAAGCTAAAAGCTAAAATTTCAAGAATAAGAATTAAAAAACAAAGAGGGGCAAGGCTTTCTTTATTTGGGCCTTTGGAATAGGATTACCAATCTCATTTTTGGGCTTTTTTCTATTTGGGTTTGGTGGAGCAGAAAATTGGGTGATCTACACAAATGGCATTGGAGGTGGGGGTTTGAGACCCCATTTGCCTCGTGGACAAAACTGAAGAAATTGCAGGATTTTCCTTTCAAATGGGTTTGTTTTAATTTTTGGCCTTCAAAGGAGTTGGTCTTTAATTTTTTAACTGTGATTGAACTTATGTCTAGCGGGGCATAAGTTCTTTAATGGCGTGCGTGGGCATAAGTTGTGAGATATTATGATGCGAAAATATAAATTTTGTCCCACAAAAAAGTTTTTGAATTGAGGGATAAAAATTAAGACCAGTACAAAATAGGGACAAAAGGGAAAATTTTGTGCTTTTCTCTTTGGGTTTGGTGGGGAAGCTTTGGTCAATTTACACAAATGTCTATTGTTTAGGTTATCATTTAGATTTTGTCCCAAATTTGGAAGTTGTACAATATAGTCCTTAGAAAATTACCCTTCAAATAACATTAGACTCAGGTTTAATATTTGCTCATATGTTTATTAATCTTACAGACAAAATTTAGAGTGTAGTCTAGTGAATAACTTACAAAATGTAGACCATGATCTAATATTTTCTCATACAATTTTAGTTTGTTCAAAAGAAATCTTTAGACCGTAATCTAAAAGGTCCATAAATTGTAAGAAAATAAAAAGATGATTATATACTAAACAAGTGTCCAAAAAGGAATAGTTGGTGAATTTTTTTTCCAGAAATACTAGAGACAGTAAATAAGGATTATGAAATCCAACAATTTTAGTAGATCACTTGGATTCATTGGCATAACTAGATACTCACACCATCGTTGCTAAGAAATAAGAGTATTCGGGTAAACTATATCTACTTTTTGGATAGATGTGTGGGACATAAGGCCGATCACGGAACTATTACGCCCAGGGTGGACCCATGTTCACCCGAGAGGTGTCACGCGACACCCGATATATAGAAATAAAATGACACCCTTAACATTGAGACTCGCTTGGAGCGTTGGTTCGATGCATGATTTTCTTGTTTGAGGTTGCAGAGTTGAACCTTAACTCAAGCGTATTTTTGGCAAATATGACCAATGTGGCTAAAAATTGTGGTTATGTAGTATCGAATTCACGACTTCTTGTAGCTTAAAGCATAACTTAACCATTGGGTCAAGGCTATCTCTTAATTATGTGATATTCATATTTTTGTTGTATCTTCTATGAATACCGGCGTTGCTTACGAAAAATCTTACGTAGGCTATTGATTACACCATCTTTCAAGCAACTTCTAGTATATAGATTAGCTATGAACTAATAAGAACTTCTCGAGCCATAATTTTTCACTTTCTAGTCAATCCATCGTAATAGGAGACACGAAAGTATGAAGAAAGGAAGAAAGCAGAAATGATAGAGTAAGGGGGAAAGGGACAAAACTAAAATAATGAAATGTATGAGGTGACGTCCTAATTTTGTATAGAGATTTCTGGAGAAGACACATTTATATAAGCAAGGCATCTTCTTTCAAGACAAGAACTTCCCCCCTTGTTATATACCCCTTGGTTTTTTCCTACATTTTTTATCACTTTTTGTTTTGTAAGGTAAACGTATAAAACACCTCTCCATTATACGAAATACGTAAATATTATTATTGATAAAGTTTATGTCATGTGATCAAAAAGTGAAGCGTGCGAGTCGTGGAAATAATGCTTGCAGAAGTCTAATGTAAGGCTACATAAATAGACCCTTGTGATCTGGTCTTTCCTCGAACCCTGCGAATAGCAGGAGCTTAGTGTACCGCGCTACTTTTTTTTTCCAATTATTTGTTGTTTTTTTATTATGCATTCCTTTAACAAATCGTCTTGCTTTTGTTTTATTTTTAAGAAACCTTTAATATTGAAAGTAGATTTCATGCGCCGAATATTTTGCGAACAAAGTTCAAATTCATCTTACTTTTGTCTATATTTTAGTTCCGCTGCTATATTTTAGGTTGGAACTCTTTTTAAGTCAAGGACAAATATGAGATAATTTGCTAATTGAAAGGGTGATTGTAGAAAGTATCACATATGGTAAAATTGAAATAGTTCATACATAGAAAAAATATTTTTATCCTATTATCCTATTCTGACGTCTGAACAATTTTGCACATAACTTACAAATTTATTCATATCATAGACATTTTTTAGACAATTTACACATGATGGCATTTAACTACGTTTATATTCTTGTCATTTAGAATTCAAACTTAATCTCCACCGTTCAATCTTTTTCGAAACAACTAGAGTTGGATATTGATGCTATGTGATTTATAGACCTACCAAGATAGAAATTACTCGTCTTTGGACTACTCCTTACTTTTTAGGTAAGAAATGTGACTGGTTTGACTTTTCTTTTGTCCAATGTTTGTAGCGATAATGGAAAGGCCAATTTTTAATTCTGTGACATAATTTTCTTAACCTTTCAAAATACATGCAAATCTTGAAGGGGATTGTTCGGTTTACTTAATTACTAGTTACGTGAGAATTATTTTATGTCTGTTAATACGTAAATATATTCTTATTCCACATTTTATTCTGCATAACTTAAAACGTATAGTATTATTTAATATAGCTAACAATTGCCCCCTATATTAGAAAGAGAATTTGAGAGAGTCGTCAAAAAATTGGAGAAATGAATATCATATATATTTCTTAATCCAATAGGCGCTCAACTTGGTAAATCTATAATTTTAATGTTGTCAAACAATCCAATCCTTAAAATTCGCTAGTTTCTGCCTCCAAAGATATTAGCAATCCTCTTGGGAACTCCATATAAGGGTACAACATTGGATAATCATCTTCTTTCATTGTCCACCTACACAATAGATGAATAATGTTTTATTTTAATATAAAAAGAAAACAAATCATCAGGATTTAAAGTTAATAGGTTTAGAACTTTAGGCCAAGTTCAGTTTGCTATGTCTGAAATTATATGTTCACATATAAAGTGTTCCATTTTTATTAGTTTGAATGGTAATTAAGCAAATCATAAAAGAACAAACAAACAAATGAAAATATGATTGTAAGGTGGGTGATTTGAATTATAACTCATTATTTAGTTCAAATTGACCTAAGCAAATGACGAACGAGTTATGGTTACATTCGTTATTATTTTGACCCCTTTTAACCCACTGAAATGTATAATTCGCCCATTTAACACATCTATTAAATACCTGTAATTGAGGACGAGATGGTGTAGGAAGAAAGCTGCTTCTAATTTAGCAAGCTCCCACCCGGGACACAACCGTGATCCACCTCCGAATGGAATCACCTTCTTGCTTGTGGCCGGTTCCTGAAATTTGTTTGGAAAAATTAAAAGATATTTTCTAAAAATCTTAATGATTGTCCATTGAAATTAATATGCTTCATGGGGAAAAGAAAAAAATAGAGAAACTTACGCTCCATCTCCAAGGGTTAAACTCCGATGGATTTTCATGCAACGATGGATCAAGATGTACTGCAGACAAAATAGGAAGTACTTTCCAGCCCGCTGGAATATGATATCCTAGAATCCAGAGCACAATGATTAAAAGAAAATTATATTATATATATGTGTTAAGTACAATACAAAAAAATAAAAAATAAATTAAATCACATATGTGTGATGAAAAAGTTATGACAGACAAGTCTTATGACATAAATCATTAATATGGACACAATTTATGACGGAGATGAAGATTTGTCACAAATATGTGACGAAAATAAGAATTCATCACAACGCCGTCCTAAATCCCTTTTTTCTTTCTTTTCATGTTGCGATATATAGAATCTCCAAATGATTATACATATGAACAATATGATCTCTTTAATGATTTCTTGTTAACAAACCTTTGAAATCGACATCATTGATAGCTTCCCTGTGAACAAACTTCACCAAGTTGCCACAACGTAGAGTCTCATTTATAACCTGAATTATAATGGTAAATTTTAAATATTAATAACGATATAAAAGAAAATAACTATAGATAATAATAGTACTCTAATATATGGCCCAATTGATTAGGTTGAATTGAAAGAGTACAAGATTTAGGAATTACCATAATGGTGAATTCCATTTGCTTATAATCTTCCCAGTTTAGAGGTTCCCACTCCTTTTTCTTTCTCCTTAAAGCACGGTGTTCATCCTGATCATATGATAAGTTGTTAAACTATATATCAAAAACTTCAGAAGTTGCTACTATTAATTTATATAAGTGGTAAAGTTGGCTTTACCTTCAAATTTTGAAGAGCTTGTGGTGATTGGGCAAGAAAATAGACGAGTAGGGACAATAGTCCTGAGGTTGTTTCATAACCTGCAAATAGAACGTCCCTTAAGTGTTCTTTCAATAAATTGTCATCAGAAGGGTCCACTTTGGCTGGCCCATTTAGTACTTCCACATCTTTTCTATTTTCCCTGTCTTTTAATACTTGTTTCAAGGTTGATGAAATCCTCGTACGAGCCTGCCAGCAGAAAGAATCGTTAAAAGGGGAATTCGAACCTGAAATCTCTTATTAAAGAACGTTATGTAAGAAAAAGTACCTTCATGGCCTTGGCATAGGGTGTCCAAGGAAGGTTAATAGGAATGGAGACAAAACCTTTCATGAAGGTGTGGAAATCTTCTAATAACTGCAAACCAAGTGGCTCTCCCGGTTTCATGTCAAACAAATTCATCAACATGAGATTAAAGCTAAACTGCAAATACAGATTCAAATTACGTACTGAGAGCCTGTTTGGGTTCACTGATTATAAATAGTTGATCAGCATTGTGTGCTGATGAGAATTATGTGCTGATAAACGCACCTTTACGTGTTGAAATTAATTTTATAAATAAACAATTACGTATTTTTTGGATCAAAGTGTTGAATTAAACTGATAATAAGTCGTTGATGTTTTTGGTAAAATATTTGTTGATAAATTATTTTCTACGTATAATGATCATTTGTATAGAAAATTACGAATGACAGATATAGAGGGGAAGCTAATTAGGAATTTAATTTTGAAAAAAAATATTTTTGAGAAGTAGAAATTCAAGGATACAAGATTAAATATCTTGTTGAAACTAAAAATTATTATAAGCTGATATTTTCTTCGGGACGGACCTGTTTAGCTTCTTTTGACAAGAGAACAAGTGGATTTCCTCTCCATGACTTCATTAACGAGACGCACAGTTTATCAATATTACTGAGAGAATCCGGTGTGCACTTGAATTTATTGATGAGGCCAACTTCAATGTTTCGGTACTTTTTGTGAAGGTCACCAGTGACAATCATTAAAGAGTACTTACCAAGAATGTCACTAACTGATTTTGGATAGCAGCTTTGGAACAACTTGCCTTCATTCTGGAGGACAAATCTACTGAGCTCTAAGTCACACGAAACAATTGTTGGAGACCCTAAAAGATAGGATTTGAATACTTCTCCATATCTGAAATACAAACAAGAAGATATATATATCTTGAGCATCGTACGTTAGAGTTACAGAAAATCTAACTTATTTTTTAGTAACATGTCTAAGCCACCCAAGTTTAAACAGGTTGGCTTCTGACCCATTCGTTGCACAACCCAACAGGTTCAAATTATTGGGACAAACCGTAAGAGTCGTTTGGTATGCGGGATAAGGTGTGATATCTCAGGATTAAGTTTGAGATTAATTTTATATTATGTTTGGTAGAAGGTAGGATAAATTCATAGCTTCTACCAAACAAAGTATAAAATGAAGCCCAAATTTAACTCTAGAATATCCGGTCTTATCCCATCAAATTTGAGATTATTTATCTCACCTCCCAAGTAGGATAAATTAGTCTCAAGACTATAATCTCAGGATTATAATCTCGCGATAATTTAGTCTACTTACCAAACGACCCCTAAGAACTTAAACTTCGCTCGTAACGGATCAAAATGCAATTCAAATCCACATACATACCAAATCAAATTTGGGTAAGAACTTAAAACAAATAATTTAAGGAAAATACACTGGCTTTCACATATGTTTTTTTCCAAATACCCAAAAAAAAAAATCTTAAAAGAAAAAAGAGGGTAGATGGGGTAATGTTGTACTGTATAATTATGTTTTGACCTGTTATTTTGGGTCATGACTCGTTATTTGGTCCATTTTGACCCAAACAAACGTGGAACAAGTTAGGTTGTTAATTTGTTTATTAATTTGACCATTTTAACCCTCCTCAGGTTTAATCCAACACCAACATTTGCTACATCTGAGCAGAATTGACAGCATAAGAGAAGTTGAAAAAAAAAAAATAGAAGTAAATATGAAGTACCTAGATCGATGTTCTTGCAAGAAGTTGCCTATGGAGAATGATTTATGAGGGGTAAAAAAGCCAAATGTCTCTCCAACAAAGGGCAAGCCCATAGTCCCACTGGGTAAGCCTTTAGGTTCATGATGTTTAACTAAGAAAAATTGGTGAAAGATTAAAACCAAAATTACAGTACCAAATAATAAAGCTAATGTCACTGGAAGAAGCAAAATCATGATGACAAGATAGCCACGAAATTTTTAGTACTGACAATTTAGTTTAAGATCATTTACATATACTATATATAGAGAGATCATGTGAATATTGCCGATATGTATAGTAATATCTAGACCTTGAGTTAAATAAGTTACCTTTTATGATCATTTCATATGTTATAGTTATTTCTTTTCCTTTGTATTCCTATTATCTTGATTTACTTAATTAGTAAATTGCACTTACCACTAAATTCACTAGATCACCTCTGGATAATTAAGAAATTAATGACTTCCCTTAATTTGTAGTAGTGGAATATCCGAGAGTCATGCTTATATAATTTCCAGTTCACATTTCAGAAAATCGTTGAGAAAACCATTGAATTTTTAAAATTTTATTTTTAGACCATTGACTTTTAATTTCAATTTTCAAGAACTAGGAAAAAATGGCGCACTGATGTTGGAGTCTGAGTTTCCTTAGGAGCTGTTTGGACATGATTTCATCTCATGAGATGAAATCGCATGTTCAAACGCCTACTTAGGTGTTACTATTTGATTTCCAATAACTAATTTATATTGATGACAGTTGACAGGTTGACATATTATCAATTCGGAATCTTAATTATATAATTGTTTTCCGGTAAAATCGTTAGCTATCAAAAAACGAAGTTAGAGATTTGTTTTTACAAGTTTAAAGGCAAGTAAGTTGTATTCGACCCGGGGACTCTCTCGAACGAGCTCGGGATTAGGTTGATTGGCTTGTTACGGATACAAATAATAATAATAATAATAATAATAATAATAATAATAATAATAATAATAATAATAATAATAATCTGAATTAGCAATGTAAATAGGAAGCAATAATATAGCAACAATATGATTTCCAAGATTGAATATATTTCTTGGCTAGACAATGATAATACAAGAAGTGAGAACTTGGACAAAATATGTGATGATCCCTTTCTTCCCTCTTAAGTCTTGGTTAGATGGGCAAACCCTTGATAGGTTACTGCCCTAGGTGACGTCAGCCGAGTGACGCAGCTTAGACTCTGTACACAGTGGCACTCAGCTCGATGACGGCTGATGTGATGGGAGTTGTAGGAAGTAGGAGGCAGCTGTATAGATCCGTTTGAGACTCATGCAACCGCGAAAACTTCTCGCATACGCTTCTCATCCTCCGAGCATGTTTTCATCTTATATTTCGAGACCCGAAGTCTTCGGGCTCGCCGTTCCCAAATGTCCTCGGGTGTTTATACCCGCATACAGATAGTCCCCCACTTTTCAGAAGTTTTACGCTAAAGGATCCGGGAAGTGAAAGAGTCCACACCTTTCCCAAGAAACGACCCTTTACGCGAATCGAAGCGTTATGTCTGGTCACCATACGGATTTTTAGGCAGTTACTTCATCGCATATAGTCAACTTCTCCAAACAACGGCTGTGCTTTAAAGGCACCAATTGACGTTTCACTGACAAGTTACGCCCCACCGACTTCTAAGGGCAATGATTATTAGCGAGGCTATATATAAGCGTCTCGATTGCCTTCCTTCATTCACTCTAGCTCTTTCAACTTTTTTGCAATAACCACTCATCTCTTTACTCTACAACCAATGTCTTTTTCTTTATCCTCAACCTCAGCCTCTTCGCGGGGCCTTAATTTGTCCAACATAGCGGCCGGTTAAGTTCCTCTAGTCTCCAGCCGTCCACAAGTATCTCGCAAGTCATTGATTTAGGATCTGCAGCATCTGACATCATCCCTCAGAATTTTAACTTTAAGAGGGACTTTTGTGTTAATACCCGTCTTGATTCAGTGGAGGATATACTCTCTTTGGTAGACGAGGCCGCCATTCCCCAAGTCCGTCGAGACTGTGGTTGGGGCTTGGATGTTGACGTTCGTCCCCCCTTCGGATACCAGCATTACTCAGCATGTCCCGGGGATGTCGTTAGTGTACACTTACCCTTTTACTATCAACTTTGGGCTACCTATTCATGGGGTTCTTGAGGCCTTTTGCAGGAGATATGGCATCTGATTTGGGCAACTGTCCCCTTAGGCATGGAGGATAATGCGTTGTCTCCATCACTTTGCTGACATTGCTCGTCTGCCTTTTACTGAGGATCATCCGGTTCACCTTTATTCTCCCCGAGTTCACCGTGAGGGAATATTCAACTTTGCTTTCAGGGGCTCCAGGGCCTTAATATCGTACGTGGAAGATGATCATGATCGAGGATGGTATGATCGGTATATGATAATTCCTACCGACCAACTACGAAGCCCTGGCTCTGGCCCCTTTCCCGAGCAGTGGAACAACTCTCGTAAGTGATCACCCTTCTTTGTTCGTTGCCCTTAATTATTTTCCTTCAGCTCAAGTTATCTTCTTTTTTCCACAGTGGTCCCGGTCATCCCTGACCTGTTGCCTGATATTTTTGCGTGGGTAATGAGTTTGTTAAGGGCATCTTGGGGTGCCGAGAGGACCTGGAGGCCCTTTTTTGCTAATAATTGGAGAGGAAAGAGTCACGGTGAGTTGCGCGTCATCAAGGCACCTTATTCATTTCCACTCCCATATTTCTTTTTATTGATTGTTCTCTCTTATTTTCCTGCAAGATCTTCCTGCGAGGCGAATCTCGCTGAGGAGGATACCTACTCTTGAGGAGGCCCAGGCCCGAATTGCGGATGCTGCTGTGGAGGCCAGATCCAATAGAAAGTGGGAGCTCCCGGGTGATGGCGAGGCGTCCACCTCAGGGATCGGCCAAAGGGTTAGCACACACCGCCGGCTGAGCGGTCCTAGCTGGGGAGATGCCTCCAAAGCAATCTTAGTAGAAGACGACGAGGGGGAAAAAGCTGCAACTGGGAATGCCGAATCCCTACCAGGAGATGATGTAGGTCGCCCTCTGAGTGCGAGTCGTGAGGATGTGGGAGCTGGTCCTTCCGTCCCCCCGGCACCCGTAGCGGACTCATATCATTACTTGGAAGGCTCTCTGTCGTACTTTTCGGACCTCTTTCTTTAGGTAGGCTTACATATTTCCTATAATTTCTCTTCTCATGCTTATGCGTTTTCATGCCCCTCGTCCTCTAGTCTGATTACACCCCTTTTTCGTGTTTTCAGGGCCATGCCGCAGTAACCTGTGCTTTTGTTTCCTTCCCGGACGTAGAAAGGTTGTCAGAGGAAGTGCTAGGGTTTAAGGTGTGGTGGTGGTGGTTACTAGGCTCACTGTGTGTGTATGTGAAAACCAAACCTCGTAATGTCAACCAGGTGGATAGAAATGAGTGAACACAAAGAATGCCTAAGTATTTAAATATCTTTAATTCTATTAGTTGAATTGGCCTTTGTATATCGGCTTTATTTAGTTGGACCTTTGGAATAGGATCACCAATCTCATTCTTGGGCTTTTTTCTATTTGGGTTTGGTGGAGTAGGAAATTGGGTGATATACAAAAATGGCATTAGAGGTGGGGGTCTAACCCCGTTTGCCTCATGGAAAAAACTGAAGAAATTGCGGGGCTTTCCTTTCAAATGGGTTTGTTTTAATTTTTGCCCTTCAAAGGAGTTGGTCTTTAATTTTTTAACTGTGATCGAACTTATGCCTAGCGGGGCATAACTTCTTTAATGGCGTGCGTGGTGCATAAGTTGTGAGATATTATGATGCGAAAATATAAATTTTTGTCCCACGAAAAAGTTTTTGCATTGAGGGATAAAAATTAAGACCAGCACAACATAGGGACAAAAGGGAAAATCTTGTGCTTTTTTCTCTTTGGGTTTGGTGGGAAGCTTTGGCCAATTTACACAAATGTCCGTTGTTTAGGTTACCATTTAGATTTTGTCCCAAATTTTAAAAGTTGTACAATATAGTCCTTAGAAAATTACCCTTTCAGATAACATTAGACTCGGGTTTAATATTTGCTCATATGTTTATCAATCTTATAGACAAAATTTAGAGTGTAGTCTAGTGAATAACTTACAAAATGTAGACCATGATCTAATATTTTCTCATACAATTTTAGTTTGTTCAGAAATCTTTAGACTGTAATCTAAAAGGTCCATAAACTGTAAGAAAATAAAAAGATGATTAAATACTAAACAAGTGTCCAAAAAGGAATAGTTGGTGAATTTTTTTCCAGAAATACTAGAGACATTAAATAAGGATTATGAAATCCAACAATTTTAGTAGATCACCTGGCTTCATTAGCATAACTAGATACTCACACAATCTTTGCCGAGAAATAAGAGTATTCGGATAAAATTATAAACTATATCTACTTTTTGGATAGATGTGTGGGACATAAGGCCGATCACAAAACTATTACGCCCAGGGCGGACCCACGTTGACCCGAGGGGTGTCAAGCGACACCCTATATATATAAAGAAAATGACACCCTTAACATTGAGACTCGCTTGGAGCGTTGGTTCGGCGCATGATTTTCTTGTCTGAGGTTGTAGAGTTGAACCTCAACTGAAGCGTATTTTTGGCAAATATGACCAATGTGGCTAAAAATTGTGGTTATGTAATATTGAATTCATGACCTCTTGTAGCTTAAAGCATAACTTAACCATTGGGTCAAGGCTATCTCTTAGTTATGTGCAGGGGCGGACCTAGTAAGAGCCCAGGGGTTCATCTGAACCCCCTTCGGTGAAAAATTGCACTGTATATACAAGGTGAAAATTATTTTTTATGTATATATAGTAGACGTTGAACCCCCTTAGCTTCTTCATCTATGGCTTCTTTATATTTTTGAACCCCTTGGCATAAATCCTGGCTCCGCCACTGGTTATGTGATATTCATATTTTTGTTGTATCTTCTATGAATACCGACATCGCTTACGAAAACATCTTACGTACGCTACTGATTACACCATCTTTCAAGCAACTTCTAGTATATAGATTTTCTATGAACTAATAAGAACTTGTCGAGCCATATTTTTTACTTTCTAATCAATCCATCGTAATAGGAGACACGTAAGGAAAAAAAATTGAAAGGATATATAGCTGAAATAAAACTTTGGACTTCCATGTTAGGCAAGAACAAAGTGAAGTTTCCATTAATTTAGACCTCGATTATAAGTCAGGCCAATCTACCACGTAACACGAGGTTTAAAGTAATTAAGGATATATATATATATGTGTATTAATTAATCTCTAAAACTTACCACTTAATTTCATTTAAACATTATAAAATTACCTGGTTAAATGTCTAAATGAAAATTGATGATAATATTTATTAGGGGTCGTCTATGTATTTGACCTTTACTTCTCTTTGTGTGTTATTATTTTAACTGGACTATTTAACATCATTCGCTTCCTTCAGCTCACAAGACACAAAAAATAGACAAGAATTAAATAAAAAGATTTAAAAAAATGAAATAACCAAGAATTAACTTAGATGAGTACACTTAGGTCCATCACAATGAACATAGATCTAAGATTTGAAGTTTATGATTTCTTATAGTAATCTCAAGTTGATATAAAATAATAATAAGGTTCATAAGTTAAGTATTTAGTGAAATTTTTAATACATATAGTATACAAAGACTGAACAAAAATTAGTTCACGTGTACTCATAACATACACCGTAGATCCTCGCTTTGCCAGTGACTTGTTAGTAACAATATAAATACCAGTACCTTGTGTCATCACGTTATATAATTAATGCTGGAATAAATATCCGAGGGTGTTTTAGGAACGGTGAGTCCAAGGATTTCGGGTCTCGGAACATTGGGAGTAAGCAGGCTCGGAGGACTCAGAGCGTAGGCGAGAAGTTTCCGCAATCGCAAGAGTCTCAAACGGATCTATACAGTTGCCTCCCACTCCCATCACATCAGCCATCATCGAGCAGAGTGCCACTGTGCACAGAGTCCACGTTGCGTCACTCATTGACGTCACCTAGGGCAGTAACATACCAAGGGTTTGTCTATATAAACGAAGCTTAGGAGAGAAGAAAAGATCACTTTTGTATCCAAGTCCTCACTTCTTGTATTATCATTTTTGGGCTAAGAAATATACTCAGTCTCGAAGATCTGATCATTATTGTGATTTATGTACTTTTCATTTACATTATTAATTTAGATAAATATTATAGCTTGTATCCCTCATAAGAAAAACAACCAAACCCCGAGCTCATTCGAGAGAGTCTCCGGATTGAATACGACCTACTTGTCTTTAAACCCGTAAAAACACATCTATAACTTCGTTTTTTGGTAGCTAACGATTTTACCGGAAAACACTTATATTAATGACTAATTCACAAACTAAACATCCTCTTGCTTTCATTTTCAGTGAAGATTAAATGCTGAATTGTCTCAAATTTGAGATTCAGAAGCCGCTGTCCACGTGCGTCCTCACGTGCTACTTCAACATCTATAGCTCAGCTTTGTCCTTGTGTCATCAAATCCGCTTACAATATTAGCTAATCAAGGCTTCATTTTGTCTAATCAAGTTCATGCCTAATGAGACATTAAATTACTTCTCAACAACACGCTAAATTTAATTTATGATCATCAAGAGTTAAAGTTACACTCCCTCCGTCTCAAATTACACGTCGTAGTTATCAAAAATAGTTGTCTCAAATTATTTGTCGTTTTAGAAGTTCAAAGCACCATTAATGATTTTTTTCTCCATTTTATCTTTTGTAGAATTTTGTAATTAATGGAGATGAAAAATAAATAGAGTGGCATTTAATGGAGATAGATTATAACTTAGACATAAATAAGGGTAAAGTTAGCCAAATATCCCTCCTAATTAATATTTTTTAAGAGTTGTGTAAAACAAAAAAAAGACAGATAATTTGAGATAGAGGGAATATACACTAAGGGTAGTTGGTGTATAGGATGAGCGATACCAGTTCGGGGATAAAACACGATTAGTTATACCACAATTGTGGTATTGTTTTTATACCATCTTCGGTGCGGGACAATATTCCCGAGATAAAATATCAAAATGACCAAGATGTCATTTCCCAAAGTTCTTTAAAAAATCTAAAGTTAAAATTGAAAATAAAAGTTTATCCCAGCTTAATGTAAAACCAACCACATGTTCCGCGTAATACCCCAGATATCCCATTTTTAGTACAACAATTGATGAACCAAACATCTAAAAAAAAGGTATATTCACTAAATAATTTGATCGTTATTTAATGCTCGTATATAATCCCGCCATTATAATTCCTGTCGGTATTATTAAGGCTCTTAATTAGTTATAAGTTACTACAATATCATGCTTGAGATGTAGAATTATGTATTTGTGTAAATCAACTTAATTAGACATATAAATAGTATGTAAAAACTATTTATATTATTAGCGTATAAAACATAAATTATTTATCAAACATCATGCATGTAACTCCGAACCAAAATGGAAATGCTTGTCTAGTGCTTCAACAACACAAACTGACAACTGTGAAAAACAGACAAAGCACCAGAAATTCCAACAAGGAAGCAACAAATGATGAATTTGATACAACTCATAAGTCATGTGATACGGTGTTGACGGTTTGTATTTTATTTTGGATCTTTTAACCATCTGTGAAATCTTATTGACAAGTATTTGTAGACTTGAGGCCTGAGAAGTATTTGAAAATTAATTATTTTTATGGTCACTATTAAAAGAATCTAATTAAGAAAGAAAATGAAGGACCAGAAATCTCAGATTTGAGATCTTGGGCATGAAATTGGTTTTGGTAGGAAGCGCTTTACCTCCCGATGTAGAATTTTCTGATGAAAATTTAAATTAACCGGGTTTCAAAAAGGATATCAGACACGGAATGAAAAAAAGAAGAAGAATGAAAATGAAGGTTATACTTGAGGCCAAGAATAAGTTTTTGCAAAAGAAAAGTCATGCTTCAAAGAGTGCTTATACTCGGTTAGGAGATATTTGATTCCAATTCTAAGGGTGTGTTGGTTTGCAGAAAAATATTTTCCATGGGAAAATAAGTGATAAATATTCTCGCAGATTCCCTAATATTTAATGAGTAAGCAAAAAATATTATTCAAAATATAACGTGACAAATGAATATAACTAATTTTTGGGGATGAGACAAGGGTAGGGTGGAGTAGCGTTAGGTGGTGGGAGGGGAGGGGGTGGGATGGCGGAAATAATCAATTGGAAGTGCAGTGGGAGAGTTTCAGAAAATGACTTCCCTCCTTTTACTTAAGGAAATTATTTTTCAGAATTAGAGAAAAATATGTTTTTGAAAATATGCTATTAAAAACATATTTTTCAATACCTTTAAATCAACTAAACATGAAAAAAAGTTTTAAAAAAATGTTTTTACCTCCATGTCAAACCCACCCTAAGTGGCAAGATAATTATTTGTTGTTTTTGGTTTGATGTTATTTGCAAATAGACTATTTTTTTTCTATAGATTGGTGATGATGATCAAGTTGAATCTTATTTTCTTATGTGTATGCATAGACATATTTAATTATGCATGTTTTGCACATTATTTGTCTACTTCATGATTATTCTACCGACGTAAGTTGACGTGTTAACAAAAAGTTGTACATATTTTAATTTATATTAAGTGTAAATTTCAAAAGATTTAATATATGCATGTTGTGTACTTTAGTTGTCACTTTTTGATAATTAAAATGTGAAGTTGACATATTCCATCATGGGTAGTAGTCATTTATGATTTAGAATTATTTGATGGTTCTTGTATTTTAGCAATTGGTCAGACAAAAAAGTTGGATACCATCTTCTTCTATATATAAATTATGATTTAAATATTTCAAGTATATTATCAATAATTATAAAAATATCTTTAAATTTGTCAAATAAATTCACTAAAAGAAATAATATGAACAAAAAATTTATATCTATCAAAACAAAACAAAACAAATTTCGAGTTCAATCAACTAAACAAAAAATGGGTGATGGACCTGTTGGTCCAAAAAGAAGTTTCTCATTTATAAATTCATTAAAAAAGTTACGGTATTTATTCAGTTTCCAAAAAATAAAAATATCTGGGGTCTGTTTGGCCATACAAGTTTTTGTTTTTCAAATTTCTTTTGAAATAACTGTTTAGTTTCATATTGTACTCCAACTTGAAGTTAAGTTTTTTAAGTTTGAGAACAAATTTTTCAAGTCAAAAATCTTTTTCCTTCACATGACTTCAATATCTTTTTTTTTTGTTTCTCACCCGGTGTTCGGTACCCGTTGGAGCCCGACCATATCCGAATTTAAAGAATTTTTCCATACAAGGGCTCAAACTCGAGACCTCTGGTTCAGAGAGGAGTAGCACCATCCGCTACATCACATCCTTTGGTGGTACATGGCTTCAATATCATTCAAATATTTGCATGTCCAACCACACCTTTAATTTTCAAGTACTATCATTTTTCGATTCAATTCAAAATACTACTATTTTTTTTCTTTCAAATAACACCAATTCGGGTTCAAACACTTGCTAATAGCCAACAAATAATTTTTGATATTGAAAGACGAGACACAAAATATTTAATAATCATAGAAAATTTTGAAGCAATTATTACCAACATTTTTTTTATTAGAACAGAACAATTTTTTAAAAATATCATCAAATTGCAACGCCGAAATTAGAGAAAAGGAGGGTTATTGGAATGTGACTCTCATCCTTCTCATCTGTAAGCTCTATCCTCAGTCTCATAATTATAGACCAATCACACACCTATACCCCCGCCCTTCCCTACGCGCTTCTTTCCTACTTGCCCATCATATTCCTTCTTCCCTTCATCTTAATTTGCTTTTTTTTTTTTTTTTCTCCACAATCGCAATCAATCCTCGTTTTGAAGTTCGACTAAGTTAAATTCGCGAGAAATCCCATATTGAGGGTAATTCTCTTCCTATTAAAGATGTTATTCCCGTAATAATTTGAACTGAAATTTCTGATAAAGAATGGAGAGGTAAGTGGCGAAATCAAAATTTTCACTAAAGAAATTCAAAATATATAAAGAAAACACAAGAAAAGCTAAAGCGATTCGACATCTATTATATATATATGAAAAATAATTTTAACTTTATATATATATATATATATATATATATATATAATGTAAATTTTCGATGAATGAAGTTTGAATGAACCTCCTTACCCTCCTTAGTTTCACCCCTGAAAGGAGTACTTGCTGCTCAAACTACAATTTTTGACGATCATAACTTTCATTTTTGTTTAGTAGCTTTACTAGTTTTTTTAAATTCTCTTATTGAATTATCCGACTCCTGGAACTAGGTGTGTGTGGATTACTATCCAATTAACTATTTAACCCTATGATTACTTAGAGTTTATAAATTAAAAGGAAGAAAATATAATACAGTAAGGGGTCGTTTGGTACGAAAGATAAACATAAATAGTCCTGGAATAAGAATTTAGCAATTTTTTATCCCTTGTTTGGTCAGTAATCATGAGATAAGTTATCTCATGGGTAAAAATAGTGCTGGGATAACTTATATCTGCCATAGGGTGTTATCCTGGGATAAGGAAGAAACCTCTTCTTTTTAGAAATTATCCAATGTATAATATTTTTTAGTCCAACATACCAAACAGTGAATAAAAAATAACTCCAGAATAACTAATCCCAACATAACTTATCTCAGTGTAATTAATCCTAACATAACTTATCCTAGCGTAATTTATTTTTGAACCAAACGACCCCTTAGTGTTAGAGTATATTAAATTATTAATGCACTAAGCTTCACGAAGCACATTCAAAATCTGCGTGCTTGGATCACAGTATTACACGGATATTTATTTTCTTATTTGATGGAGTAGGTGAGTACAATATAAGGTCGTACGAAGATTCACGAATCACATTCGAGATTATGTTACATTTTCTCTTATATTGATTATTGACGATGCTCTTAATGTTAAATGAGCTCGATGTATCCAAATTATTCTATTATAATGATCCAAATTTATCCCTCAACTTTTAATTAAAATTTGAAATTACTCTCAAATCAGTGTTTTTCAAAGTCAATGGTAAAAGGAGAGACCCTTTTGTTTATGGCTTAATACATCAACAGTCTCTCAAACTTGTCAGCAAATTTCATTTAAACGCTCGAACTGTGGTAAATTCCAATTGAGCACCCGAACACATGATAAAGTGTTACAATTAGACACTTTCGGTTCAAATTTTAATTTTTTTCGCGAGTATTCTCAAATGTCCATTACGTAGATAAGCTAACCACTTAAAATATATCACCTCATTTAATTAGATGAATTATTCTCAATAAGCCATAAAACTTCAGGCATGTTCCAATTAATCTATGTAATGAACATTTGAGATACGCAAAGTTTTTTCAAATTTAAACTGAAAATATCTAATAAAAATATTTTATCATGTGTTCAGAATATTCATTTGAAACGAACCGTAATTTAAGTGTCTAAATGAAATTTCTTTACAAGTTTGAGGGGCTATGATGTATTGAGAGGATGATGTTTGGATTGGCTTGTTTTAAGTGCTTATTGACTTTTCTTGTATACTTTTTTGTGGTGTTTGAAAAAGATAAAAAATGCTATTAAACACTTACTTTTAGACAAAAAAAAAAAAAAAACTAAAAACCATAAGTTACTTTTAAAATGTCAATCCAAATACCCTCTAAGACCTCATTTGTCTTCATTAAGATTAAGACGTCTGAATATTAATGCACATCTGAATGATTAAGATGTTGTCTCTAGATTTGAATATTGAATGATTAAGACTGTTTGTTTTTCAACATCTGAATGTGCATAAAGTATTTATTTAAACATAATAAATATAAAATTCAAATAAAAATTTAACTACATATTAGAATATAAATACAAATTTAATAAAATAAAAATATTATTTGATAAAAAAATAAATTTTTTATGTTTGATAGTAATGGTGGAGATGCTTTGTAGTGGTAATGGGTAGGGTTTTGGGGGTGGAGGTGGTGGTGGGAATGGTGGTGGGGTGGACGGTAGTGGTGCGATGGGTCGAGGGGTAGGGTGAGGGGGTGGTTTGGGGTAAGGTAGGTGGGGAGTAGGGTGGAGGTAGTGGGTGGGTCGTGGGTTGTGAGGTGGGGGTAGGTGGGTAGATGGGGTGGGGGTTAGGGTGGTGTTGGTGGTGGTAGGGGGAGGGCTGGGTGGTAAGTGGTGGAGGATTGGGATGGGTGGGAGTGGGGTGGAGCCGATGGTAAAAATTATCCATATAAAATATCCTTTAATGATAGTAAGACTTTGTTCAATGATATTAAGACTTTATTCAAGATCTTAATGATTAAGACTAGGGGTGTTCATGGTTCGGTTTGGGTCGGTTATTGATTAAAACCATAACCAAACCAATTTAGTCGGTTTTTAAATGTCTAAAACCATAACCAAACCAAATAAAATAATAACCACCGGTTTGATTATTGTCGGTTTGGTTCGGTTTGATTCGATTTTTTGGTTTATGACTAGCAGCCTTGAGACTTATCAGTAAAACGTTAAAAAGTTGAAAAATACATGTTTTTTTTTTGTTCAAACAATAACTTTTATTTATAGTTTAAGGTGGAACATACATCATAGAAATATTTTCACTATTAGTGATAGTGTAGTACTAAGTTACCCAAAGTTTCTAAACTATTACATATAGAGCTAAAAACTAACTTAGTAGTGGCTGCACCATTTTTGTCATCTTAATACACATACCTGGAAATAAAGTAGAGCATAGGAGCTTTTAGTTATTGTTACAAACATACATATTAATTAAACATAAAGACTACCTAAATTAAAATGAAAATGTATGAAATAAAAAAACTTTGTGTAATGATCCCAAACTTTGGGGCAGTACTTGCATTTTGCCCTCAATTCTCCCATTTTATTAAAAAAAACTTTGTGTAATGATCCCAAACTTCAGATGTTTTTCTATCATTGTCCCCAAGGCTAGGGTCTCGACTACAAAGAGTTGTTCTTTTCTGCTTTTTAGGAGGATTGCCCACGGAAGAAGTATTAGGGCATTGTCATGTGCTTAAGTTGCAGCAAATGCTGATGTTACTGAAGTATCTTCTATAAGAACCTCCAAATCTACAACCTCTGTCCTTTTCATATGAAAAATTATAGAAGTTTAGGACCCATTTAGACAAGAAAAAAGAAAGGTATAAATTCGAAAAAGAAAAAGAAACAACCTAAAATTAAATGGCTGACAAAGAAATGCAAAAAATTTAAGTTAAAGATATTAGACTCTAACGTAAGTTTCTGTTAGTAGGTTTACACTTAACACTTAAAAGAGTTAAAAGACTAAAGACATAGGCTTGGCCATATTCTTAAAACATGGACCTTAAACAATTATGTGAAATAAGTAGACCAAAAATCAAATTAATGATTAAAATGTATAAAATATTTATAATTATTCATGAAAAATTAATATTATAAATATAAGTAATTATAAAATTTATGTATATAATTTATCGGTTTGGTTCAGTTATTTATTCGGTTATTTTTTAATAGAATCATAACCAAGCCAAATATTATCGATTTTTAAAAACCAAACCAAACCAAACCAAATGTCGTGTTTTTTTATTCTGTTTGGTTAAATTTTCGGTTTGATTTTGGTTTTAACCAAAACCGTGAACAGCCCTAATTAAGGCCTATTCACATCAAATAAGTGCTTAGATCTTAATGTAAACAAATGAGCTTAATGACTCCATTAAGTGCTAACAAATAAGGCCTAAGCCTTTTTTTTTGAAGAGTAGGAGTAATATAAAATAAAAAACGAAAAGGGGCCTAAAATGACCTTGAACCATGGGATTTGGTACAAAAATTCCCTCCATTTACCTATGAGCTGTAAAATGCCCTGCCGTCAACCTATTGGGTCTAAATTGCCTTTATTTTTAAAGGCAGGGGCATTTTTGGCCCAGCAGATAGACGGAGGGAAATATTGTACCAAACCTGAATTATGGGATTTGGTACAATATTGCCCTCCGTCCATTTATTGGGCCAAAATGCCCATGCCGTTAAAAAATAAGGAGATTTAGGCCTAATAGGTTGATGACAGAGGCATTTTAGAGCCCAAAAGTAAACGGAGAATATTTTTATACCAAATTCCATAGGGAAAAGGACATATATGGCCGCTCAGCCATAAATAATCCCATCCTCTAGCACAATTTTTCCCAAACCCACAATGTAGCAATTAAACAAATCCCACCCATTAGCCAAAACTTAAATAAGACAATTTTCAAATAAAAACCCAAACACAAAAATGTTTGAGGCAATTTTTGTATATAATATATGTCATCTGTGTATAAAATATGTATCAATACGTATCTGTAATGTATAAAAACTGTATAAAATATGAATCACTAAGGTATGTATCATTTTTGTATATAATATGTATCATTTGTATATATAATGTGTATCAGCACAATGCAATTGCCCTGTATAGAATAGAAAATTGTATCATTTTTGTATATAATATGTATCATTTTTGTATAGAAAGTGTATATATAATTCCAGCATGTGTATATAAACTGTACCAGTCTTGTAGAGAAAGTGTATCATACGTATAAAAAATGTATTATAGAAACCGTATCATTGTGGTATATAATATGTATCACTATTGTATATGTAAAAAAATATATCATATCATTATTGTATAATATGTGTATAGTAAATGTATAATTAACGTATAATTTATGTATAATAAATGTGTGATTAATTCCAACATATGTATATAACTGTATCATTCTTGTATATAAAGTGTATATGTAATTTCAACATATGTATATATGCTGTAGCAGCCCTTTAGTGGCGACTTAGTCGCCTCAAAATTTTTTTTTTTTTAAGCGCCTTAGCTGATGGGCCGATCAGTCTTGACATTATTTTGGACCGGCCGATCATTTTTTTACATTAATTTAGATAGATCAGACTCCTAATAGGATTAAACCCAAATAATAATTAAATATAAAATTAGTTTAATTGAGTTAACACACAATGTTCATACTTTTAAGGCATTTGAGGCCTTTTTCCGAATGAAAAATCTAAGGGACCACAAAGCTCGCTCAATTGGGGCGAGTAGGCAAGTTAGCACTTACACGCGCAAGTGGGTGTGTTACAAAAGATACCAACACTTATCACACTTCCATCTTAATATAAAAACCTCTCTTCAAAACCATCAACGACCAAAAACTGTCTCAACAAAAAAAAAAAAAAAATTCCTCTCAACAATGGCTATGCCTGAAAATTTAACGAGAGAACAATGTCTCTATTTAGCAAAACTAGCCGAACAAGCCGAACGTTACGAAGAAATGGTTAAATTCATGGAAAAACTCGTTATCGGGTCGGGTCAATCTGAGCTAACCGTTGAAGAACGAAATCTCTTATCCGTTGCGTATAAGAACGTAATCGGGTCGCTCCGAGCTGCTTGGAGGATAGTTTCGTCAATTGAACAAAAAGAAGAAGGTACCATTCTTAAACTCTTATGAATCTCTTAAGAAAAATATTTTATTCATAAGTGACTACAACACACATCAACGTACCACTTTTACCGTAGATGTAAGAATTTTATATCTAAACTATCACCGACTAGTTAGCAAAACGCACCTCAACTATTAATTATTTACTTTTTTTTACCTCAACTGTCAGGTAAAAAAAGTGAACAACTTAATTGTTGGGTTGTGTTTTGCTAATTTACTGATGATAATAGTTCGTATCTCATCTCACACGTGATAGTTATTGGGAAACAAAAAAAAAAGTGATACCGGTGATAGTTTAGGCAGAAAAGTCTAATGCCTGATAGTTCAGGTAGGAAACGAAAAAATAAGTGATACCTTATGTGTGTTTTTGATCCCGTATCTCTAAATTTTATAAATCTCTGAATGCTTTCTACAATTATCTCTGGTTATGAAAATAGCTAACAGGATCCCTAATTTATCGTATGAAACCTATTTCGACTATAAATTGAAAAATCTAGGCATGAATTGAAATATCAAATCCTGACTAATTTTGGTTTCCTACAACTTTGAATTATTATTTTCAAACAGGTAGGAAGAACGATGAACATGTGGTATTAGTGAAGGATTATAGATCTAAAGTTGAATCTGAACTAAGTGATGTTTGTGCTGGGATTTTGAAGATTTTGGATCAGCATTTGATACCTTCAGCTAAAGCTGGTGAATCGAAAGTGTTTTATTTGAAGATGAAAGGAGATTATTATCGTTATTTAGCTGAGTTTAAAGTTGGTAAGGAACGTAAGGATGCTGCTGAGGATACTATGCTTTCTTACAAAGCTGCTCAGGTATATTTTGTTATTTATTGATCTTGATTCGAAGTTTAATCTATAATTGTTTAAATTATTTACTGTTGACTTTGTGTATTAGTGAATGAAAACACTAAAAAAAAAAAAAAACTAGAATTAGCTATGAACGAACTTAGTGCTAGTTCGTCGCTAAATTGCTGTTAGATAATTTTATGATAACCTTTAGTGACAAATTTTGTTGTTTAGCTGTGGAATTAGTCTGTTGCTAATTCCTGTTTTTTTTTTTTTTTTTTTTAGTGAAAATTGAAAGTAAATTGTAATTCCAACTTCTAGTATTTTTTGAATAGTGATGGAAAATTGAGTTTGCGAGTAGCTTGAAGATTTGAGCTTTAAGCAGTTTGATTTTGACTTTTTCCAATGTGGATTTGCATGTATTGGTAGTTTGTGCTATTTATGGGGCACCTTTTTGGATTTCGAGAGTCAAAGGACTTTTTCTTTGACCACAATTATTTCATATGCCTTTTAAATATTTTAAATTGTTAAGTATTGTGACTTATACTACTCTTTGCATAGTTTCCTAATATGTAAATTTTATTTCAAAAAACTTGAAGAATTTATGTCCGAATTTGTGGTCAATATTAAAAAGTTGGACTCTCTAAATTCGAACTGTGCACAGAGGGAGTATTATTTATTGCTTGAATTTTTCAAGCAAGAAGATATTGTCATAGTTCTACTGCCATTATGAGGAAAAAAAACAACGCCATTGTGGTACTATATTTCCTTTTTTTTTTTTTTTTTGGAGAGCTCAACCTCTACTGTTGGGTCTGTAAGCCAGTAAAAGGGGTAATTTTGCTTGGGTAAGGAGATCATGGGCTTATCATTTAAATATCGCTTTTCTTTGGTTGCTTTGATTCATACCTCTTCATGTGTGTGGCCCAACTTGTATTCTCTGAAATCTGAAGTGAACTTTTTCCAGCCTTCCTTCCTGTGCTGCTCTTTTTGTTGAACAGACATGGGTACACATGCATGGATCTTTATCTCCCACATTAATGAATTGATATTTGGAATTTTTTTGATTTGTGTTATTATCTCGTACCAGCTCTGTTTCTTTCACCTGCATAATGTGAAAGTTAGCCGACTGTTGTGTTATTTACTTATTCATTTACTGTGATTGCGCTACAGGACATTGCTGTTACGGAGCTTGCCCCAACACATCCGATACGACTTGGGCTAGCTCTCAATTTCTCAGTGTTCTACTATGAGATTCTGAATGCATCAGAAAAAGCATGCAACATGGCTAAACAGGTAGTTCATTTCTCTTTCTCCTATTGCGTGTTCACCCTCTTCTCCCTCCCACAGCTGAGCAAGTAATGACAGTTTGTCATACTGTCCTTCAGTTTTAGTGTTAGCCATGCCTTATACACCAGATTTTCCTGTGCATTGCACGCATGCTCTCATATGTTTACATTTGATATTTTGCTAATATTCATTTAGAATCTTGGCTACAGATGTCATTCCTGTTATGTTGGTATCAGTTAAAACACTGAAGCTGAAGATGTTAACTCTGATATGCTAAAGTATTCATATATTTTTGTTTTCCGTCTATTTTCTGGGTTGGGTCTGATACTAAAAGTATACAATGCAGAAGTCTTTTGTTGGAAAAGAAAGAAACTAAAGCGTTTTGCCAGCCAGGAGGTAAATAAACCTTATCGAGGGAGAAAATGGCTTATCTTGGTCTCGCCGAGTTGATGTTGTTTTCCCACTTGGTTAATAGACTAAGCAGCCCCTTGATCTAATATTCTAAATCATAATAAGGATTTGTTTGATGACATTTCGCATGGCTATTTTGCTCTTCATCTGTTAACTCTGGAAGTTTCGGGCTTTAACAAGAGGAGCAAAATAGCTGTGAGAAATATGGTTAACAAGAGGAAGAGCAAAGTATTATCTGGTGCTATTGTGTGCAGATGTATGCGTGTGTAGAGTTAATTGGATTATGGAGTACCATTTGATCATTGATGTTAGAGTCATTCGGGTGAAAGTGTAGCAAATGTATAATGATCCCAAATATGTTGGAAGTATATAGTGCATAGAGTAGTAGATGCTCCATTCTCTAATGCAATTGGGGTGGCGGTGAATTTTCATGATGAGAGTGAAAGGACTTCCCACGTTTGTGTGGAATTGTAATGAGACGTTTTCAATGTGGATTCAAGCTATTAGCATGTTAAATGATGAGAGGTTGTGCTTCCTAGTCCTACCTAGGTCTCTTGAGTGGATGTTTTGAGATCACGTAGTATTATCAGAAAACGGAAACATAATTTTAGCTGGCACTTGGAAATGAAAGGTTGATAAATCTATGCTCATTATAAGGTGTTCTAGTAGTAAGCTGAGAATAAAAAGGAATTCTGTCTTCCGATTAGAAAAGCGATTTCTTTAATGATCAAAAACAAAAAAGGCACTTTTTGCGAGGTGTTTGTTTAATAATTTGGAAAAAAAAAGAAAAAAAAGAGAGTAAATCTTGTAATATGTTCATGCACACATTTGTTGCAACTATTCAGGCTTTTAAATTATTGGGAATGTAATGTATAGATCTTTGGCCATGTGATTGTGGTAAAGGAGTACTACATCAACAGGGGCGGATCTATGTGGGTGGCAGGGTGTTCACCCGAACAACCTCAGCAAAATATTACAGTGTATATATAGTGTAGATTTTCTGTGTTTATGTACATATATTAGCTTTTGAACACCCTAAACAAATGCAAAAGGTTAGCTCAAGTTGTCCACGGTGTTCAAAATTGTCTTTAGTGTCCTAGGTTCGATCCCCATCGACAACATTATTTTTAATATTTAGCTTTTGTTGTTTTTTTCGAACCCCCTGAATGAAAATCCGGATCCGCCACTGTACATCAACAATGAGTGCCCCACATATTCATTATTTTGCCTAAAGCACTATAATAGGCTACGAATATGGGTAAACTCAACCCTTTTCTCCAGTCCTGTGATGGTAAAACCAACCATGTGTTTAGATGAATAGCTTCTTAGTCAAGTCTAACATTACGGGGAAATAGACTTTGGGTGTCATAAACCTTTTTATTGTTCCCGGCAACTGCTTAAATACAAAAATGTCGATTCTACATGAACAATTTCTTTTACAGTTTGGCAAGAGGTTTCACTTTATTTGCTTTTAGTTCTTTTGCATATACAATGACTACTAAATTTGATTGTAGGAGTAGTCTTGACTCTTTAGCTGACTTGTGATTCATCTTTTGCTTTGTTACAGGCATTTGAGGAAGCTATTGCTGAACTGGACACTTTGGGTGAGGAATCCTACAAGGATAGCACCCTTATCATGCAATTACTAAGGGACAATCTCACTCTCTGGACTTCTGATATGCAGGTACCTCATTTTTTAAAATTAGTAAAATTCATTGAATTATTGCATGGTATGTGATATTTTCTCCCCTTTTGGGCCTGTTGTGGACGAGGAGTGACCAAACCCGCGAGACAGTGGTTCATAGCCACATGCTCTAATCCTCTGAGCTGCAGGTTTCACCTTGTTTTACTGGATTTGTTCCCTGGAGTACCCCAAAAAAGGAACTTTTCCTCTCCCCGACCACACTTTTCCCATTTGTCCATAAGAGTCAGATCCCCATATTCCAGGACCATGCAAGCTCGTTACATGAAATGCACAAACAAAAGCAAGCCAACCCTGAGAAAATGAATGAATTCCGAAGATCTTTTGCAAATCCAAAGAAGGGTTTTCCTGTACTTTCATCACAAAATATTTCACGATCCCAATACACCCAATATAATGTTGCATAACTGAATCCAGCAAACAGACTCCCACAAAATTCTACTTGGACTGCAATTTCAAATATATAGCTGTTCCATCTATATCCAATCCCAATGAGAATAGTACCATTCACTTCCTCCTTGTTTGGTTGTCGTAGACTCATAGTCATTTCGCTTAATAGAGAACTAAAACATTATTATATTATGGTTAATGCAGGATCAGATGGACGAGGCTTGATACGAAACTGCTCCTCCAGGAGGTGGGCTCAAATGTCACTCAGCAGTCTGTAATCTACATATGTGACTGATAGCTTTTGTATTTGATATATCCTGCCTACTTCGATAATTTTCTTGTTCAAACTTTTGTTTGATACTTTTGATGATTTTAATTTTATTTCTCTAGCTTCCCTTTGGTTTTTTTTTTTTTTTTCTGGATCTTTTTTCTTCTTTTCTTCCCTGGGGTTTCACCTTTGAGAGATCCTCTTTCTTTTGCCCCATTAGAGAAATAGAAAATTGTCTTAAGAGTAATTGGAAGAGTCACATTTTTTTTTAACACGAAAATACCTTAGCTAATCATAAACTAATACTCCCTTTCAATTCACACGCCTTAATTTGACTATTTACATGTCTTAGCTTGATTGAACATAAAGTTTAGATTTTAAGAATGTAAAGAATTTATTTTAAAGCGTGTGATCTTAGAGGACTTCTCCAGGTAGGAGTAAGGTTTGCGTTTGCGTACACTCTATGCTCTCCAGACCCCACTTGTAAAATTAAAGTGGGTATGTTATTGTCGTTGTTGTGTGATCTTAGAGGTGCGTATAATACTATGTCATTTTTAGAACCTTGTTATTATCTTTATGAAGAATCAGTGTTCTAATATAGGCGTGGATTTGGTAGTTCTCTCTTCCACTAAAACAAGTGAATTGCGTATATGGGATTAACTTCTAGTGCATAATAAAAGATAAGTTTTTAGTCAATTCAGTTCTATCTGTCCGACGTGGTTTCTTGTAATCATATACAAGAGTGCCACGAAGGGACTTATCTTTGGGAAAGACGAAGCCTTAGTTTGTTCTATTCTAGATCAATAAAAATCAGGGTACAAGAACGGTAAAAAACTCATTTGCTTTGAATATTTACATCGAATAATGCCAACTCACTACGGTTAAGTAATTATGTATGACAATATGAGATAATAATACATACTATTAGTTAATTTGGTGTAAACAATCAATAACTATTACTGGAGCAAGTTGCTTATGCAATATTCACCTTTTTTTAATTTTAATATTATGGTGGTGGTATGTACCTCTTCATCTTGAATCAGAGTTTTCGAGTTCAAGCCTTGAAAATAAAATCGCATTTGATAGGGAACATTTACCCTCCAAAACTGGGACTGTCCGACACAAATTTGAATCACTGGAGCCTCAAAACGGATACCGAACACTGAACACCATACGGAAAAAACATCACAATGTGTAATAAAATGTATGAATTATTCCTCATCTGAATGCAGAAGTAACCCGAAAATTAAGAAGGATTCATGGCATCAACAAGGTAATGAGATGGAACATAATAAATCTTTCCTATTAGTGCTCTTTGCTATATCAATATTAGTTTGCAAGACTTCAAACCACAAAAAGGGAAGAAGAAAAAGAAATTAAAAAAAGTCCAAGGAAAAATTTCTTGACAATTTTTAGACGTCGAGATGACGGAAATAAAAGGCTAGAGTAAAATGGCAGATGAAACGAATTTAATAGAGCAATCAATAATGGTAGGTTTATAAACTATTTGTAGAAGTGCTAATGACTCTACAAAATTGGACAAAGCTAATGACTCTTAATCTGTGAATAAACTTTACTCCCAATGTTTATGCAAAATCAATAAATACAAGATGTATGTCTTTGCTTATACATTTGATCACTACAAGTGATATGTATCCGTAGTTTAGTCTGTAACTCTTAAATTAAATTATTTGATTGGTACAAACATTAAATTAAATTATTTAATTTGGTACAAACACTATGTGTAAGTAAATATTTTGGTTTAAAAACATTTTGCAAAGGTTTTCCAGGAAAACCCAAATATTTTTCAGAATGCTAAACAATCCAAAGGGAGATGCTAACAAAAACCAAAAATGAATGTTGTTTTGAACATGTTTCATCAAAACTAATCCAAATGCATATATATATATATATATTTTTAAAAGGATAATAATCATAAAAAAGTTTCAATTAGTTTTCCAAAAACTGAATGCCATATTCAAAATGCCACCATAATCACTTCTCTCTTCCATTCCTTTAAAAAAAAGAAAAAAGAAAAAAAAAGAGAATTGATATCGGAAATGGCAATCTTATAAGCATAATGTTGTATTGGTAATAAATGTATCGGGATGAAGATTCATTGATCGGGCACGTGGCAAGCATGGAGGGAATTCATAGTCAATCCTGTCAATTGGTGTCAACTTGGCCAAAGACTGAAGAACTCTTACCCGTTCGAGAAACTGGATCTTGAGTCTGCTTCGCTTATAATGGATATCAGGGTTTGGAATGATCCACCCGGAAAGTCCAAGATACACTGAAAACCGTCATCGATCCCAATGCCGGCCAACTGTGAGATAATCGGGATTCCGTCTTATCACTTGCAACAATCACGATCTTATCCTTGAAACGTGAGGGCGAGGTGCTAAGAGCAAGTTAGGGTTAAAATTATCTTATAAATATTTACCTCTTTCCACCATTGTAATACACATGGATATACAAAAACTCTCGCAAAATCACCGTTCATTTATTGTTCATTACTACCGTTTGATATCAATCAGCCTGGCTCAATTAATAAAAGTTACTTCTTTTCTCTTTTTATTATTTCTGCTCGATTATTTACTTTGTTGTTATTATTATTACTAAATTATTTCTATTATCTTTACATTATCAAGGACCAACAATTTACAAATTTAACTGCTTGACATAATAATCGAATTTTAAGTTAAACAAGCGGGGCACTGAAACTTGAGAACAGAGAATGAATGAAAGCAAGATTGGCCCAGTTGCATAAATGTTGGTTGGCAAATGACCCAATTTCCAAGAAGCCATAAATGGTTCTACTAAAACCCACAAAGAAAGAAATAATTGAAGCCAATGTGAGAAAGGCTTCTGTTCCTTCAAGAAAGTTAAAGCAAAGAGACTGAAAACAGTACTATGATATGCCCATTATTCTGTTCTATATTTATATGGTCCAAATAGTCCAACATTTCCCCTTTCACCCAATCATGCTTTGACCTTTTATTTTCCCTCTTCATTCTTCTCTCAAGTAATTTCCTTTGTTTTTTTTCTTTCGGTATCTGTTTTGGGGATCGATTAATTTGAATTGACATTGGTAAAATCCACGTGAGGGTAAAAGGCTTCTTACAAAAGCAACTTCATAACTAAGGTTCGAACTCGAAATATTTAATTAAAGATGAAAGAATAATTACCACTTCACCACAAAATTTTGATGATTCTTCCTTGGAAAAGTTGCTAGTTAGCTTTGACCATATTAAAGGCCAATATGGTCCTCTTTTGCAAATTAAAGTTCTTAGCTTGGATTCCCTTCTATCCATTTATTGTGTTTTTAGGTCCTTTTCATATATTCTTCTTTTTCTTTATCCACCCCCCGCCCCCGCCCACCACAAAACCCTTTTTTTTTACAAAAAAATAATAAAAAATAATAATAATAATTCATGACACGAGGGATCGGAGAAGGGAAAAAGTTGGATGTTGTATTTTTTGATTGGTACAATTTTTTTATAATAATTAATTGTTTAGTTATAAGAGATGCTTAATATTTAGTTTGCTTGTAATATTAAGTCTCTTAGTTGTAGTAAGAATCTAAGATTTTTGTTGTATGTTATTAAAGCTCTATAAATAAAGAAATTTTAGATCCAAATTTTCATCCATATTATCAATGTGGTTACTTGCATCTCTCTAAGAAAGGGGGTTAGTTAAGAATGAAATTCACACTAATGATATTTCAATTTCTGGAGATATATACAAATCTACTTATCAAACGGAGGGGACAACTTTCAACTATCTTCACATGCCACGTTCACCATAAATGGTCGTCTTATTCAAAATTTCAATTGTGCAATTTCTTTTCTCTCACTTAATCCTTCTAAATGCACCCTTCTTATAAAAATAAATGCACTTTCACATTTTTTTAAATTAAAAATGACTGGAAAAAAGGTTCCTTTTCTACTGTATTCTAGAGAACATATCCAGTAGATGGAAGTAATAACCTTTTTAAGATCATTTCGATATCATATATTTGGCATGTGGCTCAATAAGATCGGTGGCTTAAAGTCAATTTTAATGGGAGACCCTATTTTTTTTTTTAAAAAAAAATTAACTTATAAATCTATTATAAGTAAAGATTAGGTATCATCCTCCCTTAACTAAAAGTTTTGAGTTCGAGTCTCAGAATAAAAGAAAATCTTGCTAGGGATCCCTTCCCTCTTTAATAGGCCTTGTGTGTCTCGGAATCGAATTAATCAGAAAATTCAATATAGATACCAAACAACGGATGAGAAAACATGGGGGCAATTTGCACGACTGCCCTTATTCGCAAGTGGTCTTTAATTTTTGTCCTTCGCCTAAATACCCCGAGGTTCTGGGTTCGAATCTCGAGTCATTAAAAAAAAAAATTGCAAGGCAGAATTTTGTAGCAAAATTAGGCCTATTCGGGCAAAAGTTAGGCTTTCAGCAGAGTAAAAAAAAAAAAAATTGCCTTGCAAAATCTAATCTCTCGGGGCAAATTTTGCCTTTTTCGCAAAGTCGTGCCTGTGTGAAATTGTTTTTATTTTATTTTTATTTTTATTGAGCGGGGTTCCAACCCATAATCTCGAGATATTTTCGACCACTTTTTTAAGCGAAGAGAAAAAATTAAAGACCAGCACCTCTGAAGGATAATCCGTGCAAAAAAAAATAAAATGAAAACATGGGTCCCCCAAAATTTTGGGACCTAAAGCCCCCGCTTTAGTGGCTTGGACCTCTGGTCGGCCCTGACTCTGTTCTAACTGTTCTCAATCATATATATATATATATATTTTTTTTTTTTTTTGAGCGGAACCCTTCAAAGGCAATGAGCTTTAATTTTTGCCCCTCAAATTGTTGGTCTTTAATTTTTGTCCTTCGCCTAAAAATTCATGGATTCTGGGTTCGAATCCTCGCTCAGTCAAAATTTTTTAAAAAAATTGTAAGACAGAGCTTTGGATTCAAACTCTTCCAGTTTGAACCTTATGAGGCAGAGTTTGGACAAAAGTGTGTCTTAAGGCAAACCTCTGCCTTAAAGGCCTAACTTTTGCATGAATAAGCCTAATTTTGGTACAAACCTTTGCCTTGTGAAACTCTTTTTTTTTACTGAGCGAAGATTCAAATCCAAAACTTCGAGGTATTAGGCGAAAGACAAAAATTAAAGACCAACAATTTGATTGACAAAAATTAAAAACCGGTGCCTTTGAGGGCCAATCGTGCAAATGACCCGTTCTTAATTGATCGTTCAAGCAATTTCCTTATAGCTTTATGTAATTTAGATTTAAACGTTGAATTTGTAGAGTCCTTGTTTTTCTTCCTTATTCTTGAAAAAGTCTCTTCATTGCAGATTTGGAAAGAACAGCGATTTTTATGAGAAAGAGATGATAATTAAGGAAAAAACACAATTGAAAGAATCAACTAAAAAAAGCATGGAATTCCTTTTTCCCTTTTTTTCCTTTTTTGTTTTCCCAAGATGTCATAAAAGATGCTACTACTTCCGTCGAGTTCCACTTGTCCACTATATTAAAAATAAATATCTGTTTTTACATGTCGAAAAACTATAATTATTTCCTATTGCAAAGCATTGAATTTATTACTACATTCAAAGATGATCTACTTATCATTTTAAGGAACGCGTCAAATTAAACATGGGCAAGTAAAAATGAACGAAGAGAGTAATTTAGATGCTCTGCAAAGAACTTCACGAGCACTTATAAAAATTGATGATTGAAGCTTCACTAAATTTCATTTGTGTATGAATGAAAATGTAGGTTTCACTAAATTCAATGACTATAAAATTTGCTAATGGACCAGCCTTAGCCCAGAGCATTTAATGAGTTAGTACTATTTTTCCAGGCTACGTTCATAAAAAAAGAATCCATATTATTTGTATTTTAAAGTACTTATAGAACCATTAAAAAAGATATTGAAACAATTTTAATCATAAAGATGTTTATCTAAACTATTATTAAACGCCTCATTTAATTGATATATAACAAGGACCAAAATCAGAATTTACCAATAAATTAGGGACCAAAAATATTATCGTATTGCTCTATTATTTATTTTTTGACCAATTAAAATGTGTACTTTTGGTCCATTTATGTGGAAAACATGTCATATATAGATTTTTTAGAAGTATATTATCTTCAAATAATCTTACGAGCGGAACAAATACATTGCTAATTGAATTGTGGAACATTTGATACTTCTGGAACTTTGTGAATATTCACAAGTAAAGGAGTCAAAGTGCATATTTCAAGGTTAAATGTGCTTAGTTGGATATTAAAAGAACTAAATATAAAATCTACCAAATATAATATTAACTCTATACAAAAAACTTTATGTTTGTCAACACGACTAATATTTAGAACCAACCAAATCAATATAATATTAACCTATTTTCCTCCAGTAATAATGGTTTGCTTGAGCATTAAATGATATAGCAAATCTGCAATGTTAGCTTGGTCTTAAAAAATAAAAAAGTCAATGACTCCTGAGTCCTGCCAATAAAAAAAGTAGATTTTTTCTTAATTAGTCTCTTTAGAAAGGAAAAAAATGATTTACTGCAAATTTATGTGAGGTACGGAATCATACAACAGTATAGTCGTCTTTATTTACTGCCAATTTGACCTAACTGAATTTATACTTTACGAATTTATGTTTGTTTATCTCTTTCACGCATCATAATCTTAGATCAGATCGTATCAATTAAAGCATTCAATAGAGGGTCTTAAAAAATAACTTGAAAAATACTACTAGCATTTAGGATCACGAGCTTCATTTATATTTTCAACTATATTGACTGAATTAATAGTTTGAACTTAGTTTTATTTTGTCATTATTTCATCATTCAAACTAGCGTAAGCATGCTTATGTACTAAAAGCAATAGAAGAAGTCAAAATTAAATAGAGCGAGACCAATGTATGTATGGTCAGATGTGGATTTATGACGAGTTCTCTAAGTTTAATTAAATTCATTAATTTCGGCTCAAACTATATGAAAAAGGGGAAAACTATACGTAAATCAAGGGTGTTTTTGTTATGGAGGAAAATATATTTGGAACATATTTTTCAATTTTTATATGTTTGATTATATATATATGAAAAAGGGACAAACTATACGTAAATCAAGGGTGTTTTTGTTATGGAGGAAAATATATTTGGAACATATTTTTCAATTTTTATATGTTTGATTGGTCAAATATTTTGGAAAATATTTTCTTTTCTAGCAAAATAAGTTTGGAAAATGACTTTCCTGATGGACGTAGAGAACACAAGTTGCATTGCATGCTGATAAATGTCTCCTCTCCAGCCCCAAACACTCCACCCATGACCCCTCCACCGCACCCCAAAATCCAAACCCCACCCGGACTACCATCCTTTACTCCCACCATATAGTGTTTGCTAAAATTATATATAAATGCTTTTAAGATTTTTTTTTCTGCTTACTTGCAAATATAAAAAATAATAAGAAGAAAGTTGCTTATTTTTTAGAAAAATATTTTTCGTAGAAAATATTTTACTTCGTACCAAACATACCCTAAGATGTCGCTCATTATAAATTCATTTGTCTCTAGGCCTTGAAGTTACTTCTAAATGTGTAGCGTAGGTTGTGGTCATTATAAGACACAAAGAAAAGACTAATACGTAAACGCAATGGATATTTATAACGAATTATATTAACTTATGATCATAATTAAGTAGAAGCAGTATGAGCAAACATATATAAAACTTCTATTAATATGAGGTAAACACGAACCTCATCCCATTAATTCCTTCTGCAGCATTTTACGGACTTATGTTCAACTTGTATGGACAAGTATGGAGGAATAACATAACGTGATAGTAAAAACTAAAAAATAAATAAATAATAATGTACCTGACCGTGCACATAAACAAATAATACCCCCTTTGATTTGATTCCCTTTAACAAAATAACTGACAAATCTTCCTAATTTAAAGATTTTAAGCATTTTTAGAACTGCTAAACAACTTGATCTTAGCAAAACAAAATGGAATACAGAAAATAAGCCAATGTAGATTTGCCACAGCACTTCCCTAATTACTGCAACAAAATTAATTTATATAGTACTACATAAAAGACTATATATATAAAGACACATGAAAAAAATTCTAATTATACAAAGACTAAAATAAAACATACATAAAAGGAAGGAAAAAGAAAAACAGAATCAGCTCTTATGGTGGAGTAGCAACATTTTGACACCCAACTATGGTTCGCATTTAGGAAGTCAAAAGAGCTTCTGTCTTTAAATATATTATAGCTTTTAGAAAAAAAAAATACTTTTGAGTAATAGTACGTGGAAGTTGTACAACTAAAAAAAAGGACATTTTCGACCAAAAAATTTCGACCACATTTTTGGTCGGAAAAAAATCGACCACGCGCGGTCGAAAAATCAAGATTTTTTTTTTCAGTAGGATTTTGACCACACGGGGTCGATTTTTTAAAATGAAAATAAAATTTGAAAGAAGTAGCTAGCATTTCCCTATAAGCACATTTTGAAACTTGGTCAAGCACAAATTATAGTTCTACATTCGCAAAAGTGTTTCAAATCGATTGATTAGCCAAACACGAACTACGATTCTCCAAAGAACTTTTTTTTATTTAAAATAAAAATATTTCTGACAAAAAACACTTTTCAAAATAAGCAGATTCTGCAAGTTTGACCAAAGATTCTATTGATGTTTTGGGGTTATGTATTGTCGGGCCTACACTCATGCCGGCAATCACCCATTGTGTTATATCCAAACACAATGGGTGTTTGGTCAAGCACTTAGAAAAAAAAAACGTATTTTTAAGTAGTAGCAAAAACATTTTTTCAGAAGCTGAAAATAATAGATTTTCTCCACAGGCGCTATATTATTTTTGTATTGGAAAGTTGTAGTGACATACAAATGTATTAACTTAGCACCTAATCTCGGCTGGTAACAATTCTATATTAAAGGCTTTGAACTCCCACGATTTAAAAATCTTGGATCCTCCATAGTATATATGTACAAAAAACAAGTATCGATTGGGTTAAATATACATTTCAGAACTCGCACTCTCAACATAGAACTCATAACGTTTAAATTTTGAATCTATAATTATATCCTACGGTGTTAATTAAGTGAGGTGGTAGGGGGAACATCGCGCACGGGGTGTGAGGGGGGTTTTGGAAGGGGGGGGGGGGGGGGCGTTGGTTCATCCATCTCCCTCCAAAAGCTAGCTCGAATCTCAGTACTATAGAGAGCACTATTTGTATATCAAAAGTAAAAGCAGAACAGAAAGTTAGGACCACTATTTGGTTAAATCTTTGGTCATGCATGGCGAGTCATGTTGCAAGATTTAACCATTTCCTTTCACGACTTCAAGTTGTGTGTGTTGAACATTAAAAGTTCAAATATAGTAAGCACGTTAAGAAATGGATAGCTTTTGAGCAGAAAAATTATGTAAATTTTGAGTTTATCATGTCGCTACTTGAAATCAGTCAATTTCCGACGAACGTTTTCATAGAAAGTCTGTCGGAAAAGCACTTGTTAGAGATATTCCGACAAATTTCTCATCGAAAGTCTTGATATATAGTAGTATGTTTTAGTTAAAAACAAAGAGGCTACATATATATAACTACACTACATGGTGCTAACCTTTTACTTCCACAAACAAAAGTGAAAGGCTGCAAAATAAATTTGATTGATGCACCACTACACGTGACATGCTATATAGCTTTGATATATTCTTGTACCAAAAAGTTATGGGGGCTAAAAAGTTAGTTTTACCAAATACAAAATAGTAAAAATTGGAATAGAGAAAAAGGAAGATACTGCAGAGAGTATCTATGCTTGGAGAAGAAAAAAAGGGTTACATTTTTTGTGTTTGAATAAAGCCTATAGGTGAAAAGAAATAAGCATGCCTGCTATATCTTATTTACTTTATTAGATCTATTTTGATCTATACGTTTGCAATAAAGCTTTATTCGTGTTCGAAGTAGTACCTTCATTTGATTCCATTTCCATTAAAATTTTCTTTTGTCTTTTTGACCTAGAGACATGTTGAAAGTATTGAGAATAGCTAAGATGATTAAACTAGCTAGCATACCATTCACAGGCGAATCCAAGATTTCAAGAGGATGGGTTCATCATAAGCTATGGGATTTTTTGATTTCTTTTGCCTTTGGTTCGTTGCAGCTTAGCGCCTATGTTTTTTTTTTTTAAAAAAAAAAACTTTTGCCTTTTGGGACTTGGGGTAATTAGAAGTAAAAGGAAAAAAAAAAGTCATTAGATGTAATATATATAAAAAAAAAAAAATGCATGAGCTTGGATTTGATCCAAAGACCATGAGGAAATAAACATAATCCCTAACCAATGCTCCACTCAGTCTAGTTTGACCATGTGTTCATTCAGTTAATATTAGATATATTTTCAGAATTATACACATAATATATTAAATTTAATTGAGTGACCATGTGTTCACGTGACCCAAATTTTAGGCATAAATTCGCCTCTGATACCATCCCCCAAAATAGAATAGAAATGAAGAAAACGATATATATAAGGATTTAACGGGGTTCGAGTTATATCCTTATAAGAGCTAGGTATATTATGCGCTGTTGATGTGAGGTCTTGATCAACATGCAAAATCTCTATTGGAAGTCTAAGAACCTGTTTAGATTAACTGATTAATAATTAGCTAGCTGATAAGTATTAAGGAGATTTTATTTGGATATAAACTTCATTGAAAAAAAAAAACAATATGTAAAAATTGAATATTCGATAAAAATTCCTTTGAACTATGCTATCAAACCCAAAGGCGGAGCCAGTAAGGACCGAACCCCTTCGGCGAAAAATTACACCGTATATACAAGGTAAAAAATATGTTTTATGTATGTATAGTAGACGTTGAACTGCCTTGGCTTATTCGTTTCTCTACTTCTTTATATTTTTGAACCTACTTAGTTAAAATCCTGGCTCCGCCACTGATTTTCAAACCATTATTTCAATATTTCACTTGGACGTAAAATATTTGCTTGAAACCCAGACTCGAGCGTTCCTATTTGCAGATAATTATTTAAGTATTTGATACTAAGAAAAATATTTTATGTTCAGCCCTAATAACTACCAGTATATCCTATAACTGCAAGTTTTGAAATTCACTCATTCTCTTCACTTTTCCCCTAAGAGTTAATTACATAAATGCTCATTCAATTGACATATCTATTGTAATAAAATTGTTAATTAACTTTATTTTTTTCGCAATAAATTCACTTATTTCGCTCCAAATTATTTATAATATCATTTTTTGGCCGGAAATATAGCACCGACCCTCACCGGTTTTCCTATATTTTGTAAGCCACAACTTTAAAATATCATTAAAACCATTTTCTTTTTTTTACATAAAATCACATGCACTTAAGATTTATCCTCTTTTCAGAATATCAATAAGAATGTAGATGTACAAATTTCAAAATGTTTTTTTCCACGTGAAATCACACGCCCTACAATTTGTGCCGTTGCTATATTTTCAATAAGAAATGTAGATGTAGAGTCTGGTATGCTTTTTCCCTGCAGATGTTTATACATATATTTTTTTACCTAAAAGTTAAATGAATTTAACAAAAATATATTTTAAATACAAGCTAAGGTCAAAAGCTGATATATATAGATAATCTTACTTTTATCGTAGGAAAATAATGAGTTTTTGTTGAGAGAATTTCATTAAAAATCATAGCCATTCTTTTCATAACCATTTTATTCCTAAATTAATTTATTACCTGCTTAAGAATAAAAAATTCGACATCATGGAAAAGTTTATATAAACTAATAATTGAAAAAAAATTATACATACTTTATACATTTTCTAGGTATATCAGATTATAGTCACGGAGTGTTGTTGATCCAACAATTATTCAGATTTATCATTAAGTGATTGAATTTCATTAGGAAAAAGCTGAAAGCATCAATTAAAGTCAATAAATTACGCCGGTTGATTTAAAGTAGATTTAGTTGTATTCAGTTAGATACTTTTAATCGTTCTAAATTTAATGCATATTAAATTCATTGAAATCTAGTTACATTCATGTGTGTGGATCTAATTAATCATAGGAACAATTATGAGTAGACTAGTAATCTTGAGTAGTACTACCAAGTAGGGGCATAATTGTAATGTAAAGTCTTTATTGTATTTTCATTTTCAAAGAAAAAAAGTGAAAAAGGAAAGGGTAAGACAATTTTTTTTACCAAACTATAAATGCAAGCCACGTGTTTTGCGTATGAGATTTTATGACTTTTAAGGTTAATTAATTATTTTAACATAAACATTGGATGCTGATACGTATGTCTGGAAGAAAATGACATACTCTAGAGAAGTTTTCCAGTATATCACTTTTAAGTTTTGCCTCTAAATTATAGGATGTAGGATGATATCTTCACCTTGATCATTATTATAGTGGTTACACACAAATATATAAAGGGAGTTAATACTGTTACACTTTCTTGTTTCGTTTTTTCTGAGTTATAATATCGTCGAATAGACTAGTAATTTTGAATAGTAACAAGTAGGGGCGAATTCAAAGTCTTTATTGTAGTTTCATTTCAAAGAAAAAAGTGAAAAAGAGAAGGGCAAGACAAATTTTTTTCACTAAACTTATAAATGCAAATTAGTCACGTGCATTTTTGTGCATGAGTTTTTATGACTTTCAGGGTTAATTAATTGATTTAACATAAACATTAGATGCTGATAAGTATGTTTCGAAGAAGACGATGCACTCTAGAAGACGATACACTCTAGAAAAGTTTCAATTTATATAACTTGTAAGTTTTGTCTCTAAATTCTAGGATCTAGGATAATGTCTTAACCTAGGTCATTATTATAGTGATTACACACAAATATATATAAAGGAAGTTAATACTATTATATTTTATCGTTTCTTTTTTCTAAGTTATAATATCGTCGAATAGACTACTAATCTTGAGTAGTAAAAAATAGGGGCATAATTGGAATGTAAAGTCTTTATTGTATTTTTATTTTTCAAAGAAAAAAAGTGAAAAAGAAAAAGGCAAAATATTTTTTTTACCAAACCTACAAATGCAAGTCACGTGCATGTTTTGTGTATGAGTTTTTATGACATTCAAGGTTAATTAATCGATTTAATGTGTCTGGAGGAAAATGATACACTCTAGAGAAGTTCCAATATATCACTTATCCGGGACAATATCTTCACCTAGATAGATCATTATCATAGTGATTAAACACAAATATATAAAGGGAGTTAATACTATTACATTTTCTTGTTTTTTTTCTAAGTTATAATATCGTCGAGTAAACTAGTAACCTTGGGTAATAACAAGTAGGGGCATAATTGGAATGTAGAGCCTTTATTGTATTTTCATTTTCAAAGAAAACAAGTGCCAAACAAAAGGGTAAGACAATTTTTTTCTCACCAAACATATATATGTAAGTCATGTGCATGTTTTGTGTTTAAGTTTTTATAATTGATTAACATAGAAATTGGATGCTGATAAGTTTGTTGGAGGAAGACGATATACTCTGGAGAAGTTCCAGTATATCACTTTTAAATTTTGCCTCTAAATTCTAGGATCTATAATAATATCTTCACCTAGCTCATTATTATAGCAATTACACACAAATATAAAGGGAGTTAATACTATTACACTTTTTTTTTTCTAAGTTATAATAGTAATTTGTCACACCTATAAAATTTGGGAAACCACAACCTTAATTCTACAAACTGGTTATTTGTATATATAAGTGAATTTTCGTAAAAAATAGTGTGTACTGTTCACTAAAATAATCCTTGCTCAGAGTACATGAATTCATTTCTTGTTCGTTCCGCCATCTCAACAAAAATTGTTGCTTAGAATACATGAATTCATTTCTTGTTCGTTTCGCCATTCCGTATCTTTGGAAACTAACCGTTGCTCAGAATATTGTACATGAATTCATTTCTTGTTCGTTCCGCCATCCCATATCTTTGAAATTAACTCAAACCTTACACAACTTTTTTGCTCAACTTTAAGCTATTAATTAATGTCCTAACGTGCTTACTATTTTTGAATTTTTCATATTATACGCACACAAACATTTGAAGTTGTTAAAGAAAGTGATTTAATCTTGTAACATGACTTGCTAGTTGCTATGCATGGCTAAGTACTTAACAAATATAGTGGTCCTAAGTCCTAACTCTGTTCTTCTGCCTTTACTTTTGATATACATATATTGCTCTCTATAGTACTGGAGTTTCGACCTAGCTCTCGGAGGTAGAGGTGGATTTGGGATTCGTAGACCCAGTGGCGGGTCCAGGATTTTCAATCAGGGTGTTCGAAAAAACAAATGAACCAATTTTTGCATTTGTTCAGGGTGTTCAAAAGTCAATATATGTACATGAACACATAAAATTAACCCTAAATATACACTGTAATTTTTTGCCGAGGGTGTTCGGGTGAACACCCCGGGCCTTGACTGCATCCGCCCCTGCGTAGACTGCGGGACACCATTTTCTTAACATAAACACTAGCGAAACTTTCAATTGCGACTAAGGAATAATGATGTGTCTGACTAGTCACTAGTAGTGCGAACAATGACAAAAATACAAATATATAGATCACATATATATATAAAATTTTCTGAAGTTAAACGGGTGCATGTGCACCCCCACCCTTACACGTGGGTCCGCCTACTTGGAGGGACATTGATGAAGCATCTTCTTCCTCCCCACCCCTTACTTAATTAAAATGCCTTCACAGAAAGCAACAAAAAAAGGAAGACAACGATGAGATTTTTCTCGCTTTTGGCATAGCGGGCCCCTTGTGTGAGGCTCGTTCGACTGTCAATTAGCTCAGTGCATGGTAGAGTGTGTCCCGACAAATTTAGAATTTAAACGTTATGTCACGACCCAACCCCGTGGGCCGCGACTGGTACCCTAGCTCGGTACCCGTACACACCTATCTGACCGAATTTCGTATCGTACAGATTATTATTATTTTTTTTTCAAACGGATATTACAGAAGTAGGCCGATACAGATACGACACGCGCGCAAACATATATATATATATACCTGAACATGCAGACATTTACAGATAAGCCGATAAGGCTAACATACAGACGAAACCCGTAACCCACACATCTATCTACAGGCCTCTACAGACATACAGAATCATATGACGGGACAGGGCCCCGCCGTACCCAAAATTTCCATACATACAGAACATACGGAAAACAGAAGATATATACCAAAAGTGTATGCTCCGGATCAAAGGAGCTCTTCAAAACAGCTGAATAAGAACCCTACGCTGGCGGCGTATCACCTGGTGCGTCTGTACCTGCGGGCATGTAGCGCAGCCCCCGAAGAACCGGGGGTCAGTACAAAAATGTACCGAGTATGTAAAGCAGAAATATATCAAACATAATCATGATCTGGACCGGAAGCGCAGAAATATAATAAACAGGCTCATAAGCCGGACAGACAGAGTCATAGTCCCGACAGACGGACAGAATCATGGTCCAGACAGACAAAATCAGAATCCCTACGGACATACAGAATCGGAATCCATACGGACATACAGAATCATAACCAGTCGGACAGATAATCCGGACGGACAGACAGAATCATAACCAGTCGGACAGATAATCCGGACGGACAGACAGAATCATAACCAGTCGGACAGATAATCCGGACGGACAGACAGAATCGTAACCAGTCGGACAGATAATCCGGACGGACAGACAGAATCATAACCAGTCGGACAGATAATCCGGACGGACAGACAGAATCATAACCAGTCGGACAGATAATCCGGACGGACAGACAGAATCGTATATAGGGTACAGGAACGTGGTCGCCACTCCTGCCATTGGCACCACAACACAACATATATCAGAAATTCTTCTCCGATCTCCGTCATACATCATAACAAAACCACGGTACTCGGGGGCGGACAGATAACACGGCACCCCGAGCCCGGATACATCATACTTCATAATATATCCTCGGTAACCGGGGACGGACATATACCACAGTACCCCGGAACCGGACACATCATACTTCGAATTTCACATATGGGGCTCGGCGGCCCATCCGCTCGATATACATACCGGCCCGGGACCCGGTGAAAGGAATCATAACACATGCACGAACTGATTAATGAAAAACCACATACGTACAAATCGTCGTACAGATTCAACGGAACAGAAATAGGCCAACTGGCAGATCGATTCAAAGTATTCAGATAGTTTTCAAACTACGCGCCTACACGTCACTTGGGGAGGTACGACAGATCATAACCCGAACTAGATTTTCAGATATCAAAACCATATTGTGAGATTTATATAAAAACAGTCATATTATGTTCAAAATGATAGTTCAGATGTTGCCTGTGAAAAACGGACGGAAATGAGGTAATTTAGATCATTCACGGGGTATCGGGGCTCCGTGGGCCCACCTCGGACCAACTCGAGGCAAGATACATAAATTACTGATAAAAGACCTTATGAGGTCATCCATAATCATTCGGAAGTATTCCGACTCCGTTTAGGAAGGTTTCGTACAAAAGCACCCTTTAAAGATATTTTATAAGGACATGGCTCCAATCTTACTGAAGGAATTGGAGCAGATTTCCATATCGAATTCCGAGGAACGGAGTCGTATTTAAGGCTCGCGGCCGAGCCTATTATGTTCAGAACATGCCTAAGAATGAAGGGAAAGACTTTACATACCTTAGCTGCGTCTTACGCTTGTCCAAATTCAATTCCCGTTTCGCTCAAAATCTACAAATGGTCACATTTACCAATTGTCAATAGTAAGACTTTTAGCATTCTTTAATTCACTATTTGTCTACAGAAATTTGGGCAGCATCTCCCCTGCTTATATGCCTAGCCCGAATTTTTAATTCAGCAGTCAACAACACAACAACAATACCAACATCAATAATATCCTTTTTTTCATATCAACATATTCCATAAAACAGCCCACACGCTGTTTTCCAACTTTCATAACTAATTAACTCAGTATACAATTATTTAATCGCGTCTTCTTCGTAAATAAACTAGTATTAACACAAATAGGAAGAGATTCATACCTTTCTCCTTTTAATATTGTTGTATCTTCCCTTTTTCACCTTATTTTTATGCCACAACACACCGCCATACGATTCTGCAGTGAAAATTATACGCTATCCGGACTGAAATTGGGAAATTATACCTGGTTTGGGCTAAAATTTGGTGGTGGAAAGTTGGAGAGTTTTCTGGGATTTTTGGGGTGGTGTTCGTGGTTTTAGACTGAAAATGAGAGGGTCTCCCCCTCTTTATAATTGTTTTGGAAGCTGCCAGAAGCAGCTGGAAAAGTGTTCATCGCAATCGCGCTGCCTTCTGGCGCGATCGCGTAGAGTAAATCATTTCCTTCTGCGCGTTCGCGCCCCATCTGGGCGCGTTCGCGCAGGGTGAAAATTTCTGACTGGATGTTCGTTCAGTAAAACGGTCATAACTTTTGATCCCGATATCGTATGAGGGCCCACGACCTATAGATGGAAAGATAATTCAATTATCTACAACTTTTATTTCTGGGCGTTTTCCCAAATTCCAAACTTATAATACCGTTTTTGCCCCTAGAAGTCAGATCATCCGAAAATGCTTCCTTAAATTGTCCTTTTGGAGGGCTTCCACTTTGATTTGGCCCAAGGGTCCTTCTTGAGTTGTGTTTAACTTCACATATGTGAGTCATATAATTTGTCACATGTCCCAAAAAAAAATCTTGACGTGTGGGCCCCACCTCAGCTTACAAATAATTCGACGTTCGAAAATGCAGGATATAACACGTTATGAGTTTTAAGTTTGAGAGAATGAATTCTGAAATAGGGACCATTGGCATATATACCAGTGGCCAGTTATATAAGTTTAAGGCCAAACCCATCGGTAGACATCTGTGGTCGTCCACTTCTTTCACTTGAGCACCTAAAGTGGACCTTGTTTCATTTAGACACCTCAGGTGGGCAATATCTGTTCCAGTTAGACAATTTTTGCACCGTTGGCATGTCGCGTGTTATCAGTCAAAAAAACGCACGTGTAACTTTTTTTTTTAATCCTATGTGGCAACCAACGGTATTATTACTTCCCCTTTTATATATATCATCTTCTCCACTTCAAAATAAAATCCAATTTAGCCCTAATTTTAGCCCCTTTTCACGATCAATTTTTTCCCTCAAATTCAAGCTAATATTTTCTGCTTCATCTCGTTCGTTCTTCCATCGCTGTTACTATTATGTCGAGCTTATCCGACTCTTTCATGGAGTTTTTTGATGAACATGCCCGATATTGTAGATGTGGTAATGAAGCATTATTGAAGACTTCTTGGACCCAATTAAACCCAGGTCACAGATTTTTATGTTGTAAAATACCAAAGGTAAACTTATATCTTCATTCATTCATTATTTAATTATTTATTAGATGATTAATTGTTGGGTTGAAAATTGGTTTTGTAGAAAATGGGTGGTTGTGATTATTTCTTTTGGATTGAAGATAGGCACCCTGCACAAGCAAATAAGGTGATGTGGGGTTTGTTGAAGAAAGTGAAGGCTTTTGAGGAGAAAAGAATTCGAGCAAGAAATATGTCACGCCCCGAACCATGGCTTGGGCGTAACACGACACTCGGTGCCTGACTGCATGTGACCGAGTGAACCACATGGCTTGCTGAATCATCATGAGACATACATGAGCGGAAATATAACGTGAAGTGCATGGTGAGCTTTTATAAAACATAGTAAGTAATAATATTAAACATAAGTACTTGATTAAGTCATGAATGCCGACAATATCATAAATGAGCCAAACCGGCTAACCAACTCTGGAAGTCTAACATGACACTTGTCTTGTCTATGAAACCTCTAACATGAGTCTGAAACACATAACATACTTGCTGGGACAAGGCCCCTAGCATACCTTTAGATGCAAAACTAAATAAGAAAGATAATGCCTAAACCCCGAATGAGATGGGGCTCACCAATAAACTGGTACGTGCAGATCCTAATGAGCAGAGGCGTCGTCCTGTAAATTCGTACCTGCATCGTGAAATGCAGGCCCCCGGGCAATAAAAGGGGACGTCAGCACATTGAATGTACTGGTATGTAAAGCAACTGAAAGAATTAACATGGGACATAAAAATAACATAACAGAGACTGAGCTGAAACATGATCATGAACATGAGTACATATACATATATAACATATGTAAAGTATCGTGAGTAGGGAGAGCAGTAAATATAACCGACAACATGGTCTGGTACTTGCGTCCCACCAGCAGAACACTCATACCTTGTCAGGGACATGAGATTCAATAATATTATGAAAGGATCCAGTCATTATGAGAGATCGTCCTAAGCATGGGTGGAGCAATCCTCATCCTACGATGGCTACGTAGTTTCAGGCTGTTTGAAGCCTTCTCGGTAATTAATGTCACTCCCAAAAACATGAACATGTAAAATAAGTGGCACTTGCTGCCCATGGTTTTCATGAATATAACTTGCTTATACATGGATATCATGAAATAACTTGTAAACGTGGTTTCATGAAATAACTTGTATTTAGCATTTATGTATCTTGTATCATAGCATGAAAGTAATTATATAATATAGTTGCATGAAAACTTGTAGACATGTAGGATATTCATGAAATAATCATTTTAGCTAAAATATGCATGCAAGAACCCATGGAATACAAGATATGGGTTTTCATGGATTACAGATTGATTCTCAATAATCATATGGAGTTATTAAGAACACTGTTGACACCCAATTTTGTCCCTCCTTTATCTCAATTTATTGCTTTGAGCTTCTAAATTTACTGCCGAGCTAAATACTTTTTTTTTTCTATGCTATTTTTTTTTCACTACTATTACTTTCGCTACTTTTATTTTCAACATTACGAGCATTACTTTATCACAAATTTTTTATGTTTCGTCATCGTTTCATTTTAGGATTTTGTACTCGTTAAATTAATTATACTTTATCAAGTCCTTTATTTTCTACATATTAAATTAGGAGCCCAAAATTAATTAAATAGAGGAGGAAGGACCAACAATTTTCAGCCAAATTAATGGCTTAAAATACAAATACAATGTTATTCCCCTACCCAAATAATCAGCCCACATTTTAAATACCCAGCCCATACTTTCGGACCACATCAACCCATTTGTCCTACCCGGTCCAACCAAAAAACTACCCGACCCGGCCCATTTTTCTCCCCTAAAACCTAATCCCTTTCTCTTTCTCTTTCTTTTTTCTCCGCCTCTCTCTCTTTCTCCTTTCATCTCCACGCCGCTGCTCCCTCTTCCCTTTCCTCTCTCCTCACGCTCCCTCCACTCACTGCTGTCTCCCACACCTCTGTCTCCTCCACCCCATGCCTGTTCCCCGCTTCGTCTCTCTCCCACGCTCCTCTCTTTATTTTAATACAAACAAAACCCTATAAATGGGATCCAAAGTTGAATCGTTGGGGGGAGGAAGAAAGAAAAGGAATCCCTACTATTTTTTTTTGTATCATTCATCAAACACATGGATTAAAAAAAAAAACGCGAGTTATTATTTTTGTTTTTCACAAGAATCTTGAGTTTCTTTTTCAAAATCTGGTCCGAACCCTACTTACATTTGAAGTTCTGGAGACAAACAAAATTTTCCTCCTTTTTTTTTAACGAGTATATTGTTTCCGTCGATATCGAGACTTTCGATTCGAAAGGTTTGTCGAATTTGAGTTCGTCGTGTTTGAACGTAGATTCGAGACTCGTACCCCAATTCACTGCACCAACAAAAGGTAAACAATCCTTTTTTAAGTAGTTTAATAAGTGTCTGTGCGTCCCAATATGTTCGTTGTCTTAGTGGGTTTGATTTTTGTTTAATAACTGAACAACATTATGTGTGCCCCTGTTAATCAGTTTTCAGTTTGGTAGTTGATAACAATTACAGGTTCATGTATGAGTCGACTTTCACTTAGTCTTGTCTTATCTGATTCTGTAGTCATTTAGCTTAAGTGCACTTGGAAGATTAGTCATGTAGAGTTTAAATTCGTTTGTATTCTTGATTAAGTTATGAGTTAGCTTTAGGTCGGCAACCTGTTAGTTACACAGATTTGTATTATATCAGTGTTTTGAATTGTCTTGTCAAGTTGTGACCTTCTCTGGTTTGAAATGTGACTTAAGTGATTAAAACTAATTAGTCCTGAGTTTATCAAATCTAAAACTTTAATTCAGTTGTGTCCGGTAAGATTGCGATCAATGATGTGCAATAAAGTTCAGAGTCTGTTCAATCATATCCTGTTTGCCTTCATCATGTTTTGGTTCAGTTTGAGACACGATTGAATGCTCTTAAGTAATATGCTTTACTTTGTTGTTCACTTTGTCCGTTGTCGTATGATCGAATGAGAAATGCTTTACTTTGATAAATGCTCTACTTTGCTTTACTTTGCTATTTACAAACGAACAAATGAGCATATTTCCAAAACATTTTTTCTTTAATCTCTACTTTGCTGTTTATTTGAATCTTTCCAGCCTTCATTTTTTAGTTAAGAGACTGCGATATTTTCATTCGTCGTTTTCTCTTTACCCTTCTGTTCAAGGAAATAAATGATAGTTCGTGTGATCTTTTAAGGTCATTAGATGTTTCTTTTTTTTTTATATTTGTGATTGGTTAGTTTAGAATAGAGTCTGATCCTTTTTTTTCCTACTTTATAGCCTAAATGTATTCTCAGATACACTCTTGCTGTATTTCCAATGAATCAAGCCTTATGCTATTGAATAAGATCAAGCATATAGTTTCAAATGCCTCTAAACACATCTCCCCTCTGTAATCCCTGGACCATGTGTACTGCATCCTTTATCTTGAGTTGTTAGTAGCCAGTTTGCGTATACCAAAGCATGAAATTTGTAAGTTTTCACATTCTGGATTGCCTTTAGGAACCTTGTATTATGAATTATGCCCAGATTGCTATTCTGTTTGCCTTCTGTGGTGATTCCTTAATTTGGTAAAAGTTGTTAAGTCTTACATAGGCATGAGAATAGGTTGTGTTCCTCTAAAATCTGGTGGCTATTGCCCCCTGTATTCACGATTGCAAAGAATGACTTGTGTCATGCCTGTTGGCTTTTGTAAACAAGTAAACTGAAGTACTGGTTTAGGTACTATCGACAGCTACGAAAACTGGCAATTGCTTACTACATGAATAGGAAACATCATGTATATATTAGGATGTATGTATGAGAATATATCTGGTATATGCATGAATCATTTATGTTGGAAGCTGAAACTGCTCTATTTTTATTCGTTGCTTTTGATTGCTTGGATACGATTTTGGATCTGTGCTTATTTCCCTCTAACTGTTTGTTGGTATGGAGTCTTACTGCCCACTCTGTTTATCTCTATATGTCTCCAGTTCGGCAGTGAGCTTTGTTTTGGGATGCCATTATTTGCGAGATGTTTTCCTTATTCTTTCTTTTCATCTAAATGCTGCCCTTATATAATTTGAACCCATATTAACATTCCTTCTTTCTGTATGCCATGTAATCCTTATTGTTATTCTTGGACCATGGATTCTCACCAACTAGAATAAGACTGTTTTCTCATTATTGTCACTATCTGTTTTCATATTCTACACTTTTATGCAACTTATACTGTGCTTTGTTGGCTGCCTATAGCTTTATAAAGCATGTTATATATCTGCATTTATTCATCTTTATATGCTAGGTATACTTGCATCGATTATGTATATGTACGTGCATGACTGGTATACTTTAGCCTATACATCCTTATGAATGTGTATACATGAGATATATCTAAATATACACAGTATATACATAATCTACTGATTTGTTTTGAATGTATATTTTACGTGTTTAATCTTATTCATCGATTATATACTAATCCTTCTATTTTCATTTTTTATGCATGACATCCCGCATACGAGTCCAAGCGACTCGTCGTCTCCTTTCGCACTTGGCGTTGGGCTAAAGGCCCAACACAATTTCTCTCGAATCAGCCCCCATATAGTAGCAGCCAATCCGCAGCCAAACAGGGAAATAAGAATCTGGGCCGAAGCCCAATAGGCGTGACAGCAGCGACAACATACATAAATTGTTACTGGGCCAAAGCCCAGCTGCAAACAGATCACAGCAGTCCGAATGGGCCAAGCCCATTTACATTATATCTACCCTTCCATTTTTATTGTTGTGTGCATTTAATGTGCATTGTATGACTAACATTTGTGCTTGTTAATTAAGATAAACCTTAGTGACATTAAGGTTTTTAGTTTAATAATGGGTAGTTAATTCCACAAATTACATTCACTTCCATTTTTAAAACTATTTATAGTATCTAACATTTATTTGAGTAATTGATTTTCGAATAGTATACCTACATATCTTCGGGTTAAAGGAATCATTTTACATTCTCACTAGCTTAGGAATTTCAAAACGTCACTAACATACAAAAATAAGAATCCGATTAGACTTTATAAACATTTTCAAGATTTATTCAATTACACATTTTTTTTAGTTGAATATGGTTAAGTAAGAATTAATAAAAAGAGAAAGAAATTCACTCCTTTTATTTTACATCCCATTTACAAAAAAACAAGTCTAGATTTTTTACATCACACTACTCATACAATATCATTTGCGTTTGTTGAATCTCCTCTACAAGTATTATTTTAAACAACACTATTATACTTTCGTTTAAAGCTTTAATAACATTGTATAAGTCATACTTTTAAATAGTATCGGAAATACTCTTTTATATAAATTTATTACCTTCTACAAATCATGTTTTCAAACAATATTCCTATATATATCTGTAACTTTAGTTATATTTGTAAAACTATTTTCTTTTTATAATACTATATTTACACTTAGCCTAATCAATTGTAAGTCCGGTCGGTTAACCATTGTTAATGGGTCTTAAAGGATTCCTAATACCTCCCCTTTAGACTAATTAAACCCTTACCTAGAATCTTAAGTTTCGCAGACTTTTAAAACAGAGTTAACTTTAAAATAATTTTAATAAATTTAGGTGTCCTAATTCACCATAAATAATTAGGTGGCGACTCCTTAAAATAAACAAAAAACAGGAATCTCCAATATGTCGTACTTCTAATTTAACCCGGTTAAAATGGGGTATGACAAACACAATGATAGAATAATAACAATTCATACATAATATAATCATGGACATGGGCCTAGGGTTATCATGAGCATGGTATAGAAACCCTAGTTTTAGTAGAGAATCATAATTTATGGATTTTGAGGCGTGGGGAAGAACAATGATGTTCCCACACGTATATAGTAACTTTACATACCTGGTAATGCTCCAAACTTGAATTAAAGATTTTAACTTTGAAGAAGATTTCCAAAATCTTGAATTCTTGAACCTTGAGATGGGTTTTCTTGAAAACCCTAGTTTATGAACAATGATTTCTTGCTTAGATTAGAGTATATGTTAGAATTGAGTTGGAAGGGTTTGGATTGACTTAGCTTGATGTTTTGGATTGTTGCTAGGGCTTGGAATTGTGAATAATGAAATAAAAGAACTCAAGGCTTGAATTTATACAAATGTGAGGCGGAAGTTATATGGACATATTATACGGTTTGTATAAAGTTATACGGTCCGTATAATATGACCATATTTTATCATGGCTGAAAATAGAACGTCGATTTGAAGCTTCATGAAGTACGGACGAGTTATACGGTCCGTATAAAATTATATTGGTCATATAACAATTTCGTATGACATGATCAGTGAACGGACTGCACTGTAATCCTTCAGTAAAATGGTCATAACTTTTTGTATAGATGTCCCCTTGACCCCATAATATACTGTTGGAAAGGTATTTCAAAAGGCTAAAACTTTCATTTAGGAAGTTTTCCCAAATTCCTAATTAATAAAGGGGTTATGGTCGTTGGAAATAAGACCTTCTACAAACTCACTTGCAAACATGCCCCGTAGAGTGGCTTCCAACTTTGCTTTGCCCAAAGACATTTCTTATGACTTGATTAGTTTTCAAAACACTTCCTATAACCCTCATATTGGTTTCATTATATTATCATCTTATGAGTCAAAACTTCGCCCAGAGCTACGAGATGTTACAAAATATGCTCATTGTTGCTGGTTTTGTGATGCTCGGGATATGAAAAATCAAGCCAAATTGTTAGATGGAGAAGTATAATATGTGCTCCTTAAGTACTTGCCTTTTGCTAAGTTGTGTAGTTGTAATGTTGTTAGGATTCTTGGAATGTAAATTGGTTACTGCATTGTTGTGACAATTTTGTATTTTGGCATGGCTGAACTTTGGCCAACAGTCACTCATGTAAACCAGCATTTTGAATGAAATGAAATGAATGTTGTTTTGTCTATACTGTATTTGCCAACAATGCTCTGTTTTGAGCTCACACAGTTGCATAAAAACCTGGCCTGTTTCCAATAATTTTGTGCTACATATTATTGCCAACAACAGGTAGGCCAATGTTATTTAACACCAACAGCAGCTATAATTACATTAGCAGAACTGTTTAAACACCAACAACAGGTATATAATGGGCACAAAGTAACCCCAAATAGTAGCTAATATATTAACATGCTCAAGAATGAGCTCAAAGTTAGCATACAAGTAGCCAAAAGCAAACATTAAAATACTGCAAATTGTTTACTGCTACATACAAGTATCAGATTGCCAAAATAACCATCCAAAAAGAGAAATTGTTTGGTGCCATAATACATTGCCAATTAAGTACTACATCCTATCCTAATACTGCCAGTTCTTCTTCTTCTTCTTCTTCTTCTTGTTTGCCATCTGCTTCAATTGGGGGCCAGTGACAGCTTCCTTGTTTTTCCATCTCAATCCTCTAGCTTTATAATCAGGTTCTATGCATGTTGGACTTGCATCCTTGTAAGCTGAACCAGTTTCTAGAATCCTTTGGCTTGATGTTCCTGGCTGCATTTTAGCAGAAAAATGAAGCATATTCAGTTTTGTTACATGTAGTTGTGTTTTAGAGACCAAAGTTAGAATTGACTTACATTTAGTATTTGAGTTCCACTTGTACTTGTGTATATGACAAACCCAACATCGGCTGCCCTCTTGTGTCCCCTACTTGCAGGTTCCTCTCCAGTTGCAACATTGGCTCTCTTCTGTCCAGCAACTTGTCTTCTTCTAGGAGGTAGTTGACTTGTTATTCCTCTTGTAATAGGAATACTTGTATCTGTAGGTGGGGCTGGCTGGCTTGAGCTTCTAACTCTTTTTGATTGATTCACCCTCCTAACTCTAGTTGTATCATCATAAATTGCTGCTGAAGGTGTAGGCTGGCTTAAGCTTGTAGGTGCAGTTTGGCTAGGTGCTTCTGCAGGGTCTTGTAAACTTTGGCTAGGTGCTTCTGCACCTGGCACAACCTGCATATTTAAAGGCAGTAATCAACTTAAAAACCCAAAATACATGATAAACAAGTTAACCAACTCAAAGAAAACTATTTTACCTTGCAATATTTCTTGTTATGTCTTTTTTGATGACACTTTGAACAAGTTATTCCCCCCCCCCCCCCCCCACCCCCTTTTCTGGACACCTTTCCATACCTCATCTTTTTTGGTTCATCTTTGCCTTTTGTTCTTTTCTTCTTCGACCTGCTAAGCATTGGTTTAGTTGCAGGAGGCTCAATCTTTGGATTGTTTGTTTCAAGCCACATCTTCATATTTGGAATTGGTTGGATGAAATGACTATATGCCTTTAAGAATGTATCCTTCATATACCAATGCTCCACAAAATGTTCAGGCTCTAGTTCTATATGGTAGTATGCACAAACAGCATGCTGGCATGGAATTCCTCTCAGTTGCCAAGTTCTACAGCTACAACTCTTAGTATTCATGTTAACTGTATGTCTATACTCACCTTCTTGATAAGTTGGTATTTTACCAACTTATTTCTTCTTCAATCTTAGATTGTTGCTATGTTTTGATTAAAAAAATAGTGCATTTAATGTTGTTTACTTCCATTTTATAGGTTTATGTGATTTAGAAGTGATCGGAAGAAACCAAGCGAAAATAAAGTTAAAAAGAGGCCAAATTGGACAAAAACTGCACAGTTTTGCAAAACTGTCAAAAGTGGACAATTTTGCAAAAACGGGACAGATTTGCAAAAAACGGGCAGAACTGCAAAAACGAAAATCTGGGGCATATTTTGTCATTTTTTGGACTTGGAAAAATGGGGGAAACATAAAAGGAAGACTTGGGGGAAAACATTATGATCTTTGGCAGCTTTCACAAGTTGGAGGCTAGGGTTATACAAAAATGTTCTCTCTTGTATTTAATCCTTGTTGATGGAAATCTCTTGGTAACAATAAAGATTGACACTCTTGTTGTGCTTATTTATTCATTTGCATTGTTCTTAATCAAGTAAGTTTTTGCTATTTTAATTATTCTTGTTCATGAATGTTTTCAAGGGATTAGCTAACCTTTGAACTCGCCCATTTACTTTGTTTGAAACTCGGAAGAGGAAGAACGGAGTTGGGATAAAATAATTAACATGGATTTGGGGCGTTAACACTCATCTAATGGAAGTTGACCTAGGAATAGGCAATACCACTTGTAGCCATATTCGGGTGTTCTTAATGCTCCTAATTGCTTGAGGGATTTTCAATTGGGTAGTCTAGTTAATCTTCGGAAGAAGTTAATTTAGAGTCATTATCCGAGGCTAAATAACATAAACTTGCTATTATTTATAATTCGTGGAATAGATTGGATCGTTACTTGAGAAGTAGTTTCCTTTATTCCATTCTTGTTGCCATTGATCAATTTACTTGCTTTCTAGATTAGAATTTATATTTTCGTATTTTATCAAAACCTTATCAAAAACCATCATTGATGCGTTCGGACATAGCTATTGTTAGTGATAATTCCTAATCTGCTTAAATCGCCTACATATTGTTCTCTATGGGATTCGACCCCAACCTTGTTGGGTTACTATATTTGACAACGTCCGCGTTATACCATTAATAGATGTAATTTGAGCGTATCACCTCTCCAATCTCAAATCCAACATCAGCATTCCAAAGAACCTTGCAGCCCCTAGCCATTTCCTTGTTATCCTCTAAGGTAAGTCTAGCCATAAGTGAAATCTCAGATATCCAAGTATTAGCAAACTTAATCATATCACATTGTCTAGTCATTATGTTTCTCCTAATTTCCTCCAACATGGTTATAATTGATTTGTGTCTACAAGACAAGATCCATGAATTGAAGGTCTCACACATGTTATTCTCAACAACATCACACTTAGAATGCTCTTTAAAGTATGCCCTCACCCATGATTTTTCTGGATAATGCAATAAATCAGCACAAATTTCATTACCAAGTTTGCTCATTTGATCAAGCTCTGGCCTGAATTTCACTTCAAAACTGGCCTTAGAACATCTCCAACATTGTTTTCTTCTCTCTTCACCCTTACATTCTTGATGCCAATTGGACCAGATATGTCTTGCACATATCCTATGCTCAGCATCGGGTAACAATTCTTCTACAGCAGCATGAAAACCCTTCAAAGAAAAGAAATTATTAAATAAACACTCAACAATAAGAAATTAAACAAGTTACTATGTACATTACCTTTTGCATGTCTGTCATCACAGTAAGACCGTCTCCAGTACTCAACTGCAGATCCTCTTTTAAGTAATTAATGAAAAAACTCCAACTATGCTTAGTCTCTGAGTCAACAACTGCCCAGGCTATAGAAAACATTTGATTGTTTCCATTCTTGCCAACTGCTACTAGCAGTTCACCTTTACAAGCACCCTTTAGAAAACACCCATCAAAACCTATTATTCTCCTACAACCTTCCATCCACCCCTTCTTCAATGCATCCAAGCAGACATAGAAGTACACAACCAAATTCTTCCCTGGACAACTTTCTCTGTCCATCCTCACCCAAACGGAACTACCAGGATTTTTCTATTTTATCATATCAGCATAGTCAGACAATCTTGCAAACTCTAAATTCCAATCACCCATAGACTCTCTTAGTATCTGCATTTTTGCTCTGTAGCAAATTATCCTACCAACATAAAGTCCTAACTTATCCCTGCACATGTCTTGTATTTCCCATATTCTCAAAGATGGTTGCTTGATTATTTCATCCTTAAATCTAGCAGCAAGTCATTTGGTGTTGCACATTTTGTTTTTGTTAGAAGTTGTACACTTGTGTACAGGATGGTAGCTCTTAGAAGTTGCACTGTTTGTTACCCTTACACTGAGCCCTTACTTTACCAGGTTGATTAGGCCTTAACTTAAGACTAACTTTGTATTCTATTGCATAATCAGCCAATGCTTTCCTAAATACTTTTTCATTTTCAAAAACCGTACCAAGTTCAAAAATAGCAACTACACAAGCTGGATCATACCTGACCTTTGTGCTCTTCCTTCTTGCTGGTAGATCAACACCCCTTACAGCATCAACATCTAACTCATCATCACTGTCATCACTACCACAATCTGAACTGTTAATATAATCCTCATCTCCACCTAATCTTCCCACATACCTAGCAGACTTATTTCTACCAATATCTTTAAAGCCTTTATCAACACCAGCTTCACCTAATGGTATTTCCTCTGTGTTATTTTTTTTTCTTTCTAGGATTGGGGTTCTTTTTACTCCTCTTTTCAGCTCAATTCTTCATCAACATCTGAATCATCAAGATCTGAAAAATATGATTCAGAACTACTAGCAACATCTGATTGATCCCCATTTGTTGCAGCCCCATTTAGAATTGTTTCACTATCATTCAGATCTGTTTCAGCACCATTCAGATCTGTTTCACCGCCATTCAAATTTGTTTCACCCCCATTTGGATCTGTTTCACCCACATTTGGAATTGGAAATGTTTTAGCCTCATTTGGAAGTGTTTCAGCCTCCTTTGGAAATGTTTCAGCCCCATCTGAATCATTTACATTAGTATTTATACCCCTCCCACCCACATGTGTTGCCCTAGCTTCATTAGTGCCATATGGGTCATTAATACAGTCATCACCCTCTGGCCCTACCAACAAACCAATTGGCTGTGGCAACTCCTCCACCTCATCAATGTCATGGACCACAAACACATCAAACTCATCACCATGTTTTAAATCATTCACAAGCCCTAGTAATTGTCTATCAGAAGTAAGCTGAACAAAGGCACTATCATCAACCTTTTTGCAGTAGAATCCAAGGACATTTGTGTACCCAAGATCTTTAGTGTATGCTTCCAACTCAACAAGACTAAAATGGCCTTTATCGATAGAAGCACCAAAGACCTCTAATTCCCCTTTGTGCATGGGACCCACTACAAGGTCTTCCACAACTGTACCCCCATGGTGAAAACAAGTAAGAATATAGTCGTCCATTATATTCCCCAACACCCCACAACACACAAGCAACAAGGAAATACCCAAAAAAAACCTGAACTTTAACACTGAAATTCCCAAATAAACCCTAGTAAACAAATAAAGTGATGACAACCAGTTTCGTACCAAAACATCCTAATTTAAACACAATATAGCATACAAACACGAGAAAAGTTCAGTAGAACCTTAAATTTCTCCAATGTCGCAAATGAAGTTGAAGCGAACAAAGTCCAAAGGGTCGATTTCTAGACTAAAACCTGCAAATAAATGAAAATAATACCTTATGAGTGATTATTAACTAAGAATTAACTGAAAATGGAGAAGATATTGAGCGAAATCGACGAAAATTTTACCTCGATTTTCGTGGCAAATCGCCTGATCGTTTGCACCTGAAGTGTGTATATGGAAATGGGTAATTTTGAGAGAAAATTACATCATAGGTCACTATACAAGAATTAAGAACATAAATAGCACAACTTTTCATATTCTACAAAAAGAACACTATTTATAACATTTAAAAATAAATATGTGACAATGGGAATGTCCCCTAAATTAGGGAGTGATATCTTGTTTTCTTTATTTTCATTTATCCATCATTTTATAGAAAAATCATCATTTATCTCTCTGATTTAAGGATAAACATCTACCAACTTAACCAATATATCCTCCATCTCCTATTAATCATTCCTCCATTCTTTCATTTTATTTATAAAAAACATATTTGAAAAATAATTATTATATGAGGTATTACTGCATACAGTATTATTTAGTTCACACAAAAAATTATACATCCGAAAAATAATTATTATATGAGGTATTACTGCATACAATATTATTTAGTTCACACAAAAAATTATACGAGATATATAAAATAATTATACAAGGTATATAAAATAATTATACAAGGTATAGCAAAACTTTACGAATATTATTCTATGTATAATAATGTATATTATTAATTATACTAGTAATATTATTGATTATATCAATAATATAATCAATAATATTATGAGTATAATTATAATAATGTATATTATAATTATACCAGTAATATTTATGATTATAATAATCTATATTACTAATTATACCACTAATATTATGAGTATAATAATAATGATTGAAAAAAAGATGAATATATATTAAAGAGAGAGAAGAAAGAAGGTAAAATTACAATTGTAAATAAAAATAATCATTTCTGTACAAGATTCTTTAGAAGAGAGAGAAAGATAATTCCATTGTGCACAAAATCTGGGACAAACGAGGAAATTGGAGCCATTGCAATTTGTTTACAATAAAACTCTTATTTAATGTGTCATAGACTGTTAATTACATTTTCCTGCTAACAATATGTAAATATTATCATATTTTTGTCTACTTAAGTTTTTTTCCCTAATTTTGAGCCCTAATTTGGTCTTTAGTTGATTTGTCCGCGTGTGCAATGATGTGGCCAATTAAAATGAGTTGGCACATCATTAATTGAGTTGGCAAATGAGTTGGCACATTATTAATTGAGTTGACAAAATTTAAATGAGCTGGTACAATGTAATTGGTCACTTAATCCACTTAGGAGACAACTGATATACACGCGCTTGGGATTTAAAAAATCTGGTGCAAAAATTGTCTAACTGGAACAGGTATTGCCCACCTGAGGTGTCTAAATGAAACAAGGTCCACTTTAGGTGCTCAAGTGAAAGAAGTGAACGACCACAGATGTCTACCGATGGGTTTGGCCAAGTTTAATGCCTAGTAACTTAATTGAAATCTTTGTAGTTGCATTCATGTGTGTCGATTTAATTAATAATAGGAACAATTATGAGTAGACTAGTAATCTTGAGTACTAACGGGGCATAATTGCAATGTTCTTTATTGTATTTTCATTTTCAAAGAAAAAAGTGAAAAGGGAAAGGGTAAGACAGAATTTTTCACCGAACTATAAATGCAAGTAATATATTCTGTACATGGATCTTTATCACCAACTAAAGTTAAGTGCATGTTTAGAGGAAGAGAATTTACTCTAGAGAAATTCGATTATATCACTTTTAAGTTTTTCCTCTAAATTCTAGCATCTAGAATAATATCTTTACCTAGGTCATTATTACAGTGATTACACACAAATATATAAAGGGAGTTAATAATTTGACATTTTCTTATTTTCTTTTTCTAAGTTATAATATCGTCCATCTTGAACAAAAATGATTTTAATATGAATTTCCAGTAAATAAAACGTTGTTGTTGTTGAAATAACTCTCTAAATCTTGGAATGAAAATTCAATAACTTCACTAAGGAAGAGAAAAGAAGAAATTCCCAAGTAATTTTCATCTTTCCTAGTCAATCTTTGTTCTTTCCTTTTGTTTCATTCTAACCTGTAATTACAAGGAAAAAAAATAAAATTAATGTTGGTACAAACAGCAAAATTTCTTTGCAATTATGGACAGAAGGATATAAGGTGCAACATTTAATTTCCACATATAAAAAGTTAGAAAATAAGTCACTATAACTAGAGGTGGGCGTTCGGTTTTTCGGTTCGGTTTTATCAAACTTCGGTTTGGCTATTTCGGGTTCGGTTTTTTGAAGGTGGACACCGAACACCGAACCAAACTAGTTCGGTTCGGTTCTTTCAGTTCGGATTTTTAAAGTTTGGTTCGGTTTCAGTTTTTTCAATTCGGTTTTTTTATATAATATTAGAACCGATTCCATTGACACTAATTCATAATCTCAAAAGCAATAAAACATAAAACTGATAAATTGAAATCAAAATCAAACAAACAGGATAAAAAAAACAGAAAACTATAATCATGATATAGGATTAAAGTGTTATATACATACCGTAAGAATAATTAAGAAAACACATAAATGACATACATTAATCCTAAAGACACATCCTAGTTACCTTTCTTTGTTAAGGATATTTGATTTTATCAATTGAAGTGGAAAATTAGGGATACAAATGCAAAAGAGGACTTATTACAATTGAGTTTTTTTATGCTTTAAACTTAATGGGTCTGGACTATTTTTTTTTGGGTAATGTATTAAATTTTGGTGCGCGTTCGGTTTTTCGGTTCGGTTTTATCAAACTTCGGTTCGGCTATTTCGGTTTCGGTTTTTTGACGGTGGACACCAAACACCGAACCAAACTAGTTCGGTTCGGTTCGGTTTTTCGGTTTTCGATATTTATGCCCAGGCCTAACTATAACTATTAGTAACTTGTTCAATGTTAGTAGGGATCTAATAACTCAGTTAGTTGGCTACCTGAACTTTTACCTTGTTGGAGGGTTCGAATCCCCATGTTGTAATCCCCTCTCCCATTTCCCTTCCCCCTACCCCTATGAAATAAAAAATTGAAAAAAAAAAAAAAAACTCCTTCAATGTTATCAATATTTTGAGATTTTTGCACATCATTTAAAAAATATGTAATAGTTTTAGTCTCTAATCATATTATTATTTGTATAAACTACCATTTATCTCTTCTTAAAATCTCATTAACAAACATTCCACCAATTGAAATTGAAGAATAGATTAGAAAGAAAAAAAACAACGATGAAAGACTTATTCTTTTTAAATGTGAAATATTTTAAATCAAACATTTGGAATAGAAAAAAGGCATCTAGTGGAGTGCTGGGTGCATATAAATATTACTTTACCTTAAACTGAAACAAGAAAACAAATCCAAAAGGAAATAGATCTATTCCATGTACAATCATTTATTTTGTTCTCTCAAAATGTAGAATCATTTATTACATCATCACTAGCTCGTTAGCTCTAGTCAATCCCCTGTGAATCACCATTTTGACTGCCCCACAAAAAAGACGAGTCCAAACAAAAATAAATTATTACTTAGGATTTAGGAGAGCCCTTATCAATTCTCTCATTAGTTCCTTTTTCAAAAAAAAAAAAAAAAAAAAGAAGCAAAATAGTAATTTGTCACTCCTATAAAATTTGGGAAACACAACCTTAATTCTACTAACTTGTTATTTGGTTGTATATACAAGTGATTAATGCTCGCCGATCATGTTTTGGAAAATCCGTTATTATGAAATATCAAATTCCATAGTTGAAACACCACGAATATAACATTTTATTTGTAAATTTTGAAATTCTAAGAAAGTGACTATAGTTCAATTACAGTCACTGAAAATGACTGTATTTGTGAATTTTCCTTGATTTTATATACTCTCTCCGTGCATAATGTGACACTTATCGCTTATTGAGATTCAAATTATGTGAACTTTGACAACATTTTAAATGTCTTTGTTCATTATTCTACTAACTTGTATATGTTTATACAAGTGATTTTATGTTAAATAATAATAATAATAGCATTCGCTGATCACGTGTTTGAAAAATAATCGTTACTAATATCAAATTTCATAATTGAAACATCATGAATATAATGTTTTTCTTGTAAAATTTGAAATTCTAAGAAAGTGACTATATTTCAATTAGTCACTGAAAATGACTATTTGTGAATTTTTCCTCATTTTATATACTTTGTCCGTGCAAGTAATGCTACTTTTCATTTATTAAGATTTAATATATATGAACTTTGACTAACATTTTAAATGTATTTATCATCATTCTACTAACTTGTTATTTGTTTGTATGATTTTAGGTGAAAAATAGTGTCGTTGATCACGTTTTGGTCATGTCTTTGAAAAATAACCATTACTATGAAATATCAAATTCCATAATAGAAACACCACTTATAAATTTTGAAATTGTAAGAAAGTTACCATATTTCAATTAGTCTCCGAAAATGACTATTCGTGGATTTTTCCTAATTTTATATATTCCGTGCAAGTCATGTGACACTTTCGCTTATCAAATTCAGATTATGTGAACTTTGACCAACATTTTAAATGTATTTGGTCATTGTAGCGACATGCCAAAAGTTGCAACTTATACTCGTATAATTTTTTATATTTAAAATTTTATTTTAAGACATTGATAGTCAAATTGACTCTAAAAAAAAAAACATACCGAGACGGAATAATTTTTTATTTTTTTTAACTTTTTTCTTTTGTTGTTGCTTATGTTAATTAATGGTGTAGAATCCACAATTCCCTCCTTTACCCTAAAAACAAATGTCCATTTCCTACATAAAGCTTTCTCTTCTCTTCTTTGAACAGTCTCCAAACCTCACATTACTCTCTCTATATACTCTCCTTCTCTATCTATCCTTCCCCTTTTTTCTCTGTTTTTTCCAATGAAACAAAAATGCTAATGGTTACATGCAAAAATCTCTAGAAATCTTTTTTTTTTCTTGAAAATGGTTGATGGGATATGATACAATCTTGTAAAGATTGGATTTTTATTAAAGGGTTTTAATAGCAGAGTCTTTTTTTGCTATTTTCTTGAAAATGAGATTTTGATTAAAGGGTTTTAATATAAGAGTTTTTTTTTTCAATGGCTGAAAAAAGCAATGAATGTGTAGCTTCAAATTTACTTCTTTGTAGAGAAACCAAGAATCTTTGCTTTGATGATCTTGATGATTCTTTGGTCAATAATGATGACCAAAAAAATCAAGAAAATAGTAAAGTTTTGAGCTTTAATGACTATGGTGGCAGATCAATGGCATTGATTGAAGAAAGCTTTTGTTTTATGGTTGAAAAGGAAAAAGATTTTTTACCTAAAGATGATTATCTTAAGAGATTAAGAACTGGAGACTTGGATTTGAATCTTAGAAGAGAGGCTCTTAATTGGATTTGGAAGGTTAATTATATGTTCTTTTTTTGTTGTTGCAAATCTTCCTTTTCTTGAAAATGTTGGCATTTCTTTTTTCTGTTCCATTTTAATCAACTTATGTTTGCATTAATCTCAATCTTAATCTTATACCCTTTTAGGGAAATGTTGGTTTTCTCATTGAGTTTCTAGGAGTCTTCATTTTCGTTGTCGCACCCGTGACGGATTCTCCAAAAATGCATTATTTTGGAGTGTCCGCCTTCGATATTTTCGAGGAGTCCGAACAACCTAGGTTTCTAGTTCTTTCCGGATTTTTTTTTTTTTTTTTTTATCTCTGATGTCCTTTTCTAGGATTTTACTTGAAAAATGCACATTGATTAGTGGGACATAAATAGGCATCCATTGATTGTTTTGTAAAGCACAAAATAGTAAAATGAGAACTTTTTGATGTTTATTTAATTTTAGTTAAGTTGGAAATGCACTAATGAAAATTCTGCTTAGTCATTGTTTTTTTTTTCTGATTTGGTTTTTTGTGTTTTGTGCCTTGCAGGCTCATGTGCACTATGGGTTTGGAGAGCTGAGTTTTTGTTTGTCAATAAATTACCTTGATAGGTTTCTGTCTTTGTATGAATTGCCAGTAAGTCACACTTTAAATAATTTATCTTACACTTTGTTTCATTGTGTTTGAACTTTTCACTGTTAGTTGAATTATTCTGCATTCTGCTAAATTACTGTTTTCTTGTTTTTACAGAGAGGTAAAACTTGGACAATTCAATTGTTAGCTGTAGCCTGTTTATCCCTTGCAGTCAAAATGGAAGAAATTGATGTTCCCTTGACTGTTGATTTACAGGTAAATGAAAGTATACATTCAAGAACTTGTTTTGTTAACAGTTATCTGATTAAAAACTTTCTTGAATTAGAGTATTTGTAGTAAATGTTGAGTTCTTTTTTCTGGGCAAGTTACACATTTGGCCAGTCGACAAAAAATAATTACATTCTCAAGCTAATGATACAAAATATATACACTGCTTCGTATCAAAAATGTATAATTTATGTTTATATTTTTGGTGGGCAGCTATTTATGTCAAATTGCTTTTTTGGAACAGGTAGGGGAACCTAAGTTTTTATTTGAAGGTAAAACAATACAAAGAATGGAACTTTTGGTATTGAGCACATTGAGGTGGAGAATGCAAGCTTATACACCTTGCACATTCATAGATTATTTTATGAAAAAGATGAATCTTGATGAAATCCCATCAAGGCAATTGGTCCCTAGACCAATTCAACTAATATTAAGAACCATAAAAGGTTAATACTCTCACCACACTTTGAGTCTTTTTGGATTAAAAATCTATGTTGCTCGGACTCTCTGAAAATGATGCCGCACCTGGTGGTATTTTTGAAGAGTCCGAGCTACATAGGTTGGAATTGAATTCAAGTTGTACAATTACTTGGTACTAAAAAATCATAAGGTGTTTGATCCAGTGCTTTGGTTGGAAAAATTGAATGCAGGTATTGACTTCTTGGAATTCAGGCCTTCTGAAATTGCAGCAGCAGTGGCGATTTCTGTTTCAGGGGAAAGGTCACAAGCAATTGACATTGATAAGGCAATGCCTTGCTTCTCCATACAAGTAGAAAAGGTGAAAGATTTTGAGTGGTGCCCCACTCATATAAAACTCTTGATAGTTGCCCCACTAAACTTTCTTTTAGTGGAAAGAGTGCAACTATAATATGTGGATTAGGCGCACATCACGAGTTCAAACTCTACTAATATATAGAAGTACAGGAGAATTAAAAGGCAGATCGTTATCCACTGAGTTTCAAACTGTTCGCCACTGGCCTATATTCTTGATTCTTGATTATCACAAAACCGTGATGTGTGGATTAAGGTTCACATCACGAGTTCGAATGCCAGTAATATTTAAGTAGCGAAGAATAAACAGGCATGTTGTTACCACCGAGTTTTGAACCGTGCGCCACTAATCAGGATTCTTGATTATCCCTCTTGATTCTTGATGCATTAAAAAATTCCAACTTGATTATATTTATTAGTTTATTTATGTGTTTTTTTCTTCTTGTGATAATGCAGGACAGAGTGATGAAGTGCCTTGAACTGATTCAAGATTTGACATTGGTTAGTGGGACTAGTGCTGCCACTGCTGCATCAGAACCTCATAGTCCCAATGGGGTGTTGGAAGCTGCTTGTTTGAGCTATAAAAGTGGTGAAGGAACAATTGGCTCATGTCCAAATTCATCAAACATTAGTAGTCCAGATGCTAAAAGGAGGAAACTTGATACAACACCAATCTCTTGAGGGGAATTGAGGAAAAGAAAAGTGATGAACTCTTAATTATGTTAATCTTTTTTTAGTTTTTAGAGCTTCACAACCCCTAAGTCCAATCAGTTTTGGCTAAATGGAAGATTTATCGTGGCTTTAAAAGTCACAAAAGCATTTAGAAAAAGAGGAGGGAGTTGGGGGGTGGAGGTTTTGGGGGGGTGGGGGGATGGGGTGAGGGGTCCTTACTTTTAGCATGAAAAGAATTGTCACCAGCTGTTAATAATAATCCTGAGTTGTCGACAACCATAGTAATAGGAGGGTTGAGGTGAAGGATGGAGTTTTTTTAATTTTATTTTTGGGTTATTTTTTATTCAAATGAAAAATATATAGAGTGAAAGGGGATCTGTTTGGGGATGGGGGTGGGAGTGGGGGTGGGACAGAAAAAAAGAAGAATAGAGGATTAAAGTAATATAGCTTGTGGAGGCTATTAGATGGTGGTATTGTTTTACTAGTTCTATATTTTGTCGTGAAACTGAGATGTATTTTCATGGTACTATGGAATAAAACATCCAAAAAGGCCCTGTGCTCTTCATTTTTGTTAATAAAGGTGTATTGTGTTGTGAAAAAATGGACCTCTGTTCATTATATGGGATGCGGAAAAAGTATACATGTATTATTAATGCAGAGGTTAATTATTTAAAGATAAAAATACTCTTTTAGACTGAGTAGTTCTTGTATAACAAATTTTTATTGTCAATCGCTCTATAACAACAACATATACAGTATAATCTCATAAGTGAGGGATGGAGAGGGGTAGAGTGTATGTTGACCTTTCCTTATCTTGAGAGGTAGAGAGTTTCTTTTCGATAGACACTCGGCTCAAGAAAAGCAACTCAAAACAGGTCAGAAAAAGAAATAACGAGAGTGAAAAAGTCATGTCAAAGCATTTGAAAAAACGAATAGTAGCTACAAGAAGTACAAGAAACAACAGATAATAACAAACATCGACGGACAAGAAACTATATGACTAATACTATGACTACTAGTATGAGAGGATAAGCGAGACAACACTCTATTACCTACTAGCCTTCTTTCCTAATTCGTGTCCTCCACAACCTCCTCTCTAAGGTCATTTCCTCGGTAAGATGGAACTATGCCATGTCTTGTCTAATCACCTCTTCCAATACTTCTTCGGCCTACCTCTACCTCTTCTAAATCCATCCATAGACAATCTCTCACACCTCCACATTGGGGCATCCACGCACCTCTTCTTCACATGTCCGAACCATCTCATCCTCGCTTCCCGCATCTTGTCCTCCACCAAAGCAACTCCTACCTTGTCGCGGATATCTTTAGTTCTAATCTTATCTCTTCTACTATGGCCACACATCCAATGCAAGATCCTCATCTTCTGAACGTGAGCCTTCTTGACTAGCCAACACTCTGCTTCATACAACATAATAGGTCTAACCACAACTCTGTAAAACTTGCCTTTAAATTTTGGTGGCACCTTCTTATCACACAAGACTCCGGACGCAAGCCTCCATGTTATTCACCCAACACCAACACTATGTGTGACATCATGAATCTTCCCATCTCTTTAAATACTAGACCCAAGATACTTGAAGCTTCCTGTCTTTGGAATGGCTGGAGCATTAAGCCGCACTTCTACTCCAGCCTCATGTGCCGTGTCATTGAACTTACTTTTTAAGTATTCTGTCTTGATCCTCCTCAACCTGAACCCTTTAGACTCTATGGTCTGTCTACAAACCTTCAGCTTAGCGTTGACTGCACCACGAGTCTCGTCAATCAAATTTCATCATCATATTACAGCTTTTGTTGTAATCACAACATAAACAATTCGCACATTTCAAGTTTCGCAAAACTAAAAAAAAAAACATGTAAACCAAACGACCATTTAGTGTAGATGAACCTATTGTGGTGGTGGTTGTTTTGGGGGGGGGGGGGGGGGTTGGGTGGGAAGTGGGGTTTTTTTTTAATAATTCACTCGATATTAGATACTTACTAGTAGAGGTGTCAAAATGGCCCAGCCCAACCCTTAAGGGCCAAAAAATTAAATGGGCTAGGGCGGGCTAGCCCTTTTAACCGAGGGGCCGAAAAAAAGGTAGCCCAAACCAGCCCTAAGCGGGCCGCGGGCTAGGACGGGCCAACCTTTAAATTTTTTTCGTCTTCCGAAATAACATTTTTTAAGTGATTTTTGGTACAAGTTGAGCATGAAACTTTTGCAATATGAAATAGAATCTTCTACCAACCATTCTTGCACAAAACCATATCATAGAAGAAAAAAATTCAAGAGAAAAAATATAAATTATTATTTTTTATCACTAGTTCAGATCACATTCAAAAGAAATTAAACATGATATAAATTCTGAGACTAAAAAGTATTACTCCAGTTTCTAATTACTACTTAGTAATAAGTACATTCTTTTTTCTCATTACTTTTTATATTTTTGTTTAATTTCCTTATATTTTTTTAAAAATTAATTAATTTATTATTCTTTTCTGGCCCCAAGGGCTGGCCTCAGCCCAACCCTTGAGGCCGGCGGGCCAAGAGAGGCTGGGCTTTTGAGCCTCACTTCTATATGGGCCAAAGAAATCTTAGCCCAACCCTACTTAAATAAAGGGTTGGGTTGGGCTGGCCTCGCGGGCCAAGCCCATATTGACAGCTCTACTTACTAGCCTGATTAGGCCAATTTCACGTCTGGTAGGTTCAATAAAGAGGTAAAGCACAATTTACCAAGAAATTCGTCATTTCTAGAGCTCGAAATTAAGATTAAAGGATCTCAACTATCCTATTGAAAAGATTCATCTTCCTATTTTCCCTTCCTTCCAATATTTTGGATTTTAGCTTCCCTTATTCCTTTTATTGAGCATAATGATGCGAATCGGGCTTATTGTATTTAGTATACAGCGTCAAGCAGTTCCGCTTTCCCCTACCGATGATGTGCCGAAGGAAAAACCAACCAAAGGTCTTTCATAGTCTCCCCAAGTATCACGGGGGTGGAGCCTCTTCTATGAGTACCTCGTGAGGGGGTCCGGTGCTCTCATCCGCCCCTTCTTTTCTGCAGGAAACCTATTTCATTTCTTTCTACCACCGGGAAATTGAAGGCAGTACGAGGTAGTGATGAGTTTCACGCGCTCTAAGCGCGGCCCGCGCGCAGTTAGGAAGATTGGCCGCAGAGCGGTACCACCCACTTGGGGCAAAGCGCATAATTAGCTGCTTAGTACCATGATTTAATAGATATTTGAAATTTACGAATTACTTAAAGTTTGATCGCCTTGGGAATGTGAAGTTTCAAACTTCATATCTTTAGGTCTGAACTTTAAACTATCAGAGCCTACTCTAGATCTCAAGTCTTAAATTTGAAAGTAGTTTAATTCATACTTGAAGGTGGAAATTAGGATCTGACAGTTCAAAACTCCATACCCGAAGGCCTGAAACAGAAGAAGTAGAGCGTTCAAGCTTCAGATCTCAAGACGGAAGTTTAATTTGCTAGTTCAAATAATTCAAACTCAAATGTCTGAAGTTTGGCCAATCCGGGTAAATTCTAAATATATTATTAAAACATTATACTGTACTGTAGTTTAAATGGCTTCTTGATGCTATTTCTGTCTACTCTTTGGTTGGTAATAATTTATCATGCTATTTTACTATCGTTATTTTTCCTTTTTATCTTCGATTGTTGTTTTGATTACACTTCTTTGAGTTGAGGATCTATCGAAAATAATTTTTCTATCCCATAAAGGTAGGGATAAGTCTGTCTACATCCTACCGTTCTTAGATCTCACTCGTAAAATTACACTAAAATGTTTTTGTCGTTGTGTGATATAAAACACTTAAATTGAGACGGAGGGAGTAGCTAATAAGACTGTTATCGCATGAAGTGTGATATAAAAATAATACAATAATTGTGATATAAGGATTTTAAAATTAAGCATATCATAATTAACAATTTCAACCAAATATAAAACAAATTCATCCTATATAACCCTCCTACAAAAATGATCTATTCGAAAAAAGAGAAATGCGACGTCGTTTGGCTGTTTTCTGGTAATGATTGCCTTTCTTGTACTTTTTTGGGGATCTGAATTGGCAATATTGGCCTATGAGCTAAGGCTCGTGTCAGTTTCAGTTTGACCATATAGCTACGTGTCTCAATTTTAACTTATACGAATAATATATATTTTCTCTTCTTTTTTTTTCGCCAATTACTCTTCAGTATATAATTTTCTTTCCACTTCTCAGTTGCTATAAAGACGAGGCATTTTTCAAAAACATTTCTTATATCCCTTGAGTTTAAATAACAGCAAAAAAATTCACCAAAGATTTTACGTTGTGTCTCACGTGATGAACAAAATTTATGAGTGCAACTTTTATTTGACACTTAAATTAGTTGAAAACATGCTCACATTCAATTTTTGCATCAAATTATATTAAGTTGTCGCGATTATACGATAAATTAAGATAATAATATCTAATATAATAATATATAATAATTAATTATGATTTAGTGATAACAAATATGTGTAAATGCAGTGTACTACATTTACTTGTCTCCAAATTGAGGATATGGTCCTAATTCACATTTTATCAGGACATTGTTAATTTTTCCCTTTGTGAAAGCATGATAATCTTGAAAAAAATTATGCATAATAATTTATTTTGCTATTGGTTAAGAATTAACATTACTAAAAAACAGGAATTAGCTATTGATTTGTAACCAAAGAGCAAAGTTCATCCCTAATGCTATTTAGTCACTGATTAGCGAGTTAAATAGTAAAATTCATCACTAAAGATATTTAACAACGGATTAGCGATGAATTGTCACAAATTTTTTTTATTGGTTACGATCAATTTAGTAACAGATTATCGACAAAGTTTTTAACTATTCCAAAAATTTTATAGCTAACATCAAATATTGTGCTATTGATTCTTCAAAATTTTGTTTTTTCTAAATAATGGTCACCACTTGAACAGTATTGTTTCATCTGGCCCCTATATCCCTTGACATTACAACTGATATCAATGTATTGTATTTTTGGTTTAAGGTTTAGATTGTTGATTGTGTCATAAACTAATAAGGGATTGAATATTTAAAAAATCCTTTAAAGAATTTCATAATTGCTCACGTTATGTGTTCTATGCACCGATAATATAAAAAAATTTGCGAGCTTGATATAATGATTTGAGAAATAACATGTCATGAGTTAAATTGCGCTGCTTATTGTATATAATATAAATTTATTTCTTATTTATACACTATTCAAAGGCTTAAGATAAGGTTTTTTTTTTTTTTTTTTTTTTTTATAGTAGATTTTTTTTTTTTTTTTTTTTGAAAAATAAATGGAAGATGGTGAGTAAGACTGGTCAACATCTTGGTTTGCTCATTTACAACACTGACTCACTGAGTTTTTATAAAATAAAGAAAGGGATATCTGAAGCATAAGAAACCTTGGGAATGTGTAAATCTGAATATTTTTATTTTAGGTGTCTATCTATGGGCAAGTGGCATTATAATGCTTTTGGATTGTTCCTTTCTTTCTGTTCATAATCTCAGATGAATGTACTCATTACATGTGTTATAAGTATTTACACAAACATTGAATTTTTTCTTAGATATTTGGCTAAAAAATTTATGTTTCAAACCTAATCCTTACTTGATTTTGCAGCCTTTTACCTAGGCTAAACAAACATAAATAATTTGGAAAAGAAAAATGATCAAGAATTTGTTTAATTTCTTTGACCAAGTCTTGAGTCTTGGTTCTCTCGTTATAATTTTTTCAAGAGAATGATGATACAAGCTACAAACTAATAATTCGATCCAAATCTAACTTTTGAATCGTAATAATGCTACCTTAAACACTATCAGTTAGCTTAGCTATGTCGTTTCCCTAGTTAACTGAGTCTGAACGATGGGTACTTAATTACGGGAGTTATATGTACGAGTTAATCTATATATACGTGTTATATATTCATTGACTGGATTAATTCGAATTCGTGCTGCCTATGCATCACTAAACGGGAAAATGCTCCCTATCAAGAATTGATCCATTCATAAAGCTCGAACTTGAGACATTTGATTAAGGGTGACAGATTTCATCGATATGCCACCATATTATCCCTTGGTGTATAGCATCCGTTAGCCATAAAGAGATAAATTTAGAAAGAGTACTGTGGATTCGATTAGATCGATTATTTTATATTCAAATTACACATATTATATATATATATATATATATATACATATATACTTATAATAAATAAAAACTTATAATAAATAAGATTATACTCATTCCTGAACTCACGGACTTTAAATTCTAAAATAAGAAAGTAAAAATTTCTAGTTGTTTATGAAAGTGGGGCAAGATCAGATTATAATGAAGTTCTCGTAAACGTGAAAGATTGACGATGTGTCTATCTGAAATGATTTAACAAAGTAGTACTTTTTATGATGTCTCTTAAAAAGAAATTTAATGATTTTTATCATATAAGGCAATAAACGACTTCTTCTCTTTAAATGATCGAACTTAGAAATAAATTCAATTTGTCACCTAATATTTCTTCGTCACAGTTGTTCAGTTAACCATCCAACTCCCACTGTTTTTACTATAAGAAAATGGATTTTGTTGTAATATTAGTCTTATTTAATATGTAGTGACATGTTATCTATTTTAATTTGAAATTAAATTAATACTTATAGTTATCACGTGATAACATGTTGTCCACTATTTCTACCACCGTCAAAATGAAGTGTTACCATTACTCTAACAAATTTTGGGTAAAAATAAATCATTAGAATTCCTAATGTACTACCGAAAGCATCCTATTGTCAGATTGATCACAAAGACCACAGGTGATAATGTTTTCTATATTACTATTACAGTATATAAACAAAACATAGGAATGCCTTTGCATAGATAAAGACAAAGGATAGTAAAATTTAATGGTAAATTGATGCCCTTAATAGAGTTTTGACTGACCAAAAACAGCTAAGCACAGTCAAGACACAAGAGCCTCCAGATGATTTTTTTTTTAAAATAAACTTTTGGGCCTTCGTGGCCGGCGGAGCTATTATATGATGTACCGGGTGAATGAATCTAGTAGTTTTTTTATAAATTCAACATTTATATTTAGAGGTACGGGGTGAATGAATCCAATAGTTTTTTCATAAATTCTACATTTATATTAAGAAATGCATTAAATATATAAAAAGAATAATTAATCGCCAGTCTAGTAATTACTACAGCGGACGTAAATTTGATAGCAAGTTCACAACCCATAAAATTCAAATCTTAATTCCGCCTTCGATGACAAATATTACTTATTAGCTACCAATGCAACTCGACATAGCACATTGATATATGTAAATATACGATAAGCTCAATGCATAAAAAATTTCCATGCCAGAACTTTAAATGAAATTCGTCAAATTTAAATTCTAAATTCGTCTCTTTTAGTAATCATGATTACTATGGAATTCTTTAAACATTATTATATCAAGTACTCTAAATATTTAAATGGAGATGTATCAGTTCCAAGGAAGAACCCAATGACAAGTGCATTGAAATTGCAAATACTTCTTGAGAATTGAATTGAGAAAAATAATTCTTGTTGAATGGTCAGTTTGAATGTCAAACTAACTTCAATCTTGTTATGATTGCGCTACAAGCTTAGGATTCTTCAATAACTCTTTTTGTATTTCTTGGAATTGGATACATTTAAATGGATATCTATGTTCATTAATGAAAAAGAAAGAAAAAGTTAAGAATAAACTACAAGAAATGCCATGTCAACTTCATAGATTTGTAATGAAGTTTCATTAATAAGAAAAATATAACATTGAATCTCGTTCATTTATGGTGGAGTAAAAAATGTGAGTAGAGGTTTCTAATTTGAATCATTGATAACGGATTGACCTTGGAGTTATAATAGTTTTAGAGAAAACACTGAAGTAGGATAAAATCAAAGTTATTGTGAAAATATGACAGATGATGCAGAATTGCAGATATAATGCGAGGAAATATACGTAAATTTAATGATTTTGGACAACTAGTATTCTATCTCTTTAATTTTATATGATATTCTTTTCTTTTTAATCTACTAAAATCGAATGACACTTTCTAAAAAAAAAAATTAACTTTTATTATCTTAATGATATACTCTTATAGTATTGTCATTTTTCTGCTTTATTTGAGCCGAGAGTCTATCGAAAACAGTCTCTCTACCTATCAAGATACAGGTAAGGTTTGCATACACTCTACCCTTCCCAAACCTCACTTGTGAGATTGTTGACACCCAATTTTGTCCCGCATCTCCTCCGAAATACCTATTTATACTTCTGGTATTTCGAGAAATTAAAAATATGCATTTAAGTTTTACTATAATTATTAGTCTTTTATTAACACCCACATTTTATTTATTCTTCTGCAGTTTATTATTATCATTATTATTATTATTGTTATTATTATTATTATTATTCTTAAATTATCATTTTTTGTCGTTAATTATTATTTCTTGTTATTTCCATTATCATTATCATTATCATTATTATTATTATTATCATTATTATTTTATTATTATCCCATTATTGTTATTATTATTAATTTATTATCATTTTGTTATAATCAATAATTGTTATTTATCGTTATTATTTTTATTTATTAGTTTCTATCATCTTTATTATTATTATTAATTATTATCATTTTTTAATTATCAATGTTTGTTATTTACCATTATTATTATATCTATTATCACCATTATCATCAACATTATCATTATTACCATTATCATTGCTATTTAGCAGTATTACTACCGCTATTTATTTGCTACTATTATTTAGTATTATTGAAACTTGCATTTCTCAACGTTCTACCAACTTCCGCATACACATCGCATTTATTTCGCACATTTAAATGATAGCGTTTTTTATTGCGCGGTCATTGCAACATGATATAACTTTATTATCCGGGTCTTTTACAATTACACATTTTTCGTACCAGGTGATATTCTGGCACCCTTAGTACATCGTTAATCAAAATGTGTCTCTTATTCAAATTTAGAAGCCAAACTATTTCTTGCACTCAGTCCGTATTTTGACTTACCGGACCCCAAATCAAAGTTCGATTAATTCCTAATACTTTTGGACTACACCATATTTTTATCTCAATTTTTTAGATCAGTCCATGTTTAATTTACTAGTCCATTCTTTTAAACACCCAGTCTAAAATTTGACCCGGTTCACAAATGGACCGGGTCCAATTCATTTTCAGCAAAATAAGGGAAACCCTTTTAGGGTTTCCCCTTCATTTTCCCCTCATTCCTCCTCCGCCGCTCATCTCCCTCTCCCCTTCTCCTCCTTTCCCGCTCCCTCGCCGCCGCTCCCACTCACCCCCCTTTCCCTCCTTCTTCTCCGCTCCCCACTCGCCCTTGTCCCCCACTTTTCTCTCCCTTTTCTTTCTCTCCTCCTTCATTCTCTCGTCCTGTTCACCTCCTCAACGTGGCCGCTCCCCTTCCCTTTCCTCTCTCTGCTCACGTTCTCTCCCACTCACCATTGTCCCCCACGCCTCTGTCCCGTCTGTCCCCCACGCTCCTCTCTCTCCTACCTTCAACATTCGAGTCAACATATATGGCCAAAGTTTTTCTGAAATTTGGGGAAAAAGGGAAAACAACTGTAAAGATTCGGATTCGATTTCAAACGGTTCTTGTTTTGGAGCCAAGAACCGGGAGTCCGAGAAACCCTAGTTACTTAGCCTATAAATACCCACGTTTTAATCCCACAAGGGGGGGGGGGGGGGTCAGTCACCAAAATCCCATTTGAAATACTCATACTTTCAATCACTATACCGGGATACCCATTTGAAAATTAAGTCGTTTTACTCTTTCGGCTTGTTACTTTAAGATCGAGAGTAGATTCGAGGCCTCGACGCCCCATTTCACTGTACCAACAAAAGGTCAGTACATTTCTCTTTTATTTCGAATTAGAAGTTTCTGATGTGTGCATGTTCTATTATGTGTTTGGGGCTATTAGGATGGATTGATTAATTGCTAATTGAATTAAAATATATACTGTATTTTGGGTGCTTAGGTTGAATTGTCGGAGTTAGAACCTATTTAAAATCGAATATACATAAGATATACCGTGTGTTATCAAGGTAAGAAAGATATATACAGTCGATATACATCTGATATACACACCGCGGTGTGTATATCTTAGGTATATTGGGTATGTGATTAAAACAGATCGGCCCTGAATCATCTCCATGATTGTCTTTCATCTGTAAGTTTAAGTTTCCTGTTTGGCTGGCTTAATATGATGTCTAGTGCAATTTCATCAATTTCTGGAGATTAGTTTATTAATGGCCCCTTTTATATTTGTTTGATGTGTTTTTCTGCTTAATCCATAATTTAGTCAATTCATGAGTTTTATTTAAGTCAAATTTAATCAACATTAGTTTTTTTCTTTCTGTGGCTTAGTTTAGAAATCATGCATGCTATATTGTATCTATTAGTTGGTTTAGCCTGGTTTAGTCACTGCTCCAACCTAACCTGAGTTAAGATAAATTTACCTAATCATTGGCCTTCCTATAAATTCTGTTTAAAAAAATGGAAATTGTCCAATTATGTACTCATTAGAAGCTGTTTAGTCCCTAGCTTGTTTGAACATGAGCCATGTCTAGCTTGGTCAGTCACATACCTTATAAATCTGTGATCGACTCATATTTGTATTTTAACCCGTTGATTCAAAATAAGATATTTACTTGGCTACTTTGATTATCTCTAATATGTATTTAATTATGAGAAGGTTCATGTGCTAGTGGTTTTGTATATGTTATTATTTAGCTTTAGCCTATGTTGAAATCCTGTTTGGTTGTGTCAGTTGTAGGTGTCACTCTTATCTAATATAGATAAGTGAAATCCTGTTTGGTTGTGTTAGTTTGAACTGCTTTATACTTGTTTTGACTTTTCAGTAACTTACTTGAGATTAAACATCTGAGTCTTATGAGTTAAGTGTTTGCCCTGTTTTAAGTCAGAAAATTGTAGTTCAGTCTGAGTATTGTTTAATCATATGCTTACAGATGCTGTCCATGTGTTTACGGTTTTGAGTCTCGCTCAACTGTTTCCATTTGATGCAATATGTTAATAAAAAATGATTATATATGGCTTAAATATCCTTCGCTCTGAAACCAGTATGCTGGTGACCCCCTTAGTTTTTCTTCATTTCTAATCTTTGTTGTCATATTTTGGACTGAAACTGCTGCTACTGCTTGTCTTGGCCCCTTCAAAGGAGTATGGGTCTGATTGATTATTGCTGTTTGGCATATTGATAATGTTATTCCTTAATTAAGTATGCATATTTGAATTCAGTCCTATCCAGGTTTTGGTTTATTGGTTGAAAGGTCCAAATTTGTTCGCAAAAGATTCTATAGAGTCAATATATGATCATTATGGCCTAAAACAATGTGGTTTTTATAACCAAACTAATCTTATATGTTTGAGAATTAAGATTGAAGGAGAGTTGTGAGTCATCAGTCGCTGTTAACAATATATCTATATCTTATGCTCATAGTGTGATTATCTGGGCTATTTGAGTGCATGCTACCTCTCTGGTAACCTTATCACCCATCCATCCACCTGAAACACTTCTCTTGAAGCATGTCATGACTTTGTTGCTCCTTCAATTTGACTCATATGGGATCATGTATGTACACAGTAGCACTGGACTTAGGCTTATGTGTTAACTAGTGCCTGGAGAGGTTGTTTGGTTACCTAGATTCTGTACTTAAGACCATTCATTTCTGCCTTCTTCACGGTTCTAAACAAAAGGTTTATCATGAATTAAAATGTCGACCTTGCACTGCTCGTATTACACTGCCCCTTAGCTCTGAAATCTGGAAATCTGGTTCATTTTAAGCTATCTCTGCCTGTGACCAAACTGAAAACTGCTCCATTTATGTTGGGACTGCTTTATTCATTTCTCCGTTACTTGGATATATTATTCGATGCTGCATATTTTTAGTAAATGTTCACTACCTTTGTCTGGTTTAGTTCTGCTATTTGGGTACCTGTTTCGAAGAGGGATTGCTGCTTATCTGGCTGAATCACTGCCGTATATCACTTTGGCTAAACATTGTTGACTAATGCTATTTGTTACTTACTGTTATGGGTTCCTGTTCAGTCACTCGTATGGCTGTTGAAACGTCTTTTGTGGACATCTAATTCGAATATGGACCCATTGCATTTATTTAGCTTCTCCTCTTATTACTTATCTAATATATCAATCACAGGCTGTTTAGTTGAAATCTATTGACTTATTTCAGATTTGCATTACATATATTAAGTTTTACAGATTACATACTAATCATTTTCTTTTATTTTTATGCATGAACATCGCATACGAGTCCAAGTGACTCGTCATCTCTTCCCGCACTCGGCGTTGGGAGAGAAGGCCCAACATAATCTCTATCGAGTCAGCCCAATAGACAGGATCAGAATTCAGCAGCAACATACATAAATTGTTATGGGGCCGAAGCCCAGTTGCAAACAGATTGCAACAGTTCAAAATGGGTTGAGCCCATTCTCATTTATATCTACTCCTCTATTTTTATTTTTGTGTGCATTTAACATGTATTGTATGACTAACATTTGTGCTTGTTAATTAAGATTAGTAATATTAAGGGTTTTAGTTTAGTAATGGGTAGTTAATTTCACAAATTACATTCATTTCTATTCTTAAAACTATTTGTAGTATCTATAACATTTATTTGAGTAATTGATTTTCAACATAGCATGACTACATCTTTTGGCTTAGGGAATAATAATCTATGCTTACTATTTTAGAAACTTAAAACGTCACAAATTTCACACTAACGTTAGCTTATTTTTGGGAAATAAAAGGGCAAACTAAATTAACGAACAACCCTTTCGCTTTAGTTCTTTTCCAACACTTAGAAATACATATTTATCTAGAACAACTTTTAAAACTTTATTAAATAACTCTTTTAAATTTTAGTCATTTCCTCCACATATAAACATTATATGTCCCGCTTTCTTTTAGTTTTATTTTCAACTAAACTCTTTTATGCAATTGCTATTTTCTACAGGTATTATTTTAAACAACGTTATTATTACTTTCGTCTCAAAACCTTAACAACATTTATAAGTATTTTAAAATAGCATTAAAAGTACCCTTTTATACAAATCATTACTTTCTACAAGTTCTATTTTTAGTAGCATTTTTACATATCTATCTATAACTTTAAGCATACTTACAAAGCTACTTTCTTTTTCTTCTATAATACTATATTTACACTTAGCCTAATTAATTATAAGTCCGGTCGGTTAACCATTGTTAATGGGTCTTAAAGGATGCCTAATACCTTCCCTTTAGACTAATTGAACCCTTACCTAGAATCTTAAGTTTCGCGGATCTTAAACAGAGTTAACTTTAAACATAACTTTAATAAACTTTAGGTGTCCTAATTCACCATAAATAATTAGGTGGCGACTCCTTAATAAAACAACAAAAAACAGGAATCACCAATATGTCGTACCTCTAACTTTTAACTCTCCGGAGTTAAAAAGGGGTGTGACAGAGATTACAGTGGTATGTTGTTGTTTGCTTGTTTTGCTGATATACTCTTATAGTCTTAAAAATGTCATTGTATGTTTAAGATCACCAATTATACGTATCATGGCGATCAAGGTGATTTATAGTGATTGAGAGACGCTGGTCTTTCAGAGGAGGAAAAAGGGTGTAGGAAAAGTGGCAAAAGTAAAAATGTGAGAGAGATCATCTTAATACGGATTATTTATGAGCATAATATAAACTCTATAGAACAAATTGTCAATCAACGAGATATTTCCTAGCAAATAATTAAAAGAGATCAAGGTGATTTATAGTGATTGAGAGGCGCTGGTCTTTGAGAGGAGGTAAAATGTTGTAGGAAAAGTGGCAAAAAGTAAAAATGTGAGAGAGATCGCCTGAATACGGATGATTTATGAGCATAATTTAAACTCTATAGAACAAATTCTCAATCGACGAGATCTTGTCTAGCAAATAATTAAAAGAAGTGGAGTATTTTTTTTTTTTTGATTTCCCACCCGGTGTCCAGTACCACATTGGAGTCCTACTATATCCGGATTCGCGCCGCGTAGGGCCTCATTCCTGGGGAAGCACTCGCTATCAAAGATTTTTTTTTTTACCCAAGACTCGAACACGAGACCTCTTGTTAAGGGAGGAGCAGCTCCATCTGCTGCACCACATCCTTTGATAGCATTGGTCCCTCACCTCTCATTTATTTGGATCACAAATCTCAACAACAAACACTACAATTGCAAAATTTTGGCTGGGTTGTTGGGAAATTTAACACTATACATACATATATAGATTGGACATTGTCCCTTAGTCCTTTTCCCCTCTGTAGCAGCAGCGCAAGCCATCACCTCAATTTTGTACTGTCAATATGATTCTTGATGACAATTATCACATTTTTTTAACACATTATCCAAGAACAAAGGACATTTCTATGAGATGGGTTAAAGGTTTTGTTCAGAAATTCAGAAGCTCTTTTAGTATTATAAGTTGGATTCATCTGTGCATTCGTATGGATTTGAGGACAGAATCTTAAAACGTAACAAGAATATAACTGCACAAGAATTTTAATTTTTAGTTAGTGGGGAATATGGCAGGATTTTGTCACCATTGAGGTACTTAACTTGGGCTTCATACATGTCGTGATAAGATGGACATGATTCTATATTCTTAATCAGAAGTCTCCGATTAGAATCCTGAACGAAGAAAATATAAAAATCATACTAGATAATGCTTTCCTCTTTAATGAGTTATACACGATATAAATTTAAATTAATCAAAAATTCAAAGCAGGTATCGAATATTGAGTGAGTACCAGAAAAACCTTGGGCTTTCTATTATGGAAAAAGTTTTAAGCTCCTTGTTGTAAGAAAAGTACAAATGAATCTAACAAATATTAATCACTTGTCAGGGTAACATATGCTGTTGTTTGACCAGTCTTATGTTTTTTTCTTTTTCTTTTACCTTGGCTTCTAGATGGGGGCGGCTAAGGACCAGTACAAAGCAACATCTTGGGACTTGATATTTTCCCATCCTCCATGGTAACTAACAATAACTTCACTTTTTTCTGGCTTAGGATAGGACCAGTACAAAGTAACATCTTGAAACCTTTGCTGTTTTTGATTTGGAGCACGTTATCTATTTTGTAATCTCGATTAATTTGAATTCGCAGTGTGTCAGGCATATTAAAGGAAGAAATGCTTCCTCTTGCAATTTCATTACCAAAATTAAAACTCGAAGCTTCTGATAAGAGTGAAGAAAATTTATCCGTCTCATCATAACTCTCGGTAAAATCTTGAGACTTAAACGTCTATCTTAGTTGTATGAGGGCAATTTGCCCGATATCCCTTATTTCGGGGTGGGCTTTAATTTTTGCCCTTCGCCTAACATACCCCGAGGTTCTGGGTTCGAACCCGGCTCAGTAAAAAAATAAAATAAAATCACAAGACAGAGTTTCGTAGCAAAATTAGGCCTATTCGGGCTAACTTTTGTAGAATTTCAGCAGGGTAAGATTTTTTTTTTTTTGCCTTGCATAATTTCGCAAGGCAGAAATTTAAGGCAAACTCTGCCTTATAAAGCAGACTGTACGAGAAGCCTTGCTTTTTTTTTTTTATTTGACTGAGCCCGGGTTCGAATCCAAAACCTTGACGTATTTTCGACTACCTTTTTAAACGAAGGGTAAAAATTAACGACTAGCAATTTGAGGGACAAAAATTAAATACCAGCACCTTTGAAGGACAATCCGTGCAAAAAAGTGGTCGCATGAACTTATACTCGTCTCTTGTCCAAAACTCGTCGATTTTTGGGGCAGTGGGCCGATATCGTGTATTGACCAAGGGTTCAACCGAATCCAATCTTTTCATAGAACCAGTGTTTTAAAAGGCGTTTTCGAGGCGAGCTCCGGGGCGAGACTGTCACGACCCAACCCCATAGGCCGTGACTAGTGCCCGATCTGGGCACCCAAACACATCTATCAAATGTTATCTCAAATTTTTATCAAACGCATTCAAGTATATAGCAGAAGCCGACAAGGCTATATTTCAAATTTAGATAATTTCCAGAAAAATTTCGGCAGAGTTTCCTTTGTTTTACAGACTATCCAAATTAACCCTGCGCACAGATAATACCAACAATGACCACCCAGGGCCAACAAAGCAACATTTAAACATATGCGGACCGGCCGCCGCGGTGAATGGGATCGCCCAAACACAACATATACACGCATCCGTACAGAAAGACCCCAACCCACAAACATGTCTACAGACCTCTAAACAGACCGACAGAATCATATGACGGGACAGGGCCCCGCCGTACCCATGAACGAGAATATATAAATACAGTAGTGACAGACTGTACCAAAAGATGGGCTCTGAATAAAAGAGCGCTCCAAATGGCAGAAAAATATCCTAGACGGACGGATCAGCAAACCTGTCGTCGGTACCTGCGCGGCATGAAAACGCAGCCCCCGAAGAAAGGGGGTCAGTACGAAATATGTACTGAATATGTAAAGCCTGAATTACAGAAACAAAATCATAACTGGTACAGAACGTACAGAAAAAGTGAGTAGAAAATCCAAAGTATCAAATACATATTTTCAAAACATGCGGAGTGTGTACAGAAACATATGTCATATCAAATCCGACCCCTGCCAAGGGACTCGGCAGACAGAACGTGGCCACCCTCCCGACGCTGGTGCCACAACACAGAAGAATCAGAATAGGGGCATAACCCCGTAACATAGTATATCATATCAGATGGCCATGGCAAATCATATCAGAACATGTGTACATGGCACAGCATACTCCACAAACCCATGTACACGTATACCTGCCCCCTCACATCGAGGCACGGCGAACAATGCAGAGGATTACGCTTGACAACATATCCTGGCCCGGGCTCAGTGTGGGAAACATTGGGGCATCCACGAGTGGAGTAGTGAGAAACTAAATGCAGTTAAAATATCATAAATATTTTCAGAGACTCGATGAGGCATATCAATGACAAACCAATTCAATGAAGTCAGACGGGATCATAATAAGTGAGTTTCGGATGTCATAATGAATTACAGAAGCATAACCTTTCTGAAGTCGTTCCGAGTGCCAAAACAATTTATAAGACTTAATGAATTATTTAAAACAATTTTTTTTGTTTAGTAGTTAAAAGAGTAGTCAGAACATTTCTTTCCAAAAACTGCTCGAAAACGAGCCTTAAGTACAATAAGGGTAAAATCGGGACTAGTGGGCCCACCTTGGGACAAGCAAGGCGGTGGGCTCAAATTACGCATTTTAGGCTTATGGGGTCACCTACGAAGGTTCTACGGACATTTTATTACTTTTCATAAAGTTTGGGGAAGGTTTGCATAATTTTCAAGAAAGCATACAAAAAAAGGTTCAATTCTATTGAATGAAAGAGGGATATTTTCAAATGCGGATTCCGATGAGCAGAATATTTTCCGAGGCTCGAATCCGATCCTAGTACACCTAGGACATGCCAAAAGAAGAAAAGGGATAGCTTTACATACCTGTCGACGATTATCCGTGAATCCCTTTTGCCTCGTTGCTCTTTTCGCCTATTTATATAAAAGTGACGTTATCGTTAGTAACTATATTTCCTAGTTCGCCACTCTGTAGTTCATTCTTCTATAGGACCTACATTCCCGTCTATATATATGTTCTCACTTAAGTATTCTATTAACTAGCATTTTGGCGAAAATTCGGCAGCACTTCCCCTTATAGGTTCACCTATCCAAATTTCCAATTGTGTTCCTGTAGACACAGAAATACCAGCAACAATACATGGGCACACTTATACTTTCAATTCCTTCAATCCAATAAAAAAAAGCGACAATATGATCGTATCAACACAATTCCAACTTTAACTTTCCAATCTTTTCGCCATATAGTTCGGGACAACAACAACTATAATTCTACTGAAAATTAACTATCATGCTTGATCAAAAATAACTCCTGCTCACGGCCCAAAACAGCAACATAACATTACCATTTACAATTTCTTGTGATCAACACTTATCTATCAAGTTTACAAAAATCGCAATAACTTGCAATTGTCCAACTCCAACCAAACAACAATAACATGTTTAGCAACATTGTCTATATAACCGCAAGAGACTATATTAATAGCATACTAACTCCTACAACAGCCCATAACGACTTCAACTCCACTTTTTAACCATCTATGTCTTCATTCTTATTTTAGAACCCATGACAACAACAATCAACATTCAAACTAAATTAGCCCATCCATTTACATAAAACAGTCCACGGTTGGACTGTTTTTCCCACTTCCATATATATCATTTCTCTTACATCTTAACTCACATATTTAAAATGCAAACAATACACCACAATGTCCATAACAATCAACAACTAAAGTATCACATAAAACAGTCCATTAACTCCTTAAATCAACTCCTACACGGCTTCAACACAACTACATACAAAATTCCATAATTTTCATTCCTTTCAAACACACTACATCATTCAAACCATCCTTAATACATGTACAAGAAATTCAAACATTACTTCACATAAGCCCTTCACACGGCTAACTTTAAATTTCAACAACAACATTCAATACCAACATGCACCATTTTATACATATTCACAATGCATCCAACTCATTCTAAATGTAAAAGAAAATAACCAATTCTTACCTTGGATACTTGGCTCCAATTTGTGTCTTAAATCTTTATACTTGTTCTTGCTTCTCCACCTCTATCTCCTTGTCTTCTCCTTAGAATTTTTACTAAGCAACAAAACTGTTTTTTTTTTTTTTTTTTTTTTAAGCCCCAATCTAGCCGTGAGCAGCCATGGGCATTTGTTTTTCTTGCTCTTGAGCTTTGTGTACCAACAAATGACTTGAAAATGGTCATTTGCACTACATCCCATTAAATATATATATATCCCATATTGCTACACGTATTCCCCCTTTTGATGACTCACTTTTGCACCTTGTTTTGTTAATTTCCAGATTTTGATTCCTTTTTTTTTTTTTTCGGGTGGGGCCCACATGGCCCCTTAAGCTTAATTAATTAATGAAGTGATTTAAATTTTAATCCCACTTAATAATCTAATCATAGTTAATTTACCCCTAATCTCCAATAATATCTTTATACCAATAAAATTCATACACAATTTATGTTTTAATTAAAATTGAAAATTAACGATTTCTATTTCGTATCCGAAAATAATTCCGCCTTTAACTTGAGTCGATTTTCTTGCGGATAATTCGTCATATAAATGTACGGGGTATAACATCCTCCCCCCCTTTAGAACATTCGTCCTCGAATGTCAAATTAATCTTATAGGGTCTTGTAAGCATTTTGGGGAAAATATATCACAAAGTAGAGGCTAGACCTGTCAATACACTTATATTTCGAAAAAAGACATTAGTATACCTGTATCCGCGTTTGGTAGCGCCTCCGGGTCCTGTCGACTAGTCAAGGCATAGATGCGGTTCGAAGGACCGCTTGAACTGGGAGCTCCGCCACGACCTCTGCTGCGGCCTGCTGATGTCGACGTACCCTGCCCCGCAGGGCGTATGGCTATCGAAGGAGACGATGACCCAGCGACTGACCCGGTAGGCTGCGCTGCACCTCCCAAATTACCCTTATACGGGCACTCTCTCACAGTATGGCCCTGGCGGCCACAAGAATAACAAGCACCTGTAGCACGGTAGCACTCTCCAGGGTGGTATCTCCCACAGTAAGAACACTGAGGCCTGGGTGGCCTCGTCTGACCGGAACTCCTGTCTACCCGCGAACCTGAAACCCCGGAGCTCTGGTCTGCTCCTAAATACCCTGGGCTATCAAATCTCCTGCCTGAGAACTGCGGAGGTGTGCTCTGTGCCGGCTGGGAAGAATGCCAGCTAGACTGCTGCTGCGGCTGAGGCTGTCTGCCTCGGGAATCTCCAGAATATCCTGCAGACCTGGCCCTCTTGGGCGGCCTCCTGTCCCGATCTCTGCTGGAATAATCGTCCCTGTGTCGGTCCTCCATACCCAGAGCATAGGCCTGTAGTCGGGCGATATCCATATCTGTCTGCAATGCCACCGCCATACAGCCATCAATCAAATAACGGTCTAACCCCATCACGTATCTGTGCATCCGATCGGCCATGTCTGCTACTATGGCAGGTGCATACCGGGCCAGAGAATCAAACTCCAAATTATACTCACGAACGCTCCGACCCCTCTGCTGCAGATGCAAAAATCGATCAACCTGCGCCCGCCGTAACTCTGGGGGCAAAAAGTGGCGGGTAAACGCAGCCACGAACTCGTCCCAAGTAGCTGGGGAAGCACCCTCACCCCTGGATAGCTCCCAGGACTCATACCAGTGAGCAGCAACATCCCGTAGTCTGTGCGAGGCCAACTCAACAGACTCAGTCTCTGAAGCCCTGACCAAGTCTAGTGAGCGTCGCATCCCCCGAATAAAGTCATGGGGGTCCTCGTCGGGCTTAGACCCAAAAAACTCTGGGGGGCCACATAATAGGAACTCTCGAACCCTCAGGCTGTCACGCCTGTCATCATCATCATCATCCCTCCGCCAGCGTCTGCGAGCCTGCCCCGCTACCAGTTGAGTCAATAGCTGAACTGCCTCTCGCAGGGTACCATCATCTGCCCCTGGCTGGGGAACTGGAGGCGCGGCCGTTGGAGCCTCTGGAGCTAATGGTGTAGCCGTCCCCCGACCCCTAGTGGCAGCGACTGGTGCTCCAGACTCCTCTGATGATGAAGACGTAGTAGAGTCTGCTGGCTGGGACGCAATATCACGCATCATCTGAGCAAGGGTCCGAGTACCCTTCTGAGCCCGACTGGTCTCTCCTACCACGCCCTTTTTCTTCTGGGCGGCCGTCGCCTTTTTCGGAGGCATCACTGAAAGAAAAGCAACAACGGATCAGAATAGAATCATCCTAATAGCATAGCTCTATCGCACGATCTAAGATTCAAAGGAAGGAAACACCCTAAATGTCCTGCAGCCTCCTGTTTATAGATGTGGTGCACAACACACCGATAAACAAGACTCTACGAGACACGGTCTGTAGACATTCCGAGGACAAACCGCTCTGATACCACTTCTGTCACGACCCAACCCCATAGGCCGTGACTAGTGCCCGATCTGGGCACCCAAACACATCTATCAAATGTTATCTCAAATTTTTATCAAACGCATTCAAGTATATAGCAGAAGCCGACAAGGCTATATTTCAAATTTAGATAATTTCCAGAAAAATTTCGGCAGAGTTTCCTTTGTTTTACAGACTATCCAAATTAACCCTGCGCACAGATAATACCAACAATGACCACCCAGGGCCAACAAAGCAACATTTAAACATATGCGGACCGGCCGCCGCGGTGAATGGGATCGCCCAAACACAACATATACACGCATCCGTACAGAAAGACCCCAACCCACAAACATGTCTACAGACCTCTAAACAGACCGACAGAATCATATGACGGGACAGGGCCCCGCCGTACCCATGAACGAGAATATATAAATACAGTAGTGACAGACTGTACCAAAAGATGGGCTCTGAATAAAAGAGCGCTCCAAATGGCAGAAAAATATCCTAGACGGACGGATCAGCAAACCTGTCGTCGGTACCTGCGCGGCATGAAAACGCAGCCCCCGAAGAAAGGGGGTCAGTACGAAATATGTACTGAATATGTAAAGCCTGAATTACAGAAACAAAATCATAACTGGTACAGAACGTACAGAAAAAGTGAGTAGAAAATCCAAAGTATCAAATACATATTTTCAAAACATGCGGAGTGTGTACAGAAACATATGTCATATCAAATCCGACCCCTGCCAAGGGACTCGGCAGACAGAACGTGGCCACCCTCCCGACGCTGGTGCCACAACACAGAAGAATCAGAATAGGGGCATAACCCCGTAACATAGTATATCATATCAGATGGCCATGGCAAATCATATCAGAACATGTGTACATGGCACAGCATACTCCACAAACCCATGTACACGTATACCTGCCCCCTCACATCGAGGCACGGCGAACAATGCAGAGGATTACGCTTGACAACATATCCTGGCCCGGGCTCAGTGTGGGAAACATTGGGGCATCCACGAGTGGAGTAGTGAGAAACTAAATGCAGTTAAAATATCATAAATATTTTCAGAGACTCGATGAGGCATATCAATGACAAACCAATTCAATGAAGTCAGACGGGATCATAATAAGTGAGTTTCGGATGTCATAATGAATTACAGAAGCATAACCTTTCTGAAGTCGTTCCGAGTGCCAAAACAATTTATAAGACTTAATGAATTATTTAAAACAATTTTTTTTGTTTAGTAGTTAAAAGAGTAGTCAGAACATTTCTTTCCAAAAACTGCTCGAAAACGAGCCTTAAGTACAATAAGGGTAAAATCGGGACTAGTGGGCCCACCTTGGGACAAGCAAGGCGGTGGGCTCAAATTACGCATTTTAGGCTTATGGGGTCACCTACGAAGGTTCTACGGACATTTTATTACTTTTCATAAAGTTTGGGGAAGGTTTGCATAATTTTCAAGAAAGCATACAAAAAAAGGTTCAATTCTATTGAATGAAAGAGGGATATTTTCAAATGCGGATTCCGATGAGCAGAATATTTTCCGAGGCTCGAATCCGATCCTAGTACACCTAGGACATGCCAAAAGAAGAAAAGGGATAGCTTTACATACCTGTCGACGATTATCCGTGAATCCCTTTTGCCTCGTTGCTCTTTTCGCCTATTTATATAAAAGTGACGTTATCGTTAGTAACTATATTTCCTAGTTCGCCACTCTGTAGTTCATTCTTCTATAGGACCTACATTCCCGTCTATATATATGTTCTCACTTAAGTATTCTATTAACTAGCATTTTGGCGAAAATTCGGCAGCACTTCCCCTTATAGGTTCACCTATCCAAATTTCCAATTGTGTTCCTGTAGACACAGAAATACCAGCAACAATACATGGGCACACTTATACTTTCAATTCCTTCAATCCAATAAAAAAAAGCGACAATATGATCGTATCAACACAATTCCAACTTTAACTTTCCAATCTTTTCGCCATATAGTTCGGGACAACAACAACTATAATTCTACTGAAAATTAACTATCATGCTTGATCAAAAATAACTCCTGCTCACGGCCCAAAACAGCAACATAACATTACCATTTACAATTTCTTGTGATCAACACTTATCTATCAAGTTTACAAAAATCGCAATAACTTGCAATTGTCCAACTCCAACCAAACAACAATAACATGTTTAGCAACATTGTCTATATAACCGCAAGAGACTATATTAATAGCATACTAACTCCTACAACAGCCCATAACGACTTCAACTCCACTTTTTAACCATCTATGTCTTCATTCTTATTTTAGAACCCATGACAACAACAATCAACATTCAAACTAAATTAGCCCATCCATTTACATAAAACAGTCCACGGTTGGACTGTTTTTCCCACTTCCATATATATCATTTCTCTTACATCTTAACTCACATATTTAAAATGCAAACAATACACCACAATGTCCATAACAATCAACAACTAAAGTATCACATAAAACAGTCCATTAACTCCTTAAATCAACTCCTACACGGCTTCAACACAACTACATACAAAATTCCATAATTTTCATTCCTTTCAAACACACTACATCATTCAAACCATCCTTAATACATGTACAAGAAATTCAAACATTACTTCACATAAGCCCTTCACACGGCTAACTTTAAATTTCAACAACAACATTCAATACCAACATGCACCATTTTATACATATTCACAATGCATCCAACTCATTCTAAATGTAAAAGAAAATAACCAATTCTTACCTTGGATACTTGGCTCCAATTTGTGTCTTAAATCTTTATACTTGTTCTTGCTTCTCCACCTCTATCTCCTTGTCTTCTCCTTAGAATTTTTACTAAGCAACAAAACTGTTTTTTTTTTTTTTTTTTTTTTAAGCCCCAATCTAGCCGTGAGCAGCCATGGGCATTTGTTTTTCTTGCTCTTGAGCTTTGTGTACCAACAAATGACTTGAAAATGGTCATTTGCACTACATCCCATTAAATATATATATATCCCATATTGCTACACGTATTCCCCCTTTTGATGACTCACTTTTGCACCTTGTTTTGTTAATTTCCAGATTTTGATTCCTTTTTTTTTTTTTTCGGGTGGGGCCCACATGGCCCCTTAAGCTTAATTAATTAATGAAGTGATTTAAATTTTAATCCCACTTAATAATCTAATCATAGTTAATTTACCCCTAATCTCCAATAATATCTTTATACCAATAAAATTCATACACAATTTATGTTTTAATTAAAATTGAAAATTAACGATTTCTATTTCGTATCCGAAAATAATTCCGCCTTTAACTTGAGTCGATTTTCTTGCGGATAATTCGTCATATAAATGTACGGGGTATAACATCCTCCCCCCCTTTAGAACATTCGTCCTCGAATGTCAAATTAATCTTATAGGGTCTTGTAAGCATTTTGGGGAAAATATATCACAAAGTAGAGGCTAGACCTGTCAATACACTTATATTTCGAAAAAAGACATTAGTATACCTGTATCCGCGTTTGGTAGCGCCTCCGGGTCCTGTCGACTAGTCAAGGCATAGATGCGGTTCGAAGGACCGCTTGAACTGGGAGCTCCGCCACGACCTCTGCTGCGGCCTGCTGATGTCGACGTACCCTGCCCCGCAGGGCGTATGGCTATCGAAGGAGACGATGACCCAGCGACTGACCCGGTAGGCTGCGCTGCACCTCCCAAATTACCCTTATACGGGCACTCTCTCACAGTATGGCCCTGGCGGCCACAAGAATAACAAGCACCTGTAGCACGGTAGCACTCTCCAGGGTGGTATCTCCCACAGTAAGAACACTGAGGCCTGGGTGGCCTCGTCTGACCGGAACTCCTGTCTACCCGCGAACCTGAAACCCCGGAGCTCTGGTCTGCTCCTAAATACCCTGGGCTATCAAATCTCCTGCCTGAGAACTGCGGAGGTGTGCTCTGTGCCGGCTGGGAAGAATGCCAGCTAGACTGCTGCTGCGGCTGAGGCTGTCTGCCTCGGGAATCTCCAGAATATCCTGCAGACCTGGCCCTCTTGGGCGGCCTCCTGTCCCGATCTCTGCTGGAATAATCGTCCCTGTGTCGGTCCTCCATACCCAGAGCATAGGCCTGTAGTCGGGCGATATCCATATCTGTCTGCAATGCCACCGCCATACAGCCATCAATCAAATAACGGTCTAACCCCATCACGTATCTGTGCATCCGATCGGCCATGTCTGCTACTATGGCAGGTGCATACCGGGCCAGAGAATCAAACTCCAAATTATACTCACGAACGCTCCGACCCCTCTGCTGCAGATGCAAAAATCGATCAACCTGCGCCCGCCGTAACTCTGGGGGCAAAAAGTGGCGGGTAAACGCAGCCACGAACTCGTCCCAAGTAGCTGGGGAAGCACCCTCACCCCTGGATAGCTCCCAGGACTCATACCAGTGAGCAGCAACATCCCGTAGTCTGTGCGAGGCCAACTCAACAGACTCAGTCTCTGAAGCCCTGACCAAGTCTAGTGAGCGTCGCATCCCCCGAATAAAGTCATGGGGGTCCTCGTCGGGCTTAGACCCAAAAAACTCTGGGGGGCCACATAATAGGAACTCTCGAACCCTCAGGCTGTCACGCCTGTCATCATCATCATCATCCCTCCGCCAGCGTCTGCGAGCCTGCCCCGCTACCAGTTGAGTCAATAGCTGAACTGCCTCTCGCAGGGTACCATCATCTGCCCCTGGCTGGGGAACTGGAGGCGCGGCCGTTGGAGCCTCTGGAGCTAATGGTGTAGCCGTCCCCCGACCCCTAGTGGCAGCGACTGGTGCTCCAGACTCCTCTGATGATGAAGACGTAGTAGAGTCTGCTGGCTGGGACGCAATATCACGCATCATCTGAGCAAGGGTCCGAGTACCCTTCTGAGCCCGACTGGTCTCTCCTACCACGCCCTTTTTCTTCTGGGCGGCCGTCGCCTTTTTCGGAGGCATCACTGAAAGAAAAGCAACAACGGATCAGAATAGAATCATCCTAATAGCATAGCTCTATCGCACGATCTAAGATTCAAAGGAAGGAAACACCCTAAATGTCCTGCAGCCTCCTGTTTATAGATGTGGTGCACAACACACCGATAAACAAGACTCTACGAGACACGGTCTGTAGACATTCCGAGGACAAACCGCTCTGATACCACTTCTGTCACGACCCAACCCCATAGGCCGTGACTAGTGCCCGATCTGGGCACCCAAACACATCTATCAAATGTTATCTCAAATTTTTATCAAACGCATTCAAGTATATAGCAGAAGCCGACAAGGCTATATTTCAAATTTAGATAATTTCCAGAAAAATTTCGGCAGAGTTTCCTTTGTTTTACAGACTATCCAAATTAACCCTGCGCACAGATAATACCAACAATGACCACCCAGGGCCAACAAAGCAACATTTAAACATATGCGGACCGGCCGCCGCGGTGAATGGGATCGCCCAAACACAACATATACACGCATCCGTACAGAAAGACCCCAACCCACAAACATGTCTACAGACCTCTAAACAGACCGACAGAATCATATGACGGGACAGGGCCCCGCCGTACCCATGAACGAGAATATATAAATACAGTAGTGACAGACTGTACCAAAAGATGGGCTCTGAATAAAAGAGCGCTCCAAATGGCAGAAAAATATCCTAGACGGACGGATCAGCAAACCTGTCGTCGGTACCTGCGCGGCATGAAAACGCAGCCCCCGAAGAAAGGGGGTCAGTACGAAATATGTACTGAATATGTAAAGCCTGAATTACAGAAACAAAATCATAACTGGTACAGAACGTACAGAAAAAGTGAGTAGAAAATCCAAAGTATCAAATACATATTTTCAAAACATGCGGAGTGTGTACAGAAACATATGTCATATCAAATCCGACCCCTGCCAAGGGACTCGGCAGACAGAACGTGGCCACCCTCCCGACGCTGGTGCCACAACACAGAAGAATCAGAATAGGGGCATAACCCCGTAACATAGTATATCATATCAGATGGCCATGGCAAATCATATCAGAACATGTGTACATGGCACAGCATACTCCACAAACCCATGTACACGTATACCTGCCCCCTCACATCGAGGCACGGCGAACAATGCAGAGGATTACGCTTGACAACATATCCTGGCCCGGGCTCAGTGTGGGAAACATTGGGGCATCCACGAGTGGAGTAGTGAGAAACTAAATGCAGTTAAAATATCATAAATATTTTCAGAGACTCGATGAGGCATATCAATGACAAACCAATTCAATGAAGTCAGACGGGATCATAATAAGTGAGTTTCGGATGTCATAATGAATTACAGAAGCATAACCTTTCTGAAGTCGTTCCGAGTGCCAAAACAATTTATAAGACTTAATGAATTATTTAAAACAATTTTTTTTGTTTAGTAGTTAAAAGAGTAGTCAGAACATTTCTTTCCAAAAACTGCTCGAAAACGAGCCTTAAGTACAATAAGGGTAAAATCGGGACTAGTGGGCCCACCTTGGGACAAGCAAGGCGGTGGGCTCAAATTACGCATTTTAGGCTTATGGGGTCACCTACGAAGGTTCTACGGACATTTTATTACTTTTCATAAAGTTTGGGGAAGGTTTGCATAATTTTCAAGAAAGCATACAAAAAAAGGTTCAATTCTATTGAATGAAAGAGGGATATTTTCAAATGCGGATTCCGATGAGCAGAATATTTTCCGAGGCTCGAATCCGATCCTAGTACACCTAGGACATGCCAAAAGAAGAAAAGGGATAGCTTTACATACCTGTCGACGATTATCCGTGAATCCCTTTTGCCTCGTTGCTCTTTTCGCCTATTTATATAAAAGTGACGTTATCGTTAGTAACTATATTTCCTAGTTCGCCACTCTGTAGTTCATTCTTCTATAGGACCTACATTCCCGTCTATATATATGTTCTCACTTAAGTATTCTATTAACTAGCATTTTGGCGAAAATTCGGCAGCACTTCCCCTTATAGGTTCACCTATCCAAATTTCCAATTGTGTTCCTGTAGACACAGAAATACCAGCAACAATACATGGGCACACTTATACTTTCAATTCCTTCAATCCAATAAAAAAAAGCGACAATATGATCGTATCAACACAATTCCAACTTTAACTTTCCAATCTTTTCGCCATATAGTTCGGGACAACAACAACTATAATTCTACTGAAAATTAACTATCATGCTTGATCAAAAATAACTCCTGCTCACGGCCCAAAACAGCAACATAACATTACCATTTACAATTTCTTGTGATCAACACTTATCTATCAAGTTTACAAAAATCGCAATAACTTGCAATTGTCCAACTCCAACCAAACAACAATAACATGTTTAGCAACATTGTCTATATAACCGCAAGAGACTATATTAATAGCATACTAACTCCTACAACAGCCCATAACGACTTCAACTCCACTTTTTAACCATCTATGTCTTCATTCTTATTTTAGAACCCATGACAACAACAATCAACATTCAAACTAAATTAGCCCATCCATTTACATAAAACAGTCCACGGTTGGACTGTTTTTCCCACTTCCATATATATCATTTCTCTTACATCTTAACTCACATATTTAAAATGCAAACAATACACCACAATGTCCATAACAATCAACAACTAAAGTATCACATAAAACAGTCCATTAACTCCTTAAATCAACTCCTACACGGCTTCAACACAACTACATACAAAATTCCATAATTTTCATTCCTTTCAAACACACTACATCATTCAAACCATCCTTAATACATGTACAAGAAATTCAAACATTACTTCACATAAGCCCTTCACACGGCTAACTTTAAATTTCAACAACAACATTCAATACCAACATGCACCATTTTATACATATTCACAATGCATCCAACTCATTCTAAATGTAAAAGAAAATAACCAATTCTTACCTTGGATACTTGGCTCCAATTTGTGTCTTAAATCTTTATACTTGTTCTTGCTTCTCCACCTCTATCTCCTTGTCTTCTCCTTAGAATTTTTACTAAGCAACAAAACTGTTTTTTTTTTTTTTTTTTTTTAAGCCCCAATCTAGCCGTGAGCAGCCATGGGCATTTGTTTTTCTTGCTCTTGAGCTTTGTGTACCAACAAATGACTTGAAAATGGTCATTTGCACTACATCCCATTAAATATATATATATCCCATATTGCTACACGTATTCCCCCTTTTGATGACTCACTTTTGCACCTTGTTTTGTTAATTTCCAGATTTTGATTCCTTTTTTTTTTTTTTCGGGTGGGGCCCACATGGCCCCTTAAGCTTAATTAATTAATGAAGTGATTTAAATTTTAATCCCACTTAATAATCTAATCATAGTTAATTTACCCCTAATCTCCAATAATATCTTTATACCAATAAAATTCATACACAATTTATGTTTTAATTAAAATTGAAAATTAACGATTTCTATTTCGTATCCGAAAATAATTCCGCCTTTAACTTGAGTCGATTTTCTTGCGGATAATTCGTCATATAAATGTACGGGGTATAACATCCTCCCCCCCTTTAGAACATTCGTCCTCGAATGTCAAATTAATCTTATAGGGTCTTGTAAGCATTTTGGGGAAAATATATCACAAAGTAGAGGCTAGACCTGTCAATACACTTATATTTCGAAAAAAGACATTAGTATACCTGTATCCGCGTTTGGTAGCGCCTCCGGGTCCTGTCGACTAGTCAAGGCATAGATGCGGTTCGAAGGACCGCTTGAACTGGGAGCTCCGCCACGACCTCTGCTGCGGCCTGCTGATGTCGACGTACCCTGCCCCGCAGGGCGTATGGCTATCGAAGGAGACGATGACCCAGCGACTGACCCGGTAGGCTGCGCTGCACCTCCCAAATTACCCTTATACGGGCACTCTCTCACAGTATGGCCCTGGCGGCCACAAGAATAACAAGCACCTGTAGCACGGTAGCACTCTCCAGGGTGGTATCTCCCACAGTAAGAACACTGAGGCCTGGGTGGCCTCGTCTGACCGGAACTCCTGTCTACCCGCGAACCTGAAACCCCGGAGCTCTGGTCTGCTCCTAAATACCCTGGGCTATCAAATCTCCTGCCTGAGAACTGCGGAGGTGTGCTCTGTGCCGGCTGGGAAGAATGCCAGCTAGACTGCTGCTGCGGCTGAGGCTGTCTGCCTCGGGAATCTCCAGAATATCCTGCAGACCTGGCCCTCTTGGGCGGCCTCCTGTCCCGATCTCTGCTGGAATAATCGTCCCTGTGTCGGTCCTCCATACCCAGAGCATAGGCCTGTAGTCGGGCGATATCCATATCTGTCTGCAATGCCACCGCCATACAGCCATCAATCAAATAACGGTCTAACCCCATCACGTATCTGTGCATCCGATCGGCCATGTCTGCTACTATGGCAGGTGCATACCGGGCCAGAGAATCAAACTCCAAATTATACTCACGAACGCTCCGACCCCTCTGCTGCAGATGCAAAAATCGATCAACCTGCGCCCGCCGTAACTCTGGGGGCAAAAAGTGGCGGGTAAACGCAGCCACGAACTCGTCCCAAGTAGCTGGGGAAGCACCCTCACCCCTGGATAGCTCCCAGGACTCATACCAGTGAGCAGCAACATCCCGTAGTCTGTGCGAGGCCAACTCAACAGACTCAGTCTCTGAAGCCCTGACCAAGTCTAGTGAGCGTCGCATCCCCCGAATAAAGTCATGGGGGTCCTCGTCGGGCTTAGACCCAAAAAACTCTGGGGGGCCACATAATAGGAACTCTCGAACCCTCAGGCTGTCACGCCTGTCATCATCATCATCATCCCTCCGCCAGCGTCTGCGAGCCTGCCCCGCTACCAGTTGAGTCAATAGCTGAACTGCCTCTCGCAGGGTACCATCATCTGCCCCTGGCTGGGGAACTGGAGGCGCGGCCGTTGGAGCCTCTGGAGCTAATGGTGTAGCCGTCCCCCGACCCCTAGTGGCAGCGACTGGTGCTCCAGACTCCTCTGATGATGAAGACGTAGTAGAGTCTGCTGGCTGGGACGCAATATCACGCATCATCTGAGCAAGGGTCCGAGTACCCTTCTGAGCCCGACTGGTCTCTCCTACCACGCCCTTTTTCTTCTGGGCGGCCGTCGCCTTTTTCGGAGGCATCACTGAAAGAAAAGCAACAACGGATCAGAATAGAATCATCCTAATAGCATAGCTCTATCGCACGATCTAAGATTCAAAGGAAGGAAACACCCTAAATGTCCTGCAGCCTCCTGTTTATAGATGTGGTGCACAACACACCGATAAACAAGACTCTACGAGACACGGTCTGTAGACATTCCGAGGACAAACCGCTCTGATACCACTTCTGTCACGACCCAACCCCATAGGCCGTGACTAGTGCCCGATCTGGGCACCCAAACACATCTATCAAATGTTATCTCAAATTTTTATCAAACGCATTCAAGTATATAGCAGAAGCCGACAAGGCTATATTTCAAATTTAGATAATTTCCAGAAAAATTTCGGCAGAGTTTCCTTTGTTTTACAGACTATCCAAATTAACCCTGCGCACAGATAATACCAACAATGACCACCCAGGGCCAACAAAGCAACATTTAAACATATGCGGACCGGCCGCCGCGGTGAATGGGATCGCCCAAACACAACATATACACGCATCCGTACAGAAAGACCCCAACCCACAAACATGTCTACAGACCTCTAAACAGACCGACAGAATCATATGACGGGACAGGGCCCCGCCGTACCCATGAACGAGAATATATAAATACAGTAGTGACAGACTGTACCAAAAGATGGGCTCTGAATAAAAGAGCGCTCCAAATGGCAGAAAAATATCCTAGACGGACGGATCAGCAAACCTGTCGTCGGTACCTGCGCGGCATGAAAACGCAGCCCCCGAAGAAAGGGGGTCAGTACGAAATATGTACTGAATATGTAAAGCCTGAATTACAGAAACAAAATCATAACTGGTACAGAACGTACAGAAAAAGTGAGTAGAAAATCCAAAGTATCAAATACATATTTTCAAAACATGCGGAGTGTGTACAGAAACATATGTCATATCAAATCCGACCCCTGCCAAGGGACTCGGCAGACAGAACGTGGCCACCCTCCCGACGCTGGTGCCACAACACAGAAGAATCAGAATAGGGGCATAACCCCGTAACATAGTATATCATATCAGATGGCCATGGCAAATCATATCAGAACATGTGTACATGGCACAGCATACTCCACAAACCCATGTACACGTATACCTGCCCCCTCACATCGAGGCACGGCGAACAATGCAGAGGATTACGCTTGACAACATATCCTGGCCCGGGCTCAGTGTGGGAAACATTGGGGCATCCACGAGTGGAGTAGTGAGAAACTAAATGCAGTTAAAATATCATAAATATTTTCAGAGACTCGATGAGGCATATCAATGACAAACCAATTCAATGAAGTCAGACGGGATCATAATAAGTGAGTTTCGGATGTCATAATGAATTACAGAAGCATAACCTTTCTGAAGTCGTTCCGAGTGCCAAAACAATTTATAAGACTTAATGAATTATTTAAAACAATTTTTTTTGTTTAGTAGTTAAAAGAGTAGTCAGAACATTTCTTTCCAAAAACTGCTCGAAAACGAGCCTTAAGTACAATAAGGGTAAAATCGGGACTAGTGGGCCCACCTTGGGACAAGCAAGGCGGTGGGCTCAAATTACGCATTTTAGGCTTATGGGGTCACCTACGAAGGTTCTACGGACATTTTATTACTTTTCATAAAGTTTGGGGAAGGTTTGCATAATTTTCAAGAAAGCATACAAAAAAAGGTTCAATTCTATTGAATGAAAGAGGGATATTTTCAAATGCGGATTCCGATGAGCAGAATATTTTCCGAGGCTCGAATCCGATCCTAGTACACCTAGGACATGCCAAAAGAAGAAAAGGGATAGCTTTACATACCTGTCGACGATTATCCGTGAATCCCTTTTGCCTCGTTGCTCTTTTCGCCTATTTATATAAAAGTGACGTTATCGTTAGTAACTATATTTCCTAGTTCGCCACTCTGTAGTTCATTCTTCTATAGGACCTACATTCCCGTCTATATATATGTTCTCACTTAAGTATTCTATTAACTAGCATTTTGGCGAAAATTCGGCAGCACTTCCCCTTATAGGTTCACCTATCCAAATTTCCAATTGTGTTCCTGTAGACACAGAAATACCAGCAACAATACATGGGCACACTTATACTTTCAATTCCTTCAATCCAATAAAAAAAAGCGACAATATGATCGTATCAACACAATTCCAACTTTAACTTTCCAATCTTTTCGCCATATAGTTCGGGACAACAACAACTATAATTCTACTGAAAATTAACTATCATGCTTGATCAAAAATAACTCCTGCTCACGGCCCAAAACAGCAACATAACATTACCATTTACAATTTCTTGTGATCAACACTTATCTATCAAGTTTACAAAAATCGCAATAACTTGCAATTGTCCAACTCCAACCAAACAACAATAACATGTTTAGCAACATTGTCTATATAACCGCAAGAGACTATATTAATAGCATACTAACTCCTACAACAGCCCATAACGACTTCAACTCCACTTTTTAACCATCTATGTCTTCATTCTTATTTTAGAACCCATGACAACAACAATCAACATTCAAACTAAATTAGCCCATCCATTTACATAAAACAGTCCACGGTTGGACTGTTTTTCCCACTTCCATATATATCATTTCTCTTACATCTTAACTCACATATTTAAAATGCAAACAATACACCACAATGTCCATAACAATCAACAACTAAAGTATCACATAAAACAGTCCATTAACTCCTTAAATCAACTCCTACACGGCTTCAACACAACTACATACAAAATTCCATAATTTTCATTCCTTTCAAACACACTACATCATTCAAACCATCCTTAATACATGTACAAGAAATTCAAACATTACTTCACATAAGCCCTTCACACGGCTAACTTTAAATTTCAACAACAACATTCAATACCAACATGCACCATTTTATACATATTCACAATGCATCCAACTCATTCTAAATGTAAAAGAAAATAACCAATTCTTACCTTGGATACTTGGCTCCAATTTGTGTCTTAAATCTTTATACTTGTTCTTGCTTCTCCACCTCTATCTCCTTGTCTTCTCCTTAGAATTTTTACTAAGCAACAAAACTGTTTTTTTTTTTTTTTTTTTTAAGCCCCAATCTAGCCGTGAGCAGCCATGGGCATTTGTTTTTCTTGCTCTTGAGCTTTGTGTACCAACAAATGACTTGAAAATGGTCATTTGCACTACATCCCATTAAATATATATATATCCCATATTGCTACACGTATTCCCCCTTTTGATGACTCACTTTTGCACCTTGTTTTGTTAATTTCCAGATTTTGATTCCTTTTTTTTTTTTTTCGGGTGGGGCCCACATGGCCCCTTAAGCTTAATTAATTAATGAAGTGATTTAAATTTTAATCCCACTTAATAATCTAATCATAGTTAATTTACCCCTAATCTCCAATAATATCTTTATACCAATAAAATTCATACACAATTTATGTTTTAATTAAAATTGAAAATTAACGATTTCTATTTCGTATCCGAAAATAATTCCGCCTTTAACTTGAGTCGATTTTCTTGCGGATAATTCGTCATATAAATGTACGGGGTATAACAGAGACGTATCAAAAATGCCCCAGGGCGATGGTTCGAGGTGAAAGTCTCAAAAGGTGTACGCCTAGCAATTCGGGGCGTACATCTGGGTGTTTGGGGCGAGTTTTTTTTTTTTTTTTTAATTGGGGCATAAGCCCAGAAAACTTCTTCAAATTAAAACAAAATTTGTTAAATAAGTCCTCAATATAACGCCCAAATTCTCAAAAGTCAACTAGTAATTACTCAAATATTTTAAAAAGAAACCGAAACATTAAATTTATAAGTCACAACCTTTTTTTATTGCTAGAATACCTAATATATATTCTTTTCCAATTATTTATCTTGTCTTCTACTATCTCAAAAAAGTAACGAGCAGTCACTTGTGCTTGTAAGTAGCGTATAATAGATTGTTCTGATTAGTTTTTTGTGAGGATGGAGCATATATTTATAGTTTTCTTCAAATTTTTACGCTATTTTACCTATTTAAAAGTATTTATTATAATTATATCCTTTTATGAAATACTAAAAATTAAAGTCCCATGAGGCTTACGCCCCGTGCCTCGGGGCTTACGCCTCACTGAGGCAGACGTAAAACGCCTCGCCTTACGCCCCCGCCTTTTAAAACACTGCATAGAACAAATATATATGTAAAAAATTGCTAAAACTTCAACAAATATCAAATTGTAGATCCATAATTTAAAAAGTACCATGAGTTTAGTATTAAGAATCTTAAGATTGAATAACCCGCAAGGGTGGCTCAGTTGGTTGAGCATGAGACTTTCATAATGGAGGTTTCAAGTTCGAAACCCCCTGCCTACGACAGCAGGGGATTTGCCTTCTGGGTCGAGCTCGTCGCACGGGGCTTGCCTAGTGCGAGTTACCTCTCCTGTGTGGTTTGCGAACTATTGCACAGGAGCTGGATTTACCCTCTGCGCACCCGAAGGATAGCGGCTGCGGGTTCCAATGTCATAAAAAAAAAGAATCTTAAAATTAAATTCATCAAGTTTTAATCGTAGATCCGCCTCTGATTAGGGAGAGGAAAAAGATGACGCGGCTGTAAAAACCTAATCAGACTCATAGGATACATCAATTTGTGTAAAACCCTGGATAGTATACATAAGTAACTATAATTAAGTGATAAAACTACATGTGTGAAAGATATATGTCATACACTTATTGATACGAGTAAACCTTTTTTGAGGCAAAACACTTGGATAATCTCTCAATGAGAAGCAAAGATTTCCCAAATTCAAAAGTATTGTGGTAACACATTCATTCTTTCGGAATTATTTGATCAGTACATATATATTTTTTAATTAGACATAAATTAGGTAGGAGGAACAATAGCTAAGAGCTGGTTTTATTCTTTCAACATTTTCCTGTGTAACTGATATATATATATATATATGAATGCTACCAACATGCACAATTAAAACAGTGCTGGCTCTTTCACTTGCTCAAAGGGTCAATCAGTGCCCGGAAGGACCACAACAATCGCGGTCCTGCCTGTTGCTCAGTTGATAATAAACATAGAGCCGATTTTCACCTACAAGAATCTAAATTTTGAATCATCTGCAAACACTAGATACAATAATCTGCAAATGCTACAGATACTTGACAAAATGTAAGACAAACTCAGGCATGTTGCATTGCAGGATAACCTGCTACTTTTCTTAAATGTACCTCATACATACTTCAATCAAAGTGCAGATGCTGATAAATTATTATAATACACCGATGTAACACTCATAGTAATGAATTATTTATTTCTCCATCAAATGGTTCAGAAGGACGTTCTTCAATCAGAAGAATGGCTTATCGCAATGTGAGGAGCAAGTGAAAATGATAACTCTAGTCTCTATGAAAGCTTTATTCTACATCTATGTTGCCACGACTTCTCAAAAATACTGTCAGTAAGTCCGACAAGGGTGCAACAACATTTTTCTGGAGGATCCAAGCCACATAGTTCTACATACCCTAGTTCTACATACCCTTCTGAGCAGGTATTCTGAGATTGTATACCTTACCAAAAATTTGAGGAATCTGTAGTGTTGCATTATTCCTTTAACAGTTGGAAAAGGCAATGCCATGAATTTTCTCAATCTAGCTACCTGCTCCTCTATTGTACATTATATGTAATAGACGTTCAGGTTTCTTGCAAAAAAATTGAGCTGCGTACTTAATTCAAAGAAAGTCTGGTTGGCCTGTGGATGTCAAGCAACGATGCCACATGCGGCTGTTTGGGTCCACAACCTTGCGTTGAGCAATGACTTCTGGAATTGGAAAGTATACATATTGAGTATTGCATATACCCAGTGTGATCCCGCTATATCCAGCAAATGCACCATGAACCTATCAACAACCGAGCATTGGTTAAATTGTCAAATATCATCTCAACAACAGAAATCAATTTGTCCTTTGTAAACCGACAAATATCAGGAATATTTTTTAATAATCATTAAGTGAGGTTGAGAGACTGACAGCATTTTGACCTAGTACAGTGCAGAGAATTCCATCTGATGCATTTGCACGGCAAGCACGAATCATGTATGTAGGATCAATGTATTTTACATCAGTTGTAATCCCAATCTCCTTGAAGTACTTTTTGATCTATAAGAAAGCAGGCATACCATCGTGAATTTTCTTGATTAAAAAAAGAAAAGAAAAGAAAGTGCACATGGGAACTTCTAGCTGCCCCAGACTGTATATTTTTGTATAGAGATGAATTGATGTTCAGATAAAAAAAGTGATCAAGACCAACTGTTCTACACAAGAAGACAAGCGTTAAAAAGTGACTAAAATGTATAATGCTAGAAGTGTGGACATCAATCAGAGCGGTTTAACAATGGGCCAAATAGTGCTCACTAGTTGTCTTGAACTCAGCCTGCATCTAGTCAACTTACTATACAAAGGCAAATAATCATTATACCTGAGGGAAAATGACTAAAACGAACCAGTATCATTGGCTAAGGAAATTCATTTTACTGAGGAACAAAAATGAACAAAAATGCATGAAAATAACTTTCAAGGACTCTCTAGGTAACGTGAACAGCGCATTTATATTTGCTTTCCCTCAAAAGCCAGAGGAGAAAGCATAAAGATGGGCATGGAAGAAGCAAACAACAAAAACTCTGGTTTGGAACAAATAAGCGGATAGACTTGACGAAGTTTAGGAAAAATGCAACAGTAATAAAGTTTTGCCGTTTTGTCTTTCGCATGGAAGTCTGTCCGTCTTCATTCCAATCATCATAAGATGACTGTGTAACACTCATATTGGACAAAAATACAAGGCACCCGTTACAAGTGATTAAATTAAGTTGCTTTAACTTTTTTTCTTCTTGTTTGACAAATAAGTTGCTCCAACTTCTTAAATATGATGATGAACAAAAAAATATGGGAACGTCAAAAATCAACGGTATACAATAGTACATACATTCAAACTAGTCGAGGAATATCTGGAAACAGTCCTATAAATTTATAGCTAGTCATCCACAAACCTGTTGATGTATATGAACACCAATATCTCCAAGTACAGCATTTCCAGATGCATCCTTAGCATTGGTTTTCTCTAGGAAATCCTACAAGAAGGTTGAGTAATATAGCAGTAAAGATCCAGAAGTAATTCTTCTGTTTTCATTGCTCCAATCAACTATAAATGATAAGACAGTGACAAACTTGGAAACATTTAAATGATTGTTTAAGACTTTAAGTTCTATTATTTTGACAAAATAAAATCTAGAGAAGAGTAAAAATTAAACAAAAATTTGTATACAGTGATTCTTCAGTAGATAATATTTCAAATGCTGATAGTCTGTAATGTTCAATCTTCCAATTACCAAAATTAAGACTTCATTCTCAGTATTAATAATTTTTCAAGTCTTTTTGAACTGTTAATTTGTAGAAAGAATTTAAATATGTCCTAATGGTTGGATTATCGTTAGAATATATTTATACTAAACATCTAATCAATACAACTACAAGAATTACTATTCATTGTTTAAGGCTCAGCTACATGATCTCGATATCCACTCTGCACCATTTGTACCCCTTTCATTCAAGTACACTATAATTAATCTGTTAAGATAAACAAGAGGTTCTCTAACACTATATATTCTTTTGATTTTTACTGACATACAAATCTTTTACACAAATCTCTAAACAGATTAAAAGACTCAGGAAAACACCAGACATAATGTGAGTTCACCAACATGACTAACCCTTAATATCAATCAAGAGATATCTCCTATATAAATTTTGCTTTCACTATGTTCTATCCTTCTCTAAATCCACATAGATTCCAACAATTAGTAAGTTTGAGACAACTTCCTTCTCATGTGATTTTAGGTCTACCTCGTCTCGTTTTAAACCTACAATGATCATAGCGGCACCACCTATGGATCGATGCATTTTGAAGTCCATGTAGGACATGATTAAACTTTTTGTCATTATCCTCTATGGGCTTGTATCTCGGTGAGATGTGATCATTTCTGCATCCTATTAACAATTACAGTATTTCTTAAAGATGTTAGTCTGCTGATAAATTTTATAATCAATAACAGAAATGAGAAAGAATAGGACATAATGTTACAGACAAGACTGAAAAATTTCGTTTGTCAAATACACACAAGTCTAGATATATATCAAACATTACTTAATTTATGTCCAAATGCAACAGAGACAAGAAAATGCAATACGACTAACCTGCCCAGCCCCCTCTGCTACACAAACTACAGCTGATCCCTTTGTCTCAAGCAGATATTGTTGGTGCTGCAACACACCATGAGGTCCATGCAGATTGAAAGGCACCTGAGATCAAATAGATGTGATCTTATTGAGAAGGCGCTTAAAAATTATTGATTACATAACAACCTATAGAGATTAGACTAACCTCTGGAATCAAGCAAATGTCTATCTGTCCACTAGCTAGTGATGCGTGCATAGCTATAAACCCACTGCTACGACCCATCAACTTCACAATTCCAGTACCATGATATGCACTATGTGCCTACAAAGATTGAAAAGAAAAAGTAACGCTTTAAGATATAAATAGATTGCAGGGGAAGAGTTATGATGCATGACTGCTTCAGTTGAGGGTAAAGTAAACGAACAATCTTCTTCTACAGATTAATCCATACCATGAGATACCTCTTGAGGAGTAAACTTTGAAACATTCAAGGGGAAAAAACTGGATGTCAGAACCAACGACGGATAAAAAAAGACGAGTATTACAAGGAATTCCAAAGAACAAAATCAGAGGGATCTGACAAGAAGAAGCTAGCAAGTTTTGCAATAAATTATAACTAAATAATTGGTCTTGAACTTCTATAGAGGTTTGAGAATTTAACTGCACTTGAAAACATTGAAGTGCAGTAGTAGATGAGATAGATTTAAGTCAGGAAATCCAGCAGATCTGACTGGGAGAAAAGCTGGAAGGGTGGAAGCTTAGGTGTAATAGAAGGCTTACAAAGGCCGGATATTTATAAGAAGTGTAAGGATTTCGGCGTATTTTGGAACCTTCTTGACATTTAAAATTTCTTTTAGTTATAAAAAAAATGTAAGGTTCTTGTTTATAGAAGAGACAGAAACAAGGGTATGCAAAACTCAAAGAAGACTGTAAAGTAGTACCTCAATATAAGCAGAATTAATGGCTCTCTGTGCTTCTTCAACCGCAGTATCAAAACCAAATGTTTTGTCCATAAGCATAATATCATTGTCTATAGTTTTTGGCATACCAACAACAGCTACCTTTATACGTCTTCTACGGCACTGCACAAAAACCAATTATACTTGCTAAGTAACATCATTACTTCAAAAGTTATACCATTGGAGACCACTGGGTTTATATTTCTTCACGGAGGAGACAAAAAACGAACATGATATAATTATCTGTTATGATGTTTTTCCTCTTTGCTAACCAAAACAAAACTTTAAATTTGATGTGATTGTGACCACATAATAGTTATAGGCACAAGGGATATCCATTATTCGTCTCATGAGAGGACTAGAGAAAATCATGTATTCAAGAAAAAGTCAGTTCTTCACATAATTTTTTTACTACATGCATATCCTAATTAAGATTAACAGAATCCAAACTTAACAATATTAACACATATATCTGCCACGATTGACAACCTCATCATGAATTGCATTTGCACCAGCATGTGTACCATTTTCACCCAGCACAAAGAGCATGTTTATTCCTCTTTCTGGACATTAAATCAAGAAGTAAATCTTAGATAAAGTCAGCACAATAATTCTGGTGTAAGTAAGCTAGCTATAGAGAGTCAGTCAAGCACCTGAATGCTATCCACAATGTCAGAAACTTTAGGTCCTCCATGTGATACACCTAGCAAGCTTCCACCAGAAAGATGAATGTTTTGAACCACTTTCCGGGATAACTGGTAACAAAACATACTATGACTTATCACTCAAATATTTATTTCTTTAGAGGATTGTATTCTTCCTCAGAAATCGAGACTTTATCCAGAATAATCATGAAATATCGACGCTTCTGCCTTAACTCTAACCTACAGCAATAACCAACACGAGGAGCATGTGGGTAAGGAGGAACTTACTGGCATTTCAGCTAAATCTTTGTTTGAAAACCCATGCTATCCAAATGGAATCCCCAAAATTTGCTTGACACCGTATATCTCAAGGGTGATAACTAGCTGCATTCATTGGAAAGATAGGAAGGAGGAGAATAAAAAAATGTTGTACAATGAACTAACATGACTGAATTTAAACAAAAATAAGAATGAGCAAAGAACAAAGTATATGTTAAGACCTGTCGTATAAAGTCATTAAGACCTGGGCATAGTCCACCACAGGTTTACAATTGCTGCTTTCACCTCTTCTGGTTTGAAAGATATTTTCTCTCGAGGACCAGCACGTTGAACCCTAAACAAAATCAATTACATAGTTACAACCTATAAGGTCAACGGGCTGCCACTTTCAAACTAAATTTCTTCATTAAAGTTATTTCATCTCGGGCCAGAGTTGTAATTCTTGGTAAGACTGTCAAGCCTCTATTAGTTGATGTTCAATACTCTAAAAACACAACAATCACTTTCGACAGGTAAACAGACTTTTTTGTGTAAGGCTTATTTTATATAAATAGACATTAGAAACTTTCAGGAGACAGTTATAAAGCCTAATATATTCATTTTCCTGAAAGGATTCTTAGTTCCTTAGTTCTGATAAAAGAAAAAAGGATTATTAAATCCTTAGTATCAGTATGACTGTATCAGAACAGTTGAAGCACAGGTGGTAGTTATAGAAATAATCACGTGGCATTATACATGTAATTGCAACTTTTCTTCTGCTGAAGATTCATACGACATCAGGTAACACATATACCCAGTAATAGTTAGAAACACATTTCTCCAGTAATAATATTATTAGAGCACTTATTAAAACAATTAGTTATTAGAGGTGGAACATCAATTCAAGTAGCCCTTTTCCTTTCTTTTCGGATAAATAATATGTGTAACCCTTTTAGCATCTTCCACTATCTATTTCCACTTCTATCTAGTGCAGCTTAGCATTGAGGCTGTGTAGTATAGGCCACATTTACATAAACCCTTGCCATTACTTGTTGCTACAGAACCTATAAAGAAGCTTACCATTGCTCTACCCATGTACAATCAGGATCAATGCACTCAGCACCAGCAGAAGTTGGTGAGGAATAATTAATAGTCTGAAAAAAACAGAACTTTGCATGAATGGATTGGCAGGAAATAATTAGAAAGGCAACAAAAAGAAAACCACATGTTTGTTTCTTCATTTGTATACAACAAAAACAAGCACCTTACTTTCTTAACTATCATCTTCTTTGTTCTATTCTAACAGTTGACATGATCTTCAACAAATTAATGGGGAAGGAAGGGGTATGCACGGCCCCACTTTAAGTCTTCATGAAAGGATTATGAACTTATGCAAAAGGCTTCTGAGTTCAATAGCCCACTCCTCTTGCATCTTCTCTCTGTACTGCTAAGATAGTGAAACAATTAAAAAGTAAAGGACAATAAACAATTTATTTCCTGCCTTTCCATAGAGGTTGATGCTCTTATTTTCAACAAAAATAAGTTTATAGGTTATTTACTGTATTATGTTCTCTCTTTTATGATAAAGAGTCCTCATGTCATCATAAGGTGCATTGACTCTCAAAGACAAGTATACAAACAAATTGTTGTTTCTTTAGCTTTTGTTTCGCCCCGTGTATACTCATCAAGGAATGTACACTGAGCACCAAATGGAAGAGAAACATATAAAAAATTCTTGCAACTTCAAAATTGAACTTTTGAGATTTCTTGTTTCAATCAAAACCCGTCCAATTGAGACATGGAACTCCATTCTGCCATGAAAGTTTGAAATTGTCATCCAACAAAGCTCTGATTTTAACAACAACTACTACGCGTCAATCTCAAGTTAGTTGGGGATTCCTGCTCCAAAACAATGCCTGAGTTATTTATCTAACTCAATGAAAAAAAAAAAAAGGTCACAATCCTAGAATCAAATTTCTTCGATATATCCAAGTTAGATGCTACATAAAATCTTCAGTCAATAAGGGGGCAGAGCTTTTCCACATATCTGACAAGAATCAAGCATGCAATATGCTTTTTAACATTCCTGAACAAATCCTTTACCCCGTAAATCATGTTAGAGTGCAAACTCAAGCAAGAATCTCATTATGTTTCCAAAAGGAGAGAAGCTTACTTTAAGAAGTACTTTGTCATTGTTATTGACGTATCCATGCCATTCTTCATCTGAGGGATAACCTTTTGCAAAATCCTCAGTGTCTGGAGTTCCGTAACACAATCGTAGCACTAAAGTTAGTAATATTGCTTCTTCTTTTTTTTTTTATAAGGTAAAGTTAGTTATATTGCTGTCAAACAAGTATTCATTTTACAAATATTGAACATTATCGAAGGTATCTCTTGGCAAAATTTAACTACCAAAATCCCTTGGCGACTACATTCCAACAAGTTGTACATGAAAAATGTTGCCCTATTAAGATTTCTCAATAATGCCAGACATACCAATTTGAGAAAGGAAACAGTTATAAATCAAGCAGAAAGTTAGCTGATGATTTAAGAGAGTTGAATAACTAAACTTTGAGAGTCAAATTCCTTAATTTTGACGCTGAATTCAGACGCAAAATCTTTATGTTTTCAAAAATAAAATCTATATATTTAAACTATATTAAAAAAATACTATAAGTCACGATAATTAAGAATTTAAAATATTTAAAAACATATAAAAAAATTATGGTAAAAAAATACTTGTTTGACTTTCAAAATCTGATACGTGACCCATAAATTAGAAATCGGGGAGGTACAAACTTTTTACTTTTTTTATTTGCTGACAATTGAAGCCATTCCCATGCATATGCCTATTTTCTCAAAAAGCACAACAGAATAAACAGCAAAATCAAAAGAAGAAAAAAAACAGTAGCGAAAAAAAAGAAGAGAAAACTAAAATTCAAACAGAGTGTTATTTAGAATATACCTCATTTTGAGACAGAAAGTGGAAGGATACGAAATAGCTGTGGGAAAGATATGAGTTTGTTAGTAGCCTTTCGAAAGTGGCTTTGAGTGGAGTATTTCCATTTGGAGTGAAGTATCGACTGTCGAGATTGTTTTGTTTAAAATTAGGTAAATTCCGTTTTCGATTAGATAATTTCATGATTATAGTATAAAATATAATTCTGAGTTTACTTTACATGACATATTTAATTCCAATTTTTATTGCCTCCAATTTAACGATCCTTTAATTCACTCCGACTAAAGTTTCTTAACTTTTCAAAAATGTGTGCGTTACAAGTTACAACCTTCCAATTTGTTTTGGACGTACTAAATCGCCCATTGGGATAATATTTAATTGAAGTTGAAATATTACATTGGGGATGGAAAACGAGAGAGGAAGGGGATAATCAGAATCAAACCCATTTATTGTGCCGGAAACTCACAGTAAAACTATATAATGGACGTTGATGGTGATCTTTTTACATGTATATCTATGTTCCCTATTGAAATATGGGTTTCAATTAAACCCATAAAAGAGGTTACTCTCTCCATCTCATATTACTCATCTACTTTCCTTTTTTAAAAGTCAAACTATATAAACTTTAACCAATATTTTGAGATATATTTTTTCACCATATTGATATGAGAAAAATTACAACTTGTAATACTTTTCATATGGTTTTTTAATATCTAAATTATAATTTTAAAACATTAAATTGATCTAATTCAATTTAGCTTCGAAGATCGATCCACTTAACTCTCGAAAAGCGGACAATGTGGGACAGAGGGAGTACCATTTACCTCTATTTCTACGAGGAAGAAAAACTAATGTTATATGTAAGAGAAGTTACTCTTCTCAACGTGGAATAACCAGGCTTCACGTTGCAAAGCAACCTTAAAATTCTGAATTTCGAGTACAGAAGTACTCAACATTTTATCTGACAAACAAAATGACAGAATTAAAGAGCATATGGGGAAATCCTTCATGATTTATACCCTGCTTTGCTAATTAAATGATTACACAATATACTATGAAGGAAGATGCAAAATTCGCAATAGAAGTACTCTATGCCTCAGATTGTTTATGCATCTTTAAACTGGAAGTTGAGTTCATCGATGCAAAACAATACCACCAGAAAGATAATCCGCTAGTGCCAAGAAATCTGAGTTTGTATAAATAAAACGTCAGAATCATCAATAGCAACCAGATGTATGAAGGTGAACTTTTTGGTATCGTGAGCACGCCCTCTCATATAACACAAATTAGGAGCAATAAGAGACTCACACGACTTGCAATGTGTGTGCTTGTAGAGCCTCTTGCAGGCACTTTACTGCACCAGTGTAATTTAGAAATCCGATAAACCAAAAATCATGGTTATCAACAGATATAACTTGGATGTATTTTTCTGATGGATTGGTTCTGCTCAATGAAGGGTTAATTGCTTTAAGCTGATGCAACGGGATAATTACCTGTTCGAATGAATGGTAAACAGAGGGAAATGTGAGTAAAATAAGGTTTCCTCAAATGAGTAATTCTAAGTTCTATAAAAAAGCAATTAAAGCTTGAGCCCGATGTGTGTCAACCTCTAGTGGCATATAGTCTCGTAATGAATATAGCATGGCATATAATGAATGATGCATAAATATCCCAAAGGAATAAGAAATTAGATTTCCCAGCAAGTAAAGCCAGGTAGGAAGGTATTGCCAAGAGAGGAAGTGAAGCGGCTCAGAACTTCCTCCGCGTAGAGGTAAAAATGCAAATGAGCAGATTATAGGGAATGATTTACATTTGAAGCAAACAATTGAGGATGTTTAGGAAGCTAAAGTAAATAACACGGGATAAAATTATACAAGTTACCCTTGAATTGCCTCTTCAAAATACAAATCAAGAGAAGAAGTATTTTCCCACAAAATGTACCAGCATATGCAAGAACTAATATGCCACATATTTACATCTCAGCCACCTTGCATGTATTTTTTGAACCAAAGTTTCAGATTCCATTGTTGTTTACATCTCAACTAGGTCTTGGTGATCTGTACTATATATGATAAAGCAAACAACTTGGGCACTTACCAGGGCTACCTAAGTATTTTTTATTGTTTCCATAATTACTATCTTGTTACTTTTAAAAGATTTCACCACTGTGGTAAGAACACACAATTTGGGCACTTTATGAGGACTATCTAGATGTTTCCATAGGTATTATCTTGTTACTTGTTAAAGCATTTCACAACTCCATACAGAGGACCGCACATGGAGCACAGAGGGGAAAGCCATTCCCCTCCTCGTCAGGGACAACCACTCACGGCTCATACTTTACCAAGTTCGAAACATGTGGCAGAGGCAGCACTGGGAACCATTCGCACCAGAAGACCCTTCTTGAGGAGATTACAAGGAGTCCTAGCATAAGCCTTCTTTCTCTAGATTTCTTGTGATGAACATCTTTTACTATTATTTGGTGTCTTTAACTATTAACAGTATCTAGAGTCTTCAGATTCAAATAAATTTACATGAATAACTTTACTAGTAATTTAATATTTTCTTCATCTATTTTTCATACAAAATAAATCAAACTAACACCTTGAACACTTAAACTTAGTGCCCAATGAAATAGTCACATCAAAAGGATAAAGGAGACTGACAAAGAAACAGATGGAGTAATTAACAATGAAAAAAGATTTCTTAGTACTTCAAGTACTATTTGATGCTTAGAGATGTACCTTGTAATAGCTCCATTCAGTCTTGTCTTCGGTTTTGTAGGGAAGGGGGTTATCACTACAAAATGCAAGCTTTGCGGTAGAAAGATATAACACTCCCATTACTGGACCAGCTGATGTCGATAAATAACATGCAAATGAATTTTGAAGTTTCTCCTCAGGATCTGCCTCAAATGTTTGGCGGAATATCTTGTCATAACCACCTTCAGCCAGAACCTTTGTTCCCTGAGCAATTCTTCCTAAGGCAGCATCAGCAATACTAGGGCTCGTTTTCACTATACAAGTCAATAAAGAAATCAAAGTTATTGCACACATCGATTTCCTTAGTTTTTTAATAGTTCGTGGTGGGAGTTAGCATCTCTGATACTCCTATCTCTTGAATACAATGGCCATTTACCAAAATGAGAAACCTTTGAAAAGCTCAAATAAAGGAAGCCCTCACTCCTCACCCCCAAAATCTTGAACATACATAAGCTCCCATCCAGGCCTCACCCTCACTCCTCACCCCCAAAATAGAAAAGGAAGAAAGAAATAAAGCTATCGCAGGCCTCATAAGGAAGCACCTCCAAGAAAAGGGATATTGCTTGTTTTAAATAGCATATAAACTGCACAAATACTGATAAACATCCACCCTGTGGTCCTTTATTATGCACAACAAATGATTCACAAGAAAGTACTCTTATTATATCAACACAAGCCACCAAAAAAAAACTTACTCCAAATTGGAAGCATACAATGTTACGCATCAAAGTATCGACATCATCCAACATATGACCTAGAAAGACCTTTACCGCCCAAATGTGCATATTGTATTTTTGGTATATTAAGTGAAACACACATTCTTTGTAAGTGATAATTGAAGTTATAGTCACACTATCGGCAGTAAACAACAACTATTTCTCAATCCCAAGCAAGTTGGAGTCGACTACATGAATCCTCATGCCACCCATGAAAAAGAATAAGACTCTCACACGAGAGAATGTGTTAGAGAATGGTCACACACAACTCAAAATGTAATCTTCCTGCCAGTCTACTGGTTTAACATTCGTTTTTGGATTAGACGTTTCCCAAATAGAGCAGAATTGATATAGAAGATCCATATTGCCAACACATTTAGTCTGGAATTGAAGAGAAAGCGATCTACACACTTGCGGAAGATTCTAGAAGAATGTACAGAGGGTTTCTTATAAACTTGTGTGGGCTTGTTGACTAAGGGTGGCTTTTAAATAAAAAATTACTAGAAGCATTATTTTCAGCATTTCCAATAGTCATGAAATTATTCCATGAAGCTAAAGTCCGTAAAAGCATCTCAGCTCGGCTCAACTATTCACAGCCCTCGCTATATACAACATATAATCAAAGTATATCTCAAACCTTACAATCTCGTACCTATTTATATCATTATACAGCAGGGATTTTCTAATCCAACAGCGACTACAGAACTCTATGGTATGACTTTTAGTTTTAGAAATTTCAGCCAGTATACGTTTATTCAAATGGAAAGTGGACGCAGAGGAAGGAGGGTTAAAGAGGAGCAGGAATTATCTAAATTAACTGATGAGAATTGAGAAGAAACAAATAAAGAAGGAGATGCAACTCTCGGACTCAAGTTTGGAATATTTGTGGTAACTTTACTAGAAAAGAGGAAAACTAATATGAAAATAAGGATATTTCTCCCTAGAAAAAATCCACGCCCTTTTTGAAACAATTGTAACATTTGGTTTAGTTTAGATCCGCAAGGGAAAGAAATTCAATTAGTCTCCGTCTCCAGCATGATACTTAGTAAGTAATTCATTAACGTTTTCATCCGCTACTCATATTAGACAGTTCATCATTTACACACATAAAAATAGGACCTTTAGACCTTTATGTCATCTATAAGTTCCTCCGAAGAGGTTTCTGTCAGACAACAAACTAAACTTTTTTATCATTTATCAATACTATATAAGTTGAACTATAACTCAAAGTATTCACAGATGGCTACCGAATGAAAGAATAAGAAGACTTACAGTGTTGCCATGTATTGCCAGCAATATCCTCAGCCTTCTTTGTTGCTTCACCAACCCTCTTTGCCCATCTACCAAGTACATCTTTGACACTCTCCATTTTATCTGACAATATTCACAGTTAGTGGTGGATGCAGCATGCAGGCACCGAGTTCATCTTAACCCAATACTTTTAACATGCAACATACATTTTTGTATAAAAGTCACTACCCAAGGGTGTGGCCTAGCGGTCAATAATGGGTTGGGAACCATAACATCTCAGGTTCACAGACAAAAAACACTAGGTGATTTCTTCTCATATGTCCTAACTTTGGTGGACAGAATTACCTGATATATGTCGTTGGTGGGAGGTGACAAGTATCATGTGAAATATGTGGAATAGTATGTATGAACCATCATTATAAAAGTACAATGGGTTCAATATATGCTAAGAACCTTAATGTTTGAACTCATAGAATTTAAATCCTTGGCTTCTCTTCACAATAAATATGCATATTTCATGTATGTATATAATATATGTGTGTGTATGGTCGCGCATACGTATGTATATATAGGCATGTGTATGTATATACGTATATAAAGAGAGAATAATACTGACTTTTAATATTGAAGGAATTAGCGGAATTGTTGAGCGGAGCCGGAGAATGAGCTAAGTAAGGATTATTCGATCCGGTTTTTCTGTGCTCCGTCACCAATTCCTCGCTCCAATGCACCGATTTCTTCGATTTATTCCCCGATTTCATACTACTCTCATTCTCTTCATTATTATTACCATTTTGATTATTCTCATTTACAATAGTAATATTATTATTATTATTATTGTCCTTTTGCACATGTTTCGGATCCGGATTATTCATACCCGAATTGATCTTATGTTCCGTCGCCGCACCGCCGTCTGGATGTTCCATCATAAGGCGGCGCGTGGATAACTTTGGTTGAATTTGGAAATTTCCGATTTGGAAAGAGACGGGTGTTTTAACGCGGGAAGATAGTATAAATACGAGGGTCCGTATTTCGGACCTCTGGTTTGTCTACCGCCTAATTTTACTCTTTTATAGTATTTGTATTTTTTATAAATAAAATCAAAAATAATTTTTTAATTTTGGATAATATAATTTCATGATTAATTATCCTTCTTTTTGCTAGCACACAAAATTAAAAAAAAAAATGCTACTTCCTCCGTCCTAATTTACGTGGCACCTTTCAAATTTCGAGAGTCAATTTTTTTTTTCTTTGACTACAATTTTTTTGTATGCCTTATAAATATTTTGATTTATCGATTATACTGGCTTATAGTACTTTTTACATAGTTTTAAATATGTAAATTTTATTTCAAGAAATTGGAAGATTTCGTGTTCAAATTCATAGTCAAAATTGAAAAGTTTGACTCTTGAAATTCGGACTATGGTATATAAATTGGGATAGAAGGAGCACTAATAATATGAATATCCATATAGAATGAAGGAGTTAATAGTACGAAAATCACAATATCTAATTGTTTTCGTGTATATAAATTTGAATATAGCACTCAAAGATGTTGTGATGTTCACATGATTCCAGTAGGCAATTTCGTCATCTCAAAATCTCTATCGCTTTTACAACTGTCCTTTACCTTTTTTTTTTTTTTTCTTTACATGTATTTTGATGGTTATAAAGTGCGAATGTATTATTTAATTAGACTTGCTGGAATTTATATGTATGTATGCTGAACGTTGAAGGTGATAATAATATGTTTGCGGCCGAATTTAGACTATTTGGGATGGTGTGAATGTTTGAAACATGGTGGTAAGTGTGGCAGGTAACACTCCCTTACGAAGAACCAAAACGAAAATACAAAATATGCTTTGGGTAAAAAATAATATTGTGATTGCAACCATCGTGTCATTAGTAATTCTAAAGTGTTTGTAATCGCTGCAGAGTATGGTTGAGAGAAAGTAACCTCAGACTAAAGAATTACAACTGCACCAAGGGACTAGAGTTTGAACTTTTGAGTTATTTTGGACCATTTGACCTATCCAACCAATGCAACCACTAGATAAGAATGTGACAAGTAAATCAAGAATCACATTAGATTTCTTGAAATATGGGAGGATGGCCTATGACCAAGTCCCAAATTGAATTAGCCTTCTCAGACCTCAAATGTCATGGCTAAGTTATTGAACTGATGAACTCGTAGCTTCGATTACTTATATTATGATGGAGGTAAGTCGAGATCTAACCACCTAAAATAGTTTTTTTCACTAAAAGCATATCTTATAAGTGTTTGACAAATTGCATGAAATATTGTCCATATTTTAAATTTTGAATTAATGCTTGTTAGGGCAAACATGTGCAAAGCTTTCCATACCAAATGATGTTAATTTTGCTCATGTTTTATTATGTCAAAGCTCATGATCATGTCCAAAATAGTGACATGATTTTGAACTATAATTATGATTTATCAGCGGAATTTTATGTTTAAGCATCATTATTAGAATGCAATCTAAGTAGGATTGACAAGATATTCATGTATGATATATTGTTCTCCATATAAGTCGTATTTATGATGATGATGATGATGATGATATATGTTAGAATGAATCATTAGATAACTGAGAAAGAATTCATCTCCAAATAGTTAACATCGTTAATTACCTAAAGACCACATTTGATGGTATGAGATAATAAGTTGAACCATGTTAATGGAAACTGATCGTGTCGTAATTGGCCAGAGCATGATCGATATATATTTTTTTAATTGCTCGCATATCTTATTCTATTTGTATGATATTATGATATTACTGATAAGTATGAATTTAGTACGCATTTAAAAATAAATACCAAGTGACAAAATCAAGTTCATTCAAAACGTTCTACACAAATACTACAAGTCAAAGGTAATAAAATGGATAGAAATCATTATTTCCCCTTCTTTAACATTTGCCACCAATTGTCAAAATCTTATCTTGTATTTTTCAATATAATAAACTTAAATTATCGTGTTTACTTGTGAACAATTCCATCACAACAAGCAGAAAATCAACAAAGAAAAATCCGAAAACAAGAAAATAATTCATACTATCGAAAATTCTCTTGACGGGACCAACAATGAGAGCAAGAATATACTACTCCTCGTGTTATCTCAAAGTTGTTGAATTTTGTCAATAAACTCAAGCACTATTTCAAGGCTGCTATCATCTGCAAAGATAACATGTTTTAGTTGATATCTTTTAAATTATTAGTCAAGTAAGAATTACATTCATATTCTAACCGAGAAATACACCATAAAATTTTCCAAAACAACACTACTCACCTAGTTTAGGTATGGTATGTCCATTAGGATGATGAATCACTTGGGGGTGAACGAAACACTCCAGTAAAACTTCTCCGTCTTTCCTTTGAAAATCCGTTTCTCCTTAAGAATGAAAAATTAAATAAAACATTTAACACCAATTGAAATAGAATTAATCGAACTTCAAAATGAATATCTAATACCGACAACAAAAAAATAAATTAAAGAAGATAATGTGAAAGTACCTAAGAAATGAAGGGATGGGCAGTTGATTGGAGATGTAAATGCATTGGCAGCCAAAGGTGGTACCCCATAAGTAGGCCCTCCAAATTTAGCCCCTGATATTATTATCAGAAACTTTATTTTTGGAACTTTTGTTAGAGCCTCAGCCACTCCTTCCCTTTGCATGCCTGGTATTGCTGCACCTAAAACAGCTCCCTATTTTCACACACACACACTCAAACAAAACAAAAAAGCAGATAAACTGTCAGAAGAAGGTAAGGGAAATTGAGATCGGTTTTATGGTCCATGAAAAATGATTTTTTACTTATACGTCCATTTTTTAAGAAATGGTGAAAAAAAAGAAGGTAAGGGAAAAGGCTCAAATATGTCATCGAACTATAAAAAATGGTTCACTTATGTCATTCGTCAATAGCTTGGCTCATTTATGCCATCGGACCATCGAAAATGGCTCACTTATGCCACTTGTCAATAGTTTGGCTCATTTATGCCATCGAACTATCGAAAATGGCTCATTTATGCTAATTTTTCATTAACACCGATTTTACAATACCAGAAATGACACGTGGCCTCCAACTAGATTATGGTTGTGGGTGGGTCGGGTGTATGACTCAGATTTTTTTATTAATTTGGGATTTAAAATTTGGCTGGTTTAATATTAGAGGTCTACGTCATTTATTTAAATCAGCCCAATTTTAAATCCCAAAGTAATAAAAAAATCCGAGTCATACACCCGACACACGCACAACCATAATCTCGTTGGAGGCTACGTGTCATATCTGGTATTGTAAAACTGGCGTTAATGAAAAATTGGCATGGATGAGTCATTTTGATAACGGTGATGGCATAAATGAACCAAACTATTGATGAGTGGCATAAATGAGTCATTTTCGATAGTTCAATGACATAAATGAGCCAAACTATTGACAACTGGCATAAATGAGTCATTTCCGATAGTTTGATGACATATTTGAGCCTTTTCCGAAAAAGAAAAAAAAAAAAGAGGAGAGTAGCACTTTTGGCTAGGCCTGTGCACTAATCGGTTCAATCCGAATTTCCGAACCGATTCGAATCAATTTGGATAATTTAATTTGGATAATACAATTCGATTTCGATTTACAAATGCAATTGTAAAATATTATGGTTTAACGGTTCGGATACGGTTTGCTTCAATTATCAACCGAACCGATCCGAACAAACCGAATTTGTATGCCACTAGTGACTAATATGACTAATTTGGTATATGTAATGTGGTGTTGGCGGATTTGTATGCTTGCACAAGTTGTCAAGCTCTTGTTTTGCTATTTATATGATATTATGCTTGCAAGTTTATGGTTTTTTCTTGGTTAATGTCTTGTTATAAGGCTGCAAGTTTAGGATCTCATTATTTTTTGTTATGTTTACTCTAAAACTGAAATGAAATAGTTGCTTGTTTAAATTTCGAATAAACCGAACAAATCGATTTGTGTAACCGAACCGAAACAATAAAAACCGAATCAAATTTTACCTAGAATGGATCGAGTTTGGTTGAGAATTTTAGAAAGCCGAAATTTGAAATTTCAATTCGGTGATAGCCAAAACCGAACCGAACCGATTCGTGCACAGGCCTACTTTTGGCCCCTCAAAACATCAGGCCATACTGATTAAGCACGTTGAATATTCATAGTTGAAATGGTGCAATTTCATCCTTTTGCTTGCGGCTCTTTTCAAATTTATCAAATTATCAATTGTTACACTATTTAATTGATTATGTGTGAGTTTAAGTATGTATTGTTACTCAAACTTTGAAGGTGCATGATACAGTTCAAAAATAATTTGGATATGACATATTCCTATATAAAGGGACCAAAGTACATATTTTTGTTAATGGAAGGTTAAATGCTTAGTTAGATATCGTAACATAACAATTTACTTAATAACTGAGAGACCAAAAGTGCATATTATCCCTAAAAAATAGCATGACTAATCTTTATAAGGTCATTTTTTCTTATTAAAATTGTAACCAATCATAGAAGATTATCTTCTCGTTAGTACAACTGAAAAGAAAAACAAAGAAAATGGTATCTAATCAAGCTTACTTGTGAGAAACCAAGAACACCATCAAAAGGTCCATGCTTTGACATAAAACCTTCTATATACTCTAGGCATTCTTCAAAATTCTAAAACTCTGTGAAATCCTACACGAAAATATACAAAAACTGAATAATTATGACCAGAAATAGTAGTGAATATAGGATGGGATGAACTATAAAATAGTATGCCGAGAGAAATAGGATCTCTCCATCCTTAATCAAATGTCTTAAGTCCGAGGAAAATTTCATGTGAGGGAGTGTTTTTCCCTTTTTGGGCCTAAGCAGCGTGAATTCGAATTAGTTGTATAAGTGAGATTCGAACATACAATAGTTAGCACTTAGCTGGAAAAGAAAAAGGGATGAAGCAAATGTTGATACCTTATTTGATTGAAACCATTCAAAGTAAGGAGGATCAATAAAACCTTCAAGGGAAGATTTTCCCTGAGCTGGAAAAGGTGCATCCAAGAAAACCAAATCTAATTTCCCGGTGATGGATTCCGGCCACTGGAGAACCAATTTCTTGAGATAATCAGCATTGCCTCTAAAGCCATGGAGACACAGAATTCTTGGTTTCTTCTTATCACATTCTTTTTCTATGTTTGGTACCCTTTGTTTTTTATTTTCTTTTTGGGAAAAAGTAACACCACTTAGCATATGGCTATTACGTGGTCTCTTATGTACTACTCCATAATTCAGCCAAAATTGACCAACAACTACCAAAGAGTTTGTGGACTCTGTTTTTTTTTCCCAAGCATACAAATCAACTATTAGGCATTCGGATATGAATTGATTGATATATTTCTTAAAAGTAATATTTGAAGCTAAGTGAAAAAAGTTATTTAAAAGTTAAAGGTAGATATTGACGTGAAAATACCGTTGAAATTTTAAAAGTGAAAATTCAAAAAATTTCTAAAACATGCTATTCAAACTTCTAATTCTGTATATCAAACTAAAGTTGAAATAATAAGCTAATTTGAGAAACAAATCAACAGAATATGTCACGATAATGAAAAAAAGGAGATTCCGGCTAAGCGTCCTCTTTCACACAACAGTTTTTTTTTTTTTTTTTTAGCAATTTTCAAGAATTTGTTATGACATACACTTTTTTATTTTCCGACAAAAGTATTAACTGTGACTTAGCATAACATAGTGTCATTTCAAACCAACTATCTGTTGCAATTTTAGTAAAATTTATCATATAAATTCATACTACGCGTTGAGTTGAAAGTACTGTTTGAATGTTGTATCTGCCCCTATGGCAGCAATCAGCATAGTGTGTCTGATAGGTACACTTGTGAACAAAGTCAGATGTTCATTCGGAATACCACTCGGTATAGGTGTCTAAATGAAAAATTCAAACAAATTTAAAGAGCCGCAAGATATAATAGAACGTAAATTATCCTGTTTACGTGTGAACAATTCCATCACAAGATGCCCATAATCAACTAAACAAAATCCGTAAACAGAAAAATCAATTGAGAGTAATTCATACTATCGAAACTTCTCCTTTCAAAGTTCTTTAATCTTTTCAATAAATCCAAGCATTATTTCAAGGCTGCTATCATCTGCAAAGATAAAATCAAGTTTAGTTCTAGTAAATTATTACAAATTTCATGTAAATAAGTAGTAAGTCAAAGCCTAAGAGACAACCAAATGATTCTTCCTACATTTTACTCTACTATTTATACTGATATTATCCAGCCTAAAGAAGAAGAAGAAAAAAAAAAAAAAAAAGACAAAGGTTTGGCATGTTGCAGGGAAACCCTCTTATTCTTGAAATTCAATATTTGCAAATACACGTTTTTTCACTAGTATTGGCAAATACTGAAATGAATGCCGGTGAAATATTGAACAATTGTTTTCATGTGAAATTTATAACACAAAGCTTTTAAATACGCCATTTTTATCTCAATGACAGTAAAATCAAGTCTACAAATTAATAACCAAGAGCAACTTCAAGAAAAATGTTTTAGCTGATTTTCTTATATATTACAATAAAGTAAGAATTACATTCATATTCTAAACTAAACAATAGACCATAAAATTCCAAAACAACACTACTCACCTAGTCTTGGTATGGTATGTCCTTTAGGATGGTGCATCACTTGTGGGTCCACAAAAGACTCCAGTAGAACTTCACCGTCTTTTTTTTGGAAATCCGTCTCTCCTTATAAAAGAAAAATAAATACATTTATACTAATTGTATTGGAAAAAACAATTATTCATTTTCATTTAATAATAATAAGAAGGTAAGCATCCACCTCTTGCTTCAGAATTACTGGTTCAAGAATTAATTGAGCCCAGTAAGTCTGGGTAAGATGTTAACTTTGATAGGGAAGATGAACTACTCCTTTATTAGCTGTCATAGTGGCCTTATTTGCCATATTTCGAGGAAATGAGATCTCTAAGAAAATGGTCTTTTCAGATCTCTTATGTGTAAAAAAATGAAGATCTCTTGTAAAAAGATCATAAAACTAAAAAAAAAAAAATGTAAAGGGCTACAAACCATTTCTCCTGTTAAAATTTGTAAAAAATAAAGATTAATTTTTGTCCTGCGCTTCATTAAAATACTAACCAGATAAAAGAAATTATATTATGAAAGTACCTAAGAAGTGAAGGGATGGGCACTTGATAGGAGATGAAAATGCATTTGCAGCCAACTTTGGTACCCCAAATGAAGGCCCTCCAAATTTAGCCCCAGATATTATGATCACAAACTTTATTTCTGGTACTTTTGTTAGAGCCACTCCTTCCCTTTGCATGCCTGGTATTGCAGCACCTAAAACTGATCCCTGTTTCCCCAACAATCAAAAAAATAGAAAAACAGATAAAATGTCAGAGGAAGGTTAAGATTTTGGTCCTCGAGATATCTGAATGAACATATTGGACCTTCAATTAGTTAAAGTAGTGCACTTTTCATACTTCTGCTTGCGACTCTTTCTAAATTTACCGAATTATCAGCCGTTACACTATTAGTCGACTATGTGTAGTGTTTAGTATCTATTGTTACTCAATCTTGGAAGGTAATATACAGTAGTTCCAAAGATATTCTAAATATGATGTATTTCTAATATAAAGGGACCAAACCCACACATCTGTTTTAATTAAAGGTTAAAATGCTTAGTCTGATATCATAAGGATCAAACAAGAATTTATTAATAACTGAGAGACTAATGTCATTTTCTACTCAAATTGTAACTGGTCATAAGAGATTATTTTTTCGTTTCTGCAGGAACAGGAAAAAAAAAAACAAAGAAAATGGGAGTACTTAATAAAGCTTACTTGTGAGAAACCAAGAACTCCATCAAAAGGTCCATGCTTTGACATAAAATCTTCTATGTACTCGAGGCATTCTTCAAAGTTGTAGAACTCTGTGAAATCCTACAATCAAAATACACTTAATTTAATTCTTCAACTTTGATTCTTCCATGATGTTGTAAACAAAAACTGATAGGCTTAATGCATATGCAGCCCCTGAATTTGTTCTTTTTTTTTTCCATTTTGGCATGTTAACTAAGTGTTGTTCCAATTGAACTCCTGAACTTGTCCTCATGTGTGTCTATCAAACACAATCTGACTTACATAAGATTCTATCTTCAATGTAGCAACATGCTAATATATATTCTAATTTAATTATCCATCTTATAACTAAAATTAGCAGCAATTGAAGGGGGGGGAGTAAACTCTTAATTAAGCTGGCAGTGGAAGAGCAGAAACCGACACATCCATGACCTAAAGAATAGCTTACCACACGTATAAAATATTACTTCACCTTCATTACCACAATTTGATTTTTGCTTCTATTAAAAATCAAATTTAGAGAGTTTGATAGACACACTTGAGGACGAGTTCAGGGATTCAATAAGAACAACACTTAGTTAAGGTGCCAAAATGAAAAAAAATGACAAGTTTAGGGGATTGCATATGCATTAAACCAAACTGATAACAGGGGTAGTAAATTTCAATCTTGATTTATTCTTCATTGTCAGTTTGATTATGAAAATATTCAATAAATATGAGCAGAAATAAAGTAAGTGAAGGATTGGATTGGATGAATCATCCTAAGGGGTGTAATCTGACAGTTGGGATCTTTCCACTCGTTATCAGAGATTTCGAGTTCAAGTCGGCTAAATTAAGAACCGCTCCCAAGGGGTGTAACGGAATGGTTGAGATCTTTTCATCCTAAATCAAAGATTTCAGGTTCGAATCATGTAAAGTTAAATAGGACCAATCGATAAGTGAGGTTTGGATACCAAATGATTAAAAAAAAAAAAAAGGTGGGGTGGGGGGATGGGATGAACCAAATGTTACCTTATTAGATTGAAACCATTCAAAGTAGGGAGGATCAAAGAAACCTTCAAGTGCAGATTTTCCCTGAGCTGGAAAAGGTGCATCCAAGAAAACCAAATCTAATTTTCCAGTGACGGATTCGGGCCAACGGAGAACCAATTTCTTGAGGATTTCAGCACTGCCTCTAAAGCCATGGAGACATAGGATTCTTGGTTTCTTCTGCTCTGATTCTTTTGTTTCCATGTTTGGTAAACTTTGTTAGATTTTTTTTTTTTTTTTTTGAACTTTGGAAAATGTAAGACCATTTAGCATAAACGGCTATAGTTGTCACGTGGTCCCTTAAAGTACATTCAGCCAAAATTGACCAACAACTACCATAGTCCATACTGTTGGTGGGCTTGAATGTTTTTAAAAACATACAAATGAAATTATTGGACGTTCGGATATGAATTGATTGATATTTGAAGGGAAAAAAATAGTATTTGAAGTTAAGTTGACGTTGGGTTTGGATATGAAAATACAGCTGAAGTTTTATGAGTAAAAACCTGAAAAGCTCGTATTCAAATTTGAAGTTGAAATAATAGGCCAAAAATTATGAAGAGAAACATACTTGAAATATCTCAAAATACTTTTCAAATGAATCCCTTTTGATTCAACGCCTCTCCTTTTCCAATGTTTTCGCTCAGTTGTATAATATTAGTTTGAGATTAAATTTAGCAATATGGTTAGCGAGGTTTATATAGTCTATACAAACTTGCTTGAGATTGAGGCTAGTTATTATCTTTGTCCTTCGTATATGTCCACTAACGAGAAGAGATAGGGAAAACTTGAGTTCAATTTCTATGATAATGAATATGAACGCAATTAAAATTTCTAGAGAATTATACATCTCTGTATTGATAAGATTGTTTGCTTGTATGTTGGATTTATTTTGCTTTAGGATTTCAAAAGTGATACAATTAATTTTGATTCGCACCAGATATGCCTATTATTGGGTAAAACACTTATTACCAGAATATTCTCCTTTTTCAAAGTTTGAACACAGGACTTTACTTGTGGACAGAAGAATCCACGCCCTTTGGTGGTAATTACACAATTAATTAATTCATATATTTACTTTATAAAAATAAATTTATCGAGGTAAGTTGAATTGATTTGGTATAAACATCCCGTGAGAATAAGTATCAACCCCATCTTTGTCGGTTTAACTTCAAAAACATTGAAATGCTTATATATAATTGACACATAAAGGGTTTTATTATATAGTACATCACAAGAATTTACATGAGCCAAGACTAGATACAACCTAAATGAGGGCTCTTCTTTGAGGTGCAACTTTGCTACAATTGACAAGGTAAATTAAGGTACAAAAACAAACCATACATAACATGTTTTTTGACAAATTACTCCAATTATGTGACCATAGTAGTATAGTACCACCCACCATACATATTTTACAACAATCTTTTTTTCTTCTTCACACATGAGCATGTAAATACAAGTAAAAGCTAAGGTTTGTTCCTAAAATGGTTGAGTGCAAGTTGAGCATCACATTTAGCCCCAGCAGAAAATGCTTTAAAGAATTCTGGATAAGTAAAGGCTCTGAACACCGGTTCATTGTGAACCAAAGCAGTGGCCGGTTTTATTAAAGACTCGGGTGATGGACCGAGAAACACACCAATTGTGGTTCGAGCCTCTTTCGGGTGTGTGACCACGCGATGAACCGGAGTTATGAACCTGTCATTGCTTATTACCTGCACAAAAATTAATGGTAAAATCTCCCCACTTTTCTATATTTTATTTCTGTTATTCATCATTTTTTATGTGAAGAAATTTTAAACTTTTAATGCATTACAATAGCCTTAAGGTCATTTTAAACGGAAGAAGAATTTTTTAACATTCTTTTTTTACCTAACACATTGTAGACGACTTATTATTGTTTAAATATGTCTATCCAAATTTATAGCTATTTTAAAAAAAAAAAAAAAACATATTAAACAAGAACAATATACTCTGTATAATTCCACAAGTGAGATCTGAAGAGGATAGGAGGTAAGCAGACATTACCCGTATCTTTGTGGGTAGGGTAAGAAGTATTATTCAACCCTTCACACTTATCGAGGCTGAGTAGTCAAACAGGCTCTTAAGGTGCATTTGGTATGGAGGAAAATATTTTTCAGGGAATATTTTTAATTTTCCTTTATATATTTGGTTGGTCAAATAGTTTGGAACATATTTTTACTAGGAAACAATTTTCTAAAAATAAAGAAAATGAATTCTCCGATGGAAGGAGAGGAAACAAGTTGCATATGCGGTATTCTATGTTAAACCCACCACTCCCAACCCCTCATCCCCTCACCCCCCCTTTCCTTCCGAAATCCACTCCTGAAGTCACCCCCCCCCCCCCCCAGCCCCCCTCGCAAGCAACTCCTCACCTCCCACCCCCTCTCCCGCTCCTCATCCCAACCCGCCACTCCCAACCCCTCATCCCCTCACCCCCACCCACCCACCCCACCTTTAGTCCCATAGTATTCGTATTTGTCTAAATTATGTATAATTAATGTTTTTAGGACAATATTTTTGTTCACTTAGTGACCACCAGAAGATAAGTAAGAAACTTATTCATATTTTTTTAAAATCATATTACTTTATACCAAACACACCCTTATTCCTCTTATATTTGATCATTGACAAATGTAACTAACCTCTAAAAAGATCCAACCTTTTGAAACCCAACAAAACATCAAATTTCGTACAATTATCACAGGAAAGTACCTTCAATTGTAGACCAGGAATAACAATTATAGCATGAGGATCAGGGTGAACACCTATCCACTGACCATCCTGAAGTATCTGAAGTCCAGGGACATCACATTGGTGAAGCAATGTTATGAGATTTGGATCAGAATGTACTGGCATTCCAAGTGTTAAACTTGGATCAGGGCATGGGATATGATGATTAACAGATAGCAAATGAGTTTTACTCAATTCCCCTTCAAAGTACCCTGAATTTAGTCCTAATCCTTTACATATCATATCCAAAATCTTGTAAAGTAGCTTCCTTGTTGCTATTGAATACTCACCCACCACTTCTCTGCCAAAAAAAAAAGAAGAATATATGCTTTAAGTAAATGTAAATGTATGTACGTAACATTAGTTGTGATGTGTTTCTCTTCACGTATTTGCATTTTTTAATAGAAAAAAAATCATTTTTAATGCTTAAAATTTCAAATGTAACATTTTTTTTATCAATTAGACAAGTGCAAGCAATTTTATTTTTAGCATATAAAAAGTGTGTAGTAAGATTTAACAACTTATGCTACAAAAAGGCAGTTCTAGAACGTTATATAAAAATTTATCATTTAATTTAGTTATGTTAAAGGAAATAAGGGAGGTGAACGTAATATTCTAAATCTCAAAGGAGATTTGTGTGATAAATACATACCTGGAGGGAGGTTTCTGAAATTATCCCTTAATAATAATTGGTTAAAAAATTATTATACAAAAGAAATTAAAATAAGAGAGGTAAACATAGCCACAAAGAAGGTAAGTTAAATAAGATCAAACTTGAGGGGAGGTTTATGTAATTTTTCATTTAGCTTTTTGTCTATAATGATTTTGTTGATATATTACTCTAACTTAAGTGACTTTATTGATATGAAACAAACATAAGTAACTTTGATAGTGAATTTGCTAAAGTTGAATGACCTTTTAAGTTATTCACTCTCTGATAAATGCTATGATATTTGTGTGCTTGTAAAACTTTTGAAACTTATGACTTTAAACATGCCATGATATTTGTGTTATTATGAAAAATATTTAATAAAAGGTTAATTGGCAAGTGTAAAATTAATTGTTTTCAAATTTAGAAGTGGATAATTCTTTTTACAACGAACTAAAAAAAATGTTGTCACACGAACTCAAACGGATGAAGTATTCTATATATATATATATAAGTGATATTCTTTACTAAACAAATTAAAAAGAACACATAAATTAAAGCAGAGAGACATATATATTACCGATATTTGGTGGGCTTATCAGGCCATGACTGAATGTACTCCTCTAAAGGATGGCAACGATGAGTAAGATTATCTCTCCAGTAGTGTAAATCTTCAGTGTCATATGCTAAAGTGCTAGAATAAATCCTGCAGCTTTTGTGGATGTCATTTGAGTAAAATTTTGTCTTGTATTCACCTGGCAATTTGAAGAACTCCTTGTACATATTCATTGTATCATCCATTAGATTTTCACATACTCCATGGTTTAACACCTGCACATAATAAGCAAAATAATAGAATTACTTGTTCATCCTTAATTAAAAGTCTCTAATTCGAGTCCTAGATATGAAATTGTCTTTGATAGAGAGCGTTTTACTTCCAATATTGGACTTCCTATCCACTAGAGGAGGATTTTCCTTGCCATAATTAGCAGACAGCAGTGTCACGAGACATCGTTTCGTCGAACTTTTTTTTAAAAAAAAAATATGCATATGTAGATAATTAGCAAAATGAAAATATTGAAGATAATTAAAGGGTGCAAGACTGAACGGCCAACCCCCTACAATATTAGGAGCAATAAAACCAATTAAACTAGAAGTCGTTCTTAGGCAACTTGGTCTATATAAATGGAATAATTACAGTCAAATACCATTCAGCCATCTAGTTTACAGAATATGTACACAATGTATAAGTAGTGTACAGTTTATACATATAATATACATATTTATACATATAATATACGTACATATACATACCTATACACAACATATATAGCCGAAGTGTATAGGTAGTGTATACTTCAGCTGTGTTTGGTAAACTAGTTGGCCGACAGGTATATTTACGTAATTTTTCAATATATAGATATCCTTAACCCTAGTACGCGAAGTTTATTTCTTCGTGTATTGTGTGTTTTATCGACTTTAGGTGTGTTTTTCTATCGAAATGTCATAGTCATAGTCAAAGAAACTGCTTATTTGAAAGTTAAAAGCGTTCTGAAAGAGAATTATTGAAGCAACCTTAAAACTCTAGGTTTGAAAAACTACTCATTTGTTAACGAAAAATCATGCATACACCGCCGCAGTCACAATTCATAGACACAAACAATGCTTGACTGAAAAAAAAATTAAGTAGAAAAAAAGAAATTAAATTGTACCTGAAAGAATCCAAATTCTTGGCATGCTCTAATAACTTGCTGGATTGTATCATCTGGATGATTGTGGGCCAAGTCTATGAGTGGTGTGTCATTGAAAATAGGAAATTCAAGCTTCCCTGGTCTACTTTCGGGTGGGAAAATATATGTTTTAGGCACAGATTCAACATTTGACCAATTTGAAATCAAGATTTCCATTTTCTTTGTTTTCAATTTTCTCTTCAAAAAGATACTTCGAATTCTGTTGTGTGTTTGATCTATTTGTAATTAGATGATATGTATATATAACACGAGCACTCAATTGCTGTTTTTAATTAAGGGATAGTACTATATATATATATATATATATATATATATATATATATATATATATATATATATATATATATATATATATTGAACAAATGATTTTATTGTTTTTAATTAAGGAATAGTACTATATATACAAATTTGTACTTAGATGACATGTATAAATAAAACCAGCAGTTTAGATTATAGTGCATCTATGTGTATGTAGTTGTCTTTGAATACTGATTATATATATATATTATGTTCAAAACACGATTAATATAACATTGTAGTTTGTGCTCCGTATCTAAAATTTTATTATATTAATGTTTGCTACGAATACAAAATTGGCAAATTTATTAATATTTTTTAAAAGAGAAGACTTGTTTAAAAGAAAACTATTTTTTTCTCTTTGAGATAAAACAATAGCAATATTTAAGCATCAGTTGATACTTTCAATTTTAATTCGATTAATTTAAAGGTGTAAAATACTTATTATTTTTTATCAAATTTTGATTTGGATAATTCTAATTCCAATTATTAAATTAATTTTACATGTTTAAAACGAAACAAAGTAGAAATTGATTTTCTATTTAAACGAAGAAATACTATTTTTTAATTTTTGGTAAATATTCTCGGTTTAGCTCATTTTACTTGTCATGTTGTCTTTTGGATGGTTTTTTAAGAAAACGTCGATTAGAATTATAATTTGACTAATTTACCTTATTCATTATTTGATCTCCATTTTATATATTTTTTTACGACATTAATCTCTTTTCACATTTATTAGAGTAAGAATAAAAATAAAAAAGTAATTAAGTTCTATCTTATTTTAAAATATAAATATTTTAAGTATATTTATTTTAGTGAACATAACAAATAAATGACATGGCGGAATAGCAAATATAACAGTTTAATATCTAGATTAGATCTCAGGCTAATATAAAAAAAGAAAGAAAATTGTATGGTTTGACTACTTAACTTTTTGAACGAAAGTAATTTCATTTGCTCCCACTAATGGATTGATACGCATGTGGCAATGAATCTATCATTATTGACTTAATGAGATACTTTGGAAATTACATGAATATTGTTTGATTTTTTAATATGAAGCGCACTTTTTTTTTTTACATTATTAATTTGCATTATTTTTATGCATATATATATATATATATATATATATATATATATATATATATATATATATATATATATATATATATACATACTATTTTCAAAACACGATTAATATAACATTGTAGTTTGTACTCCGTATTTAAAACTTTAGTATATTAGTGATTACTACGAATACAAAGTCTGCACTTTTTTTTTACATTAGTTTTTTTTTTAATATGGGGTTCACTTTTTTTTTTTTTTTTTAATATTGCTTGATGTTGTTTAGTGTGAGGTCCACCCTTTATGTGGTGCAGTTTTTTTTTTTTTTGACATTATTAGTTTGTACTATTTTTATGCATATAATATATATACATATACTATGTTCAAAACACGATTAATATAGCATTGTAGTTTGTGCTCCGTATCTAAAACTTTATTATATATATATATATATATTTACTATGGGGTGCACTTTTGTTTTTGATATTATTAATTTGCACTATTTTTATGCATATATATATATATATATTAGAATTATGGGGCCCACATTTTTTTTTTGCACTTTTTTTTATATTGTTTGTTTTTTTTTAATATGGGATTCATTTATATATATATATATATTGCTTGATGTTGTCAATATGAGATACTCTGTTCAAAACACGATTAATATAACATTGTAGTTTGTGCTCCGTATTTAAAACTTTAGTATATTAGTGTTTACTACGAATACAAAGTCTGCATTTTTTTTTTACATTAGTTTTTTTTTTTAATATGGGGTTCACTTTTTTTTATATATATATTGCTTGATTTTGTCGGGGGTCCACTTTTTTTTTTACAGTGAGTTTGGAGATGGTGGATTCCACTTTTTTTTTTTTTTTGTCTTTTACTTGATGTTGTTTAGTATGAGGTCCACCCTTTATGGGGTGTCGTTTTTTTTTTTTTTTTGACATTATTAGTTTGTACTATTTTTATGCATATAATATATATACATATACTATGTTCAAAACACGATTAATATAACATTGTATTTGTGCTCCGTATCTAAAACTTTATTATATATATATATATATATATATATATATATTAGAATTATAGGGCCCACAATATTTTTTTTGCACTATTGTTTTTGACATTGTTTGTTTTTTTAATATGTGATTCACTTTCTTTTTTTATATATATATATTGCTTGATGTTGTCAATATGAGATACTATGTTCAAAACACGATTAATATAACATTGTAGTTTGTGCTCCATATTTAAAACTTTATTATATTTCTACTATTAAGAAGAGCCGGTTGGGCTAAAAAAAATTTATTTTTTATATATCGCTTGATTTTGTCAATATGGGATACTATGTTCAAAACACGATTAATATAAGTTCCTAGTTTGTGCTCCGTATTTAAAACTTTATTATATTAGTGTTTGCTACGAATACACACGTGGCAATGAATCCATAATTATTGACTTAATGAGATACTTTGAAAATTACATGAATATTGTTTGATTTTTTAATACGGGGTGCACTTTTTTTTGACATTATTAATTTGCACTATTTTTATGCATATATATACACACACACACACACACACACACACATATATATATATATATTAGAATTATGGGGCCCACAAATTTTTTTGCACTTTTTTTTTACATGGTTTGTTTTTTTAATATGGGATTCATTTTTTTTTTTATATATATATTGCTTGATTTGTCAATATGGGATATTATGTTCAAACACAATTAATATAACATTGTAGTTTGTGCTCCGTATAAAATTTTATTATATTTCTACTATTAAGAAGAGCCGGTTGGGCTCACTTTTTTTTTTTTTTTATATATATCGCTTGATTTTGTCAATATGGGATACTATGTTCAAAACACGATTAATATAACATTGTAGTTTGTGCGCCGTATTTAAAACTTTATTATATTAGTGTTTGCTACGAATACGCACGTGGCAATGAATCCATCATTATTGACTTAATGAGATACTTTGAAAATTACATGAATATTGTTTGATTTTTTAATATTGAGATACTATGTTCAAAACACGATTAATATAATATTGTAATTTGTGCGCTGTATTTAAAACTTTATTATATTAGTGTTTGCTACGAATACGCACGTGGCAATGAATCCATCATTATTGACTTAATGAGATACTTTGAAAATTACATGAATATTGTTTGATTTTTTAATATGGGGTGCACTTTTTTTTTGACATTATTAATTTGCACTATTTTTTTAATATTAGTTGTTGTTTAATATATATGGGGCCCACAATTTTTTAAAAAAAAAAATGGAACGGATATATATATATATACCATAGAATTGTGGGGCCCACAATTTTTTTTTTATATTAGTTGCTGTTTAAGATATATGGGTGGGATTTTTTTTATATTATTTGTTGTTTAAGATATATGGGTGGGGCCCACAATTTTTTTTTAATTAAATTGGACGACGATTGGAAACGGACGACGAAAAGTGAGTTGGAACTCACTCTTCTATATAGTACTAAACTATTTTTTTAATATTAGTTGTTGTTTAATATATATGGGGTCCACAATTTTTTTTCACAATTTTTTTTTTATATTGGTTGTTGTTTAAGATATATGGGTGGGAATTTTTTTAATATTATTTATTGTTTAAGATATATGAGTGGGGCCCATAATTTTTTTTTTAATTAAATTGGATGACGATCGGAAACGGACGACGAAAAGTGAGTTGGAACTCACACTTCTATATAGTACTAATGAGAACTCAAATTATTGCGATTATTTTTATTAAGAGATAGTACTATATGTACAAATTAACAAATGATTTTGTTGTTTTTAATTATGTAATAGTACTATATATACAAACAAAAGAGATATCAATTTCAAGATGTGAGGACAAGGGCAATGTTAGAGATATATCGAGCTTTTAGATTCCATGAGCCTTGTTTGGAACAAGTAGGGGAGTTGCATTATTAGTAGCAGTGTTTTAAGAGGCGGGGGCGAGGTGAGGGGTTTTGGGCAGCACAGGCTTGGCGTAAGTCCCGAGACACGGGGGTGTAAGTCCCATAGATCTACAGGGTGTATGTTTCATATATCTTCAATTTATAATTTTATTACTAAAAAATAAGTAAATGTAAAGTTTTCGTTAAAATTCTGCAAATAAATCACTAATAATATAAAAAGGTTTATTATAATTATTATTTGATAAAGATAACAACACAAAAAATTATAATAGCCTAGATAATCTTTGAAATGAAATCTTCATCACTTTATCATCAATCTCCAGATCTATTAGTCTTTCCCACCCTCAACTAATATTTGCACTGACTTTTATTTATATATTCAAAGAAGGAGAATGGCAAAAAGTGTAAGAGCAATGACAAAAAATGGATGAAGTTGCTTCAGGAATATAATGCTACAAAATCTCTATCATATAAATTTCAGACATAATTATCTAAAAAAATTATTAATGACAATGCTATTTTCTATGGGAGTTGCTTTCTTTTTTTTATGTATTTTAAGAAAAATCACTATAACATGATAACATAAAGTATAAATATCATTACACCAATAATAAAAATCATAATCTAAAATTACTTTTAAAACAATAAACATTAAATTTAACGCCCCGGACATACACCTTTACGCCCGGGGCTTACGCTTTTGCTCCCGAGACTTACACCCCAATTTATAGGGCGTACGCCCTATAGATCTACACTTTTCATTTACGCCTCGGAGCGTTTTTGGTACGCCCCGCCTCGGAACTGGCCCCGAAAACGCCTCTGAAAACACTGATTAGAAGAGTAAATTTCAATTTATTTTAACGGTGGGGAAACAATATCCTCTCCATCTTTTGAATGAGACCAATTGCTGGAAAACATTTGAGATGATAATGCTAAAGAAAAAACATTATATATACAAACAAAAGAGATGTCAATTTGAAGATGTGAGGACAAGGGCATTGTCAGAGATATATCGAGCTTTTAGATTCCTTGAGCATTGTTTGGAACAAGTAGGGGAGTTGCATTATTAGAAGAGTAAATTTCAATTTATTTTAATTGTTGGAAACCAATATCCTCTCCATCTTTCGAATGAGACCAATTGTTGGAAAATATTTGAGATGATAATGCTAAAGAAAAACACTTAATCAACAATCAAGATTCAAGACACAACTATTAGTAATAAAAGAAGAGACGAAGTTTTTAAAAAGTAACAGTTTGAACCATTGGAAACTAGATTTGTAGGACTATAATTTGAATATAAAATTCATGCCCATATATCCTGAGACTTATATCTTTGAGGTTAGCTCTTATTTCACTTTGGACATATTTTTCAATTAGCACTTCCAAATCACTTATCCCTACTTTCAAATACACCCCTAATACGTCTCACTTATATTTTCAAGTTCGAATAATTTCTTTAAAGCTATTAACTTTCGTTTACATGAAAAACAAAATATTTATAGCACACTTTAGCGTTCATTGAGAACTTGGGATTTAGGAGCTTGTAACTTTACAAAATATTTACAAAGCCACCAATTGTAAGAAATTCACCAAAAACGATATATGTATATCCGAGTTATCAAAGGTCACCGGCACATGCTTTATGATATCTCAACATCTCCATTCATCTTTGTAGTTGTTTCACCGAAGAAATTAAGCTGGTAGTAAGTTTTCACCATGTTATTTAAATTATACCTTGTTTTTCAAAATTGTTTGAATTGTAATCGCAATTCGAAAACTTCAGACAAAAGGTTGATGTTAATCTTACAAGTTGTTCCATGGAAAGGCAGTTTCCACCCTCTTATTTAAGTTATATTCCGTTTTTCAAATTATTAAATTATAGCCGATATTTGAAAACTTCAAACAAAAATATTGATGCTCCTCATCCTTATTCAATTCCAATCATATAAGTCTGAAGTTTTTAGAAAGCAAAACTTCAACCGCGTATGTCTGAAGTTCTGATGAAAATATTTGAAGTTTGGCACAAGCAATATGTCAAACTTCAGACATTTTATAACTTCAGACCCGTATATGTCTGAATTTTGTAACTTTAGACGTGTATATTTTCAACTTCAGATAAGTTGATATTAGTTTTAAAGTGGCTTAACTTACAAAAATTTATATACTTCGGCTATGGCTTAAATAGCCGTCCTCAAATAGGCTATATGTTCACTTGCCCCAATTCCATGGCCAAACCACTCAAATCTAACCCATTATTTTGGGTGACTATTTCTCAGTTTATGGGATCTTATTGGGCCAGAGAAATTTAGGCTTCATCCATCAAGTAATAAGTGGCACAGTTTGTTGTATCCAACCAAACAAGTAGAAGTAGGCCACTTCTGCTATCCATTTTGAAGGTTTCCTTTCCTTTTAAGGACGGTTGCCGATGATTATCACCTGATCACGTATAAATTATCAATGTATAGAAGTTAAGCTCGTAAATGATTGGTTCTTAGTGATTAGAAAATCAACAATGATTTCCTAGCAGCATGATTTGAATTCTCAAACTTATAGATTGGAAGTGAAATTGATTTCTTGTAATATGATTTATGTGCCATTCTGCTTTGATATTATTGTTTGCTTCCCGCTTATTTAAGGTATTTTGATTTGCATTTAAGTGAGTTAGAAATTTTTTATTATGTGTCACACAATTGACGCTAGTTGTGTGAGGTTTTTTTTTTTTTTTTTCTCCAAAGTTCATGGACCCAAATTTTACACATTTGAGTCCATTTTTATGCAAGTAATTATACGGTTTGTTCTTGAAATGGACTGGTCTTTAATTTTTGTCCTTCAAATGGGCTGGTCTTTAATTTTTGTCCTTCAAAATCAAACTTATGCCTAGGAGACATAAGTTCTTTAAGGGAGCTAGCATAACTTGTGAATATTATGATACGTAACTTATGCCCCTCTAGGCGTAAGTTCGATTTTGAAGGGCTAAAATTAAAGATCAGCCGATTAGAAGGACAAAAATTAAAGACCAACACAAAATAGGGACAAAAGTGCAAAAGACACATTTTTTATGTGAAATTTAAAAAAGTCTCACACAATTACTGTCAGTAATATAAATCACAAAGTAGAAAAATTCAGCAAATTAAAGGAGTTTCGTCAGTAGCTTCAGATCATGACTACTAAGTACTAACTGAAATATCAAAATCAGAGAGAGGCTGAGATCATATCTAATAATAGTCTGATGTATGATGTATTGTTACATAAGCACCTTAACAGCTACAGCTTTAGGAATTTCATTTTCCAGGTAATTCCGTGCTTAACATGCATACTATTTCAGGCTTTTTGTTCGTGTCCTAAAGAGACGTTGCATATTGAGTAACACCTTTTTTTTTAATGACGGTGGTATCCACGTCAATTTGTGTGTACACTTCAACTATTTAACCGACATTTGATACCTACCACAAATATAAAAGTATCGAATAACTCTATTCATAAAAAATTAGAGTGATGAAAATAAATCAACAATATTCAATTTAATTACTTGTATGAAAGAATTACTCCTTAATAATAGTGTGTTTGTAATATTAACTTTTATTATCATCCGTATAAATAAATACTCAATATAAAATAAATCGCAAGCATCACAAATTGGTCTCACAGCAATTGGTGATAAAATACTTGGAAAATTTTAGTCAATGTTTTACAAAATTCCTGAATGGTGCTTGACAACTCTTTGCCAGTTACTTCAATGTCTTTTGACACATCACCTAACATGTGTTCATGATTTCAGTAGCCACATACATAAATTGATTAAACACTTATTAAGCCATATGATTGGTCAACAATTAAAATAAATTCCTCAAACTTGGTGCATAGAGAACCTTCTGTGACCCATGTCAAGCTATATATCTTCTTATTAAGAATCTTTTTTATTATTTACTCTTACTTTTTTGGATAATAATATTTTAGTATTTAAATTTTGTTTTTAATCCTCGTGATATATGACTCATCATATTTAATTATTTATTAATTAAAATAGGTATTTTTGATATCTTCATGTAGATAATACATTATTACTTGACCATTTTTAGAATTATATTACTGTCAAATATGAAATAACAATATAAATTTAACATAACAATGATAAATAAGTAGTGGAACGATAAATAAATGTAATAAAATTTGTGAATATTCACAAGCAAAAAGATAAAAAAAAAAATGCACAATGCAATTAATTGAAAATTCAATTTGCTTAGTAAGATATTATAGGAGTCAAATTAAAATTTATCAAACTTTAAAATTATTCAGGTTCAGAGCACCGACAGCAAGACTTTGTGAAATTAAAATGCATGTAGGTCGTTTACTCGTTCATATAAACTTTTTTTTGATTAATTTATGGAGCATTATTGCTTTAGATTAATTTACTAATTACCATCTCCAATGATCTACTTGTTACGGCTATATTACAGCAAAGCAAAACCACACCTTTTTTTTTTTTTTTTTTTAGGTAAAGCTAACACACCCATGTTGGTTGGTAAGCAAAACCACACTGAAGGGGAAGATATAATATAAAATCATCCTATATGTCCCAAAGTTAATCTATCTCCATCATCATTGCTCCCACATTAAAAAAATAATGCAGACATTAATCAACAATAACAATATACCCAGTGAAATTTAATAAAGTAGGGTCTGAAAAGAATAGAGTGTACGCAGACCTTATTTTTATCTTGAAAAGATAGAGAGACTGTGTTCGGTAGACCCACGGCATAAGAACAAACAATTCAAAGAATGATGAAAAAGAAATAACGAATAAACCATGGAAATAAAGTAATACAATAGTTAAAGGACAAAAACCAACAAATATTAACAAAAACGAATTGAAGGGCAAGAAACTACAAGAGTAATACTTACGACTACAAGTATGGAAGGAAATGCAGACATGAATTAAATTTTAGTTTAATTTAAAATGATCAAATAATTACTTACCACGTATTCTAACACTAAGATTAAGCATTGGATCCCACGTTAAAGAAAATAATGCAGAACTTAATTAAGCCGCAGGATATAATTAGCATTAATTAATTAGAATCTAAATTATTTTGGATTGTGGTATCAGTGTTGGATCATAGATGATGAGAATAGAAATATGCCGACCACGCTAATGTTGGTTGAACTGTCCTGGTGCAGTGGTGTGATATCAACTCTTATTTTTTATAATCATTATGTATTTGAAATTTACTGATCTAACTAATTCAAATTTATTTCGTCTAGATCCTCAAAAGGAGCAAAACACTATATATCAAGGAATTCTTTCGTCAATACTTAAACCTGCGACATATAATTAAAAGTATCGGTAACTATCATTTCGATTTCTCATCAATAGTGTTTCAAATGTGGTACATTCAGATAATATAAAATTTAATGATGGTATTAAAATGCTCCCTTTAATTCGTAAATTGAAAATTTTCTTCTACTTTTTCCATGTGGTCCTTTTTTCCCCTTGCTTTCCATCCAGTGTGCAATAGTTTTTTGAGATTCGATTAATTGACGCGTAGTTTTACTCTAAGAGGTAAAGTATTTCATTACAAAAGCAACTCAAAAACTAATCGAATACACAAATTTTCCCGTTTACTTTCAAAAATTTCTCATCCAAATTTTAGTCAAAGTTTAACCAAAACTACAATCCGACTCCCACATATCCTACATATTAATTCTCACCATCAAGAATTGTAGCGGGATAGATAGGATCCTTAATCATTAATCAAAAGTCTCTGATCCGAGTTATGGGAATAGAAAAGACCTTGGTAAGGACCAGGGAGCGTTTTTCAATTTAATGGGTTTTACATGGCGCAAATCCGAATTGATCAGAGGCCTAAAGCGAGTACTAGATACTAGGAAAAAAAATTAAAAAAGCATATCGATTCCCACTTTTCTTTCTTCTGTTTGATTTTTCCTCTTTTAGACATATTATAAGCTATCGATCAATATCATCTGTTTCTATATTTCGTTTGTTATTTGCTAATTAAAATTTAGTTTGGAAAAGGAAAGGATCAGTTTGATTTTGAAAGCTTAACGCGGATGTATAGAATAAATAAATACAAAAATAAGTTGGGCAAATGATTGAGAAAATTATACATACAAGTAATAAATCACAACTAAGTAGATAATGACATTTTACTTAACATGAGAAAATGACCCCCATATTGTTTCGTTTTTCTTTGGTGGCTTTTAGGTACATCATCACGGAAGAAAAACGCAATGGTCCCTTGCCATATTTTTCAAGAAAGTATTTGGTTGTATCCGTCGGGTGTGAACAACGTACTATTATATAGGAAGTAGGTTAAAAAAATAAAAAAAATAAAAAAAGGGAAGTTGCTTATAAGGTATTCTATACTTTTAAGAGTGTGAGATTTTTTCAAATTTTTGTGCGATTTGATTAAAGGTGGACAGTATTATCCGTCGGGTGTGAACAACATACTATTATATAGGAAGTAGGTTTAAAAAAAAAAAAAAAAAAGGGAAGTTGCTTATAAGGTATTCTATACTTTTAAGAGTGTGAGATTTTTTCAAATTTTTGTGCGATTTGATTAAGGGTGGACAGTATTATACCATGTTAAAAGAAAGGTGATTTTAAAAACAACATTGACTTTTGATTATGAAGGTTTATCCATAAGTCTTTTTTGTTTTTGTTTTTCATCCGTTGTCTTGTACTGCATTGGACTATTCCGAGTTCGCTTCGTGTAGGACCCATTCAGGGGAGTGCTCCCTACTAAGGATTTTTTTCATACCTAGTATTTGAACTCAAGACCTCTGATTAAGGGAGAAACGGCTCCATCCGCTGCACCGCATCCTTGATGGTTATCAAGTTAGGGTTAAAAGTTTAAAATCACCTGTTTCCAGTGCATTGGATATAGGTTCATTTAAATATCTTTGGACTGTTCTACTCAACAATATATTTTAGTCAATTTTTCATTCCAACTTGAGGTTGAGGTTTTTTAAGTTTGAAAACAGGTTCTAATCACTTTTAAATAAAACTTTTTTTCCTCCACGAAATTTCAACATTTTAAAAAAATGAAATGCATGTCGAGACGCAACTTTACTTTTTTCCAACTTAATTCTATTTTTTTTTTCCTTTTCAAATAGCCTCAAATGTTTATGCAAATGCCTGCGATATACTCCATACTAGACAATGGCAAGCATGGGCCGGCACGAAAAATGGATTATTTTAGTAATAGAGATAATTATAATTGAGTTAATATAAATAGCATTTGTTAGTCCCATACTTTCAAGTACAAACAAAGTAGTTGAGCACTAGCATAATTAGTGAGTTTCCTGCCTTTTATAGATAAAATAAGGTTTCAAATTCCGCTAGTAGTTGTTTTCTCTTATTCCCTACCTCTCTCCAAATATAATAAAAAGAAAACTTTTAAAATTTACGAACTCAGTCATAATGTTAATGAACTTATTATCATAAAATCCTAAACTATTTATAATTATCTCTTATCTTCTGTATTGTTAGGGAATTGGTCTATCACAAAATAAAAGCAAGCAAGTTACTAAAAATTAATATGGTTTAAGTCCAATAGAATTTTTCTTATTTGTTTGTACAGTTTTTAAAAAAGTCACATAGTTTAAATACGGTGGTAATTCACTAGACTCTTCATTTTAAAATATTTGTCATGTTTCACTTCTCAATATTTTATTAACTAAATCAAATTATATTAATTTAATATTTTAAAGTTAAAATTTAGATATTCAAACTACACAAAAAGTATTATAAGTCGCAACTCTTCCCATATCACTTCAATGATCCATCTTAAAATGTTAGTTAAAATTCCTTTTTAAATGTTTTAAACTATCAATTATTGTGACTTATAGTATCTATTACGTAGTTTTCATATATATGAATTTTATTTAGAAAAGAATTAAATATTTTATGTTCAAATATTTTAAAAATTTAACTCTTGAAATTCAAATTGTGCTACATAAATTTAAAGGGAGGCAGTATATATCCAGTATATAAAGACTTGTTTGTCAAAAAAGAGCCTAAATTTATTGGCACATAGTGGGAAGAATAAGAAAATTGAAGAAAGTAGAATAATGCGGTGAAGTCAGCAAAAAGAAACATTGGCATATGCTTGGAGGCCAGAACAACACGTGTAGACTGACTTAGGGAGTAAAAAGGTGACTGGTAAACCCAACGTATAAAACAATTTACAGCTGATCCAAATTACTAGAATGCCCTCAATCATAATGTAAATGAACTTAAGCAGTCATGTCGATCCAGCATCAAAACCCGCTATTCTATTTAGTAGAAAAATTTCACTTATGGATATATATATGTAACTTTACGTCTATTCGATCTTTAAAGAATATCAGAAGCACCATATTCCCCTGACAATCACATTTGCCATAAATATGCTAAGAGCCCGTTTGGATTGGCTTATAAGTAGCTTATAAGCTCTTTTCAGCTTTTTTGAGTATTTGACTGGCCAGCTTAAAGTCATTTTGTGCTTAAAATAAGCTCAAAAATATAATTGAGCCTATTTGACTTAGCTTATCTAGAGCCTGTTTGGATGAGCTTATGCCTATAAGCTGTTTGCAGCTTATAAGCTAAAAAAATAAGTTGGGGTAGTCTAACTTATTTTTTTTGGCTTATAAGCTGTTTTCAACTTATAAGCTGCTTTAGATAAGCTAAGTCAAATGGGCCCAATTATTTTTTTGAGCTTATACTTTAAGCTGGCCAGTCAAACACTCAAAAAGCTAAAAACAGCTTATAAGCAACTTATAAGCCAATCCAAACGGGCTCCTAAAGCAGCTTATAAGCTGAAAACAGCTTATAAGCTAAAAAAAAAAAAAGTTAGATTACCCAACTTATTTTTTTTAGCTTATAAACTATTTACAGCTTATAGGCATAAGCACATCCAAACAGGCTCTAAATCCTTTGTTGGGTTTTAATAAAAGTTTGTTAGAACAAGTTTCTGGAAAAGTGTTCTGGATACTGGAATTAGAAAGGTTAAGTATTAGATAGTTGTTAAGTTTTGTTCGGTTCTCAAAAATATCTTATTTCTAATTTTTAAATGAAAATGATTCAATTGTATTTTCAAAGACAGAATCTTTATTAAGTTTTGTTTTAAAATATCCACACAAACAGAGAGGTAGCTTTGTATAAAAGCTTACTAACTTTATAGAAAAACTAACGCATGTTCCGCCTATAACGCTTGGTTAAATTTTGATATCTTTAAAGAAAGATATTAACCAATATTTTAAGATATATACCCAGATATAGTATAGTGATTTTTCAGTACATTATCAATGTACTTTTAACATCCATGAATCCATAAACGAGTACTATTTTTGTTAGGTATTTTGTCACGAAAGTTTTCCTTTAATTGCTTATAAATAATCTAATTATATAAATATTTTTGCAATATTAGTAATATAAAATTTAAATTAACAAAAATGTTAACTCTAAGACCGCCCAGTAGAGTTGATAACAGCCATAGCGGAGCTAGAGTGTTAGCTACGTATCCGAATTTCGAACCCCACCTCAATAACTTTAGTTCACACAATATTTGTCTTAAAAAATTATTGAATATATACAAATTATCAATTTAAAACTCAATAACTTAAGACATAAGAATTCATAACTTATAACTTTCAAATTATGAATCCGCCTCTAATTAACAACACAACCAACTCATAAATTATGAAACTTTTTTTTTTCTACTCAATGCTCAATATTTTGTATTGGGACACTAAATTAATTTGAATTCACAATATGTAAAACTTAATAACTGGAAGCATATTCTATCAAACCGTTTTTTTTTAATTCCTAAAACTCGAAGAGACTTCTGACAGTGAATTATGAGTCATTTTTAGCTGTTCATGCACACCAATGCATGCATTATAGATTTAGGATTCGTTTGGTGTGAAGGATAAGTGAAAATAATTTCAAGATAAAATTTTAATGCCTTTTTATTTTATATTTGGTTGAAATAAAAATTTAAAATAACTAATTCTAAAATTATAATCTTATTTTATTCTATCTTAAGGGTGGAATAACTAAGCCCTTATATTGTATCAACAGACATTACACCCATAGTACATCTGTATTCATAATAAACAATAGATTATTAAATAATCACATTATTATACTAATACGAATTTCCTTGTAGGAACCTTCCTTTTCTCTTCTCCTCACTTATATATATGTATTTCCTCTTCAGTCTCTCTTCTATTCACTTTTTAGAGCCCAAAAAGAAAATCTCTCTTCTTCACAAAAAGAAAGAAAGAAAAAACAAAATGGCTTCTTATATCAGAGTTATGCTTTTCTTAGCCTTTTTTGTTGCTACATCCATAGCTCAATCTCCAGCTCCATCACCAAAGATCTCTCCAGCAGCAACACCAACTCCACCTCCGGCAGTATCCCCACCAACAGCAACTCCAACTCCAACTCCGGCACCATCTGCTTCTGCCACGTCGCCATCTCCGTCACCATCTGGTTCTGCCACGTCACCATCTCCATCACCAGCTACTTCTGCGACGTCACCTTCTCCGGCAGGTGGAGTTTCTACTCCGGCCGGATCTCCTGCCGGGGGACCAGGCTCTTCACCGACGGAACAGCCAGCTGACAACAGCCCTAACGCTGCCAACAGGGCGGTGATTGGCGGTGCTGCCGCATTTGCTGGCGTCATCATTGCTGCTGCTTTCATGTAGAGATGACACGTGTCCTTACACGTGTGTTTGTACTTTTGAGTAGTACTTATCCTAATCTTTTTTTTTTTTGGTTTATTTTTGTCAATTATTTGTTGGGTACATTATGTTGTGGTGTTTTTTTGTTTAGAGTGAATCATTCATATTTTGGGTGGTTGATGACTTATGTTTTTAACAGGTTTATTTGTTTGTGTGGAGTCGTCAACTCATCATCCTATGTACATTCAAGTAAAATAAATATATGAGTTTATATTCTTTTTTGTGATGTATGTGGTTGATGACTTATGTTTTACAACAGGTTTATTTTTGTTATAAGAGATTACCAAACGACCTTTTTAAAATTCACAACATTAGTAAAATTGTTCATGGTTAATTCAAGAAACGAAAATTCAATTTCTTACTCCCTCGAGCTTTTATTTACTAATAAAAAAACATGCTATATATTAATACTATGGAAGAGGGTTAAATATACCGTGTACTATTGGAAAAATTTAAATATACGTCTAGTTATATTTTGAGTTTAAATATATCTCTATCATTATATTTTGGGTATCAATATATTCTTTCACCGTTAAAGTTGATCTAGATGAACATTTAATCCTAACACGAACAGTTGATAAGGTATAAGGTAGATGTCATATCTAATCCTAACACGAATAGTTGATAAGATAGATGTCACGTGGCATGCCATCTCATCACCCTTAATCCATTTTATTCCTTTTTTTTTCACCACTAAAATTTTCTTTTCTCCACTACCATTGTCCCATTACCGCTACTAATGCTGGCGTTTTGTGAAAGAATAGGCTTGAAAGATCGGCGGACAAATTGAGGCTAAACTGTAATTTGTCCCATTTTGACCGTTTGATGAATCAACTTTGCCAAAACTGTAATGTGTCCCATTTTAACCGTTTGATGAATCAATTAAGGCAAAGTTGGACAAACCCGAAAGGATTTTACATCTAATGCTACACTGACAGCAAAAATAATTGAATAAAATCAACACACTACACCTACCCTTTGAATAAAGAATAACAGAAAAGCTTTATCTTTAGCGCGGCACAACCAATGTTGCAAATAATAAAAGACTGATTTTTTTCCATACCATTTTAGCAGCTGATGAACCAAATAAGGTAAAATTGGATAAGCCCAAGAAAGATTTAACACTACAATGTTATACAGACAAGAAAAAGAGTTGAATAAATGAACAAATTACTCTTCTCCTTTGAGAAAAAATTCAGAATCGCAGTAATTGAAGCAAGAACGTTTTTTTTAAGCAAACAAATTAAACCCATTGATTACAACAAGAATTATTCCTTTTAATATTTCTCAATTTTTCTCCGTGATTTAAGAATACTCTGTTATTTTCCTTTAATGCACAGCACGCCAACATTAGTGGCGGTAATGGTGACAATGGTGGTGGAGAGGAGGAAAATTTTAATGGTGGAAGAGGGGAGAAGTAAAATGAGTTAGGGATATATTTGTGCCCAAAGTATAACAATAGGATATATTTGGACCCAAAATATAACGAGGAATATATTTGACCCCTTTCCAACAGTACAGGGGTATATTTGGCCATGTTCCATTAATATTAAGTACTTAATCATGATTACTTCCTCTGTCCCAATTTGTTTGAAGGTTGATCAGTTTGGGGAGTCAAACAGTTCTTTCTTTAACTAGAATTTTCTCCAACTCTTTTCACATATTGTGAATTATTAATTACTTATAATACTTTTTATGTAGTTTTCAATTATGTAAAATTTATTATAAAATACTCGAAGAATCTATTTTTAAAATTAAATCAAAGAAAAAGTTGTTTGACTCTCTAAACTTGTCAACCTTCAAATAAATTGAGACGGAGAGAGTATTCTAATTTGACAATAACATTGATAAAGCTGAATCTCGTAATTTTAAAGTACAAAAGTTTGTTCAGTAAAAAAAAAAAAAAAATCGCTAAATGCTTAATCCGTCGTTAAAACAAACCGTATATAAATGTAAAAGATTATTCCGTGGATAAATTTACTTAAAGTCGCTAAATATACCCAAATCGCCTAGTCCCAAATAAGTTTGTATTTATTTAATTACTTAATTAGTGCGTAATTAGGATTAGGTGTAGCCTTGGTTGGTGGATGTCAGATGTCAGATGTCAGAAACCCTTGCACATGAATTGCCGATGATTGGTAAATAAATTAATGCAATTTGATGTTTTTAGTGGGATGACAATTGCAAAAGATAATTAAAAAAAGATATTATCGTGAATCTCAGAAGTCTATTTCTATTGATTTAGTAAATTATGAAAACAGAGTACTCGTTTTGCTTCGTTGTTTGTTTCCTTTTAAACAAAAAGTTAGTTACATTGAATTATCATACTGAAAGAAAAAAGGATACTACTTAGCTACCCAAAAACGTTTCCACGGAGACGTAATTAACCAGGCAAACAGCTTTGCTATATCGATAAAGATAGGTAAGTTCATGGAAAGTGTCAAGAAAATGAATATCGACCTAACTCGACCTGAAAAGGCCAACTCATAAAATGAGAATTGATCAATCCGCGCTCCGTCCATTTTTTACTTGTCACGTTTTATTTTTCGAGAGTTAAACTGCATAAATTATGACCAATATTTTAAAATGTATTTTTTCATCATATTAATATGAGAAGCAACTTATAGTATCTTTCGTATAATTTCCGAATATTTAAATTTTATTTTTAAAATATTGAATTAACTTAATTTAATTTAGCTTCGAAAATTAGTCAAATTGACTATCGAAAAGCGAAAAGTGACAAGTAAAAATGAACAGAGGAAGCATTGTATAATTAAATTTATTCTCAAAACCAGTGTGAGATATTTAATTAATACCTTTTTCCCTTCGTATATTTAGGATTGAACATCAAGTGCATAATAACTAATACTCCTATAACATTGAGGCTTAATGTTGCATAAATCAAGAATTCCGATGAGTTTGACTCTAATAGATTATTGATATGGTGTTCAGGAATACAAATATAACTCCACTTTGTTTGTAATGTAACAATTATGTCATTTGAATCTTGTAATGTTAAACATGAGATATAGAATGTTGGAATTAAAGAGTTACCTAACATAGAAAAAAACATTATTGCTCGTAACAGAACAAAATGTAAAGTAAGGCAATCAAATTAAAATGGACAGAATACATTATTTCTTCAACTAGTGTAAGGCATTGAATGGAGAGGGAAATAGACCAAGGGAAATGATGGCGAATCAAGAGTGCACTAAGAAATTCATTAAATATTTATAAACATTTAGTTACAAATCCAATTATTATTAATATATTAACTTAAAATTATTATAGAAACGAAATTCTCAATCTGCTTTTAATTCTGGATTCACCCATGTGAGGAACTTTATCTAGGCAACGAAATTAAACTGAACCAATCAGCAGAGAACAGGATGATTTCCTCACTGGATAAACACTGAGCAATATTGATTAAACAGAATAAGAATCTTTTAATGCTCGAACCACAATGCATGCATGTGTCTTTAAATTGCTATCTGTCTTCCATCTTGCCACCTAAGGAACCAAAGAACATGCCATCTTTTAAAATGTTGAAAGTGCTTCTAAATGTTATTGTTTGTAAAATTGTCATCCAAACGAGGCTACATCTACTAGAAAAAAAAAAATCACACGTTTTTTACATGAAGATTCTTAGGGGTTTTAAATTGTGGAAGTATGAAAAAATAAAAGTGGCAGAAACAATAGAATCTCAAAACACGGAAAATTTTCTGTATTGGAGTTCAAAATTTTTACACGTGAAATTCTAGCACACTATATAAGAGTTTGACAATTCTTTCTATGTGAACTTTCAGCACTGTGATAGATTTCCAAACAATATCCTGTACTGTATAGGAAACTCTAGTAAAGTGTCAGGGAGTTCAAATCTCTCCCTATATATATATATATATATATGAAAACTCGAGCACAATGAGCTGAAATTCCAACTTTTACCACTGAAATTCCAGTCTATTGTGTTGAAATTCTGCTATTAAAACCCAATGGAAAGAAATAGGGAAATAAAGGGGAAAGAAATTATCCCACGTAGCAATTAAGACAGTATCACTCTGGCATTGAAGAAATTGATTTTCCATTTTTGTAGCCTGTAGGCCTGTAGCAAGGATATGGTCCTGTTTGGACTGGAAATGGTACGAGGGAGGCGCATAGAGCACTGTATTTTTAGTTAGGGATGTTTTTTCCGAAAATTATTTTTGTGAAAACAACCTCTCTACCTTCCAAGGTTGGGGTAAGGTCTGTGTTCTTCGCAGACCGCATTTTGTAGGATTTCAATGGATATGTTATTGTTGAATTATCTTTGCATTTAATGGTTAGAATTTGATTAGTTTTAAAACGATAGCTAAATTTAATTAGTGATATAAAAGTGGCTATTTGTCAAAGTTTTCTCAGGATGTCCGTCACGTGAATGTGATTTCTTATGGAAAACGTAGCGGGCAATTGGCAGGATAGCCTTTCGCTGGGGGTTGTCTTTAATTTTTGTCCCTCAAAATAGTGGTCTTTAACTTTTATCCTTCAGGCAGAATTCTTGCCATGCAAATTCTGTCTTAAGGTCCAAATTCTGCCTTGTGATATATTTTTTTTTTTTTACTGAGCTGAGGTTCGAACCCACAATTTCGAGCTGTTAAGCGAAGGGCAAAACTTAAAGACCACTAATTTGAAGGACAAAAATTAAAGACCACCCCAAATGAAAGACTATCCGCGCAAAAAAAAAAAAAAAAAAAAAGAGAGACGTAGCTACTTGTGAAATGTGAGCCCGTTATTTCAAATTTGGCGTCTTGGAGAATAAGTGTTTAAGTTATAGCCATTTGTGCCAAAATGTCATTATTAGTTGAGTGGCCCAATTGACACTCAAGAGTTTGGGCCGATTGGGTTACATCGGTACTGGACCCAGCTCAACCCATACATTAACAATTGTTTATGGTCCATAATATTCGACGTCTTGGAGTATAGTTTGGCCTGGAGTCGTAGACATTTCTGCCGGGAGAAGTGCATGGGCATATAATTTTGACGTCGTCATTTAATTTGTACTTGTTTTTAATATTTTTTTTTCTTCATGTGTACGCCCACTGCGGACACCATGACAAAGTCTTACTTCAGACATAACATCTGAGATTTTATATGGCTAACATTCATCTATTTTTGTCTGAATTTCAAGCAGAAATATACAAACTTCACTCATATATAACTTTAGGCATTAATTTTGTCAAATTTAACTTCAAATACTGCAGGTCCGAAGTGAATATGTCAAAAACTCTTAAAAAGTAGTAACGGGTTAAATGACAATATCAAAACAGTAAGTCCTGTGAAATTTCTAAATTTTTGCCCATTACTGTTTAGTGGTTGAACAACCCATTGAGACTAAACTATTATTGGATTAAATTTCTTCTGGCCCGTATATTGTGCGGAAAAATACGGGTAATAAAGGGGAAATTTACGCGGAATGCAAGATTTAAAGAGTAACTTAAAAGTTAAAAGAATGACAATTATTTTCAAAAGAATTCATCAGGTACAAATTACTACTACAACTTTTTAAACGTTTACTATATACCACTGTCAATATATCTTAGATGTGTTATTTAAGATCGTGAAAATCAGAGGTGGATTCAGGATTTAAATTTTATGGGTTCAATCTTAAGATTTTTAGCATTGACCCCATTATATTTTCAAAGTTAGGGTTCATATACACTAATTATTGTAATTTTAATAATTGTTTACACTTAAATTTAGATTCGATGTTGAAAACTTGGGGTTCACCCCTACCTTGTAGGCTAGATACGCCTCCGGTGAAAACAGAGAGCTGGGTGGTGAGCTGCTGTATTTGGGCATGTGTGGCACTCTCTCTCACCTATTCATGTTGTGACGGTTTGCAATGCTTGGACTTGGTTTTTGAATTGACACAAGCCTTTCTCCTTCTCCCAACTAGGATGGACACGTTACGGTATTTGAAATTTCGGTATGGTAATTTCTGTTTTCGATTTTAAAAAAAATATTATATCATTACCATACCAAATTAGTTCAGTATAGTTTGGTATTTTTGAATTCGGTTTCGGCATTTTGCGGTACAGTAAATCGGTAACTATAGTTTATTCGACTTCAACTTACATATACTAATTTAATAGAGAATTATGTCTTCGGCAATTCAAGAAACGTCTCAATTATATCATACTAACACCTTACACGTGTAAAAATATTCAAAAGAAAGTATAAGCAATCCCCTCCGTAAAAGAATTACACAAAAAGTCCATTTCAATCAAAATAGATTAGTCAAAATTTCCACGTCTAAACAATTAGTTTTATACCAATGCTAGTTTATGTATTTATTAGTATTAAAATACAAATATATGAATTCTATATGTAACTTATATATTTTGGTATGATATTCGGTATTTCAGTATTTTCTTTATAAATATCGAATAACGTACGAAATATCAAACTTTTCCAAAGTGCATACCAAATAAAGTATCAAATACCATAATACCGAAACCGCGGTATAAAAAAATTCAATATCGATATGGCAATCGATATATACCCTACCATGCCCACCCCTACTCCCACTTGCTTTTCTTGGTGCGAATGTACACTCTTGTCTATGATGACTTCAATACTTGCATATGTCTGTGATTATTATAATAAGGATGGAACAGGCCCTCAAATTTGTCCGTGAAATCCATTTAGACCCCCCAATTGAGACTCCTACCATTTGAATCCTTCAAAACCACTTTTACTGTGCCACTTGGACACAATTGTTGAGCTGACAAAGTGTGTACATTACATTGCTCCAAAAGGGCGTGACATGCTAATTTTTTCCTTTAATTTTCTTCTACTCTCTTGTTCACAAGACCCTTTCTTCTCCTGCGAGCTCACCGGAGCTCCGACGGCCACCAATATTGATAAACAAACCCAAAAATCAGAAAACGGTGAAAATATTTCTAAAGAAGAGAATATAAAGAGATATTCACATTTTGAGAAGAGAAATTTTGAGTTGAAAGCTTTGGATAAAAATTGAATATTTTTTCTTTTTCCTTGAATGGTCAAGGAAGAAGAAAGGGTGGGGTTGGGTGGGATGCAATTGAGGTGGTGGATGTCAGGCCGGTGGCGATTATGTTAGGAAAAATCACCGCCGGCCATTGAAATGGTGGTGGCCTAGTGGGTCTAGGTGAAGTTGCCATTGGAAAAGAAGCTTGTTGACGAGTGAATTGAGGAGAGTTTTGGCTTTTCCGGTGAGAAGGTTTCAGCTGGCCATCCTTGGCCGGTGGGATGGGGTTGGGAGTGGGGGTGTAAAATAGGTTTTCACTTTTTTTTTTGACCTTTTCTGAAATAATCTTTCTATTAGTTAGATTAGTTTTATATTAGTTTTCTTTTTCTTAATTCAAAATTTATTAATTATTTCAGGCCCACATACCAAATGTCATTGTTCCATTCATCCTTCTGCCACATCATTCGTGTGTCACCTTCTTTTCAAATCAAAGAAAGAAGAGCCCTTCGATTCGGGCCCTTTCCCACCTCCAACGTATGACTTTTTTGATCCTTTTTCTTTGTTGCGTACTTAACCTGGTAAGAGTTTCAGTTGAGGTGTCTAAATGAATTTCACAAACAAATTCAAGGGTGATTTCAGCTTTATCACAAACATCGTTATGACACTCTCAACTAAAGTTTTCCGTATATTCATCATAAGGCTTGAGAAGACTAGTATAGAAATACCTTTAGACTTTACTTTCCTTACCCTCTTTATTGAGGGGAAAAAATGGAATCTGAGGGTTGGGCATTGACTATTTCAAAAACTTTGAAGTATGAAAAATTTCAATTTTTTTTAATATAACATAGGAAGCGTTTTGTTATATTTCTAAAGCATAATCTTGCACAGAGTTGCACTAATGACTAATGAGATTTGCATACACATGCATCACATTCAGTCAGACCCGAGTTAAGTGGATCGAGTCATGTTAGGTAAAACATTTAAACACGTCTCTTAAACAATAATATATTAGTTTTATCGTACAAGCCATTTTTCTTCACAAATACTTTAAGACACAGATTTCTTTGTGTAAATAACAGATCACAGATGTACATCTTTATGAAATGATATTCACTTCTTATGGACAATTAATGCAAAGGGACCACATGACTAGTCCAAGAATTTAAGCCCACATGTTACTTCTACATGCTACCTATCGAAAAAAGATGATTTGTTTTTTAGCCTTTAGGTCTCCCTCCACAAATATATTAACCTCATGTCTTCTAGCGTGGAACATGCAGAAAATCGATGACCTTACCTAATAAAGAGAAAAGATCCAAACAGAAAAATACTTTTCTCTTTGTATGTATCTATTTATTTATTTATTTATTTTGTGTCAATAAACGGATCTAGCATGTAACATACGTGTTCACGTAAATCTAATAATTTTTACCAATGCCTTGTATATGCATTAGTCTACTGAATATCTACAAGTCTTTGATTGTGAACTCAATTATTATTATATAGATTATTAACTTGAAGTTGTTACTACATAAATTTTAAAAAATTAAATTATGAATTAGCTTATGTATATCGCATTTGGCTTAGATATTTTTTGAAGAAGACAACAATGCTTGCGAATTTGCTTACGTGCGTGAGCCTATTTGAAGCCAAATAAATTCTTGGCCCCAAAGAAAGCTAAATTAAAATGATACTTTTAGGGGTTCACTTAAGTTGACTTGAATAGATTGATGTCTTCTCCAAGTAAATGTACACATACATTTTATCTGTTCAATGGGGTCCCTTTAAGTACTGGAAAAATAGTGCTTGATCAAATTGTTGACTATTATTTTTGAAAAATAATTACCATTATTGAGTTGTCATTTTGCGAAACAGAATTGGGTTAGTCAACTACTGAGGCTAATAAATAATTGGACCCCCCCCCAAAAAAAGGTAATAAATAATTGAACCAAGAAAAAAAGGGTAATAAATAAGTGGACCTAAAAATGAAGAAGATGCTAATAAATAATTGGACCAAAAAAGAAAGAAGCTAATATATAATTGGACCAAAAAGAAAAGAGACTAATAAAAAATTAATCTGCATATTACACAATTTACACATTAATATTGAAAAAGTTACTGTTTGGTATAGTTTGGCCAACTCCCTTGGGAAACAAGGAAATTTGTCGCCCCTTGGTCAATAATATGCAATTTGGAAAACAATTATGTAGTTCGGCAACTATTGAAGATATATATGATTGGAAAATTAATTACCTATTAGTATGTCGTCAACTAGGTTTTATTTTATGAGTTTAACTTTTATACACTATAAATCTGAAAAATATTATTGATGTTTAACATCAAGCTGGTAAAGAAGCCTGCCAGACATATCAATTCAGTAAAGGCAAAAAATATTTAGTGATTTATTCATCATCTCTTAAATATTGATAAATATAACAATTTGATACATATATGGGTGAGAGATAACAAATATTTAATGAAATAGTTTAGGTGCACAAGTTAGTTCGCACATTTAAATCCAATCATTAGATAACCAGGCTTATAGCTTACGATGATGATGACATCGTTCAATACAATGCGAGAACAATGAACCTCTATTGTTGTGAACCGTTTTGAACAATTAAGTTTTTTGGAAAAATTGGAGAAAAAAGTTTGTACAAATTACAGAAATTGTTTGAAGTACTTGTTGGTTTTTGCAGAATTACATTACCTTCAAATAGGCGAAATACATAGACAACCTCTTAAATTTGTCCTAATTTTTTATTTAGACACCTGAATTAAAGTTGTTACACTCTCCGTCCCATAATAAGTGTCATCTTAACTAAAAATACACATATTAAGAAAATAATAACACAATGTGAAGTTTACCAAATTGCTCTTATATAATAAAATAAATCACTTTTACCTTTTGATTAGAGCATGCACAAGAAATAAATCTTTTGACATTGAGAATCTAACAATACCAAATTACTATATGACTTTTTCAATCATCATTTAGATGTTACTTTATTGTTTAAAAGTAAAATTGAAAAAAACTGACCAATTTATGTTTTGATTTTCTAAAATTACACTTATTATGGAAGAAAATAATTTGACAAAGATAACCTTTATTATATCACCAAGGGGCAGGGGCGGACCTAGTAAGAAGCTAGGGGGTTCGTCCCGAACCCCTTCGGCGAAAAATTGCACTGTATATATAAGATGAAAATTATTTTTTATGTATATATAATAGACGTTGAACCCCCTTAGCTTCTTCATTTATGACTTCTTTATATTTTTGAACCCCCTTGACATAAATCCTGGCTCCGCCACTGCCCAATGGGAGTTCATATTAGACACTCAAAGTAGATGCGAAGTGTGTCTTGTCTATTGAACGCTTCGTTACCAACTAGCAAAATAAATGAAGTGCGTGAGATCTACTTTCTATGATGTGGCAATTATATCCAATAAAAAGAAGGCACGTGGTCTTTTCAGTCCAACTAACAAAAAAAGTTTTTTGAGCCTGAAAGAAAGAAACCCACCCACCCCCAATCTAATCATCTTCTTCACTGGAACTGGAACTCCTCTATTGTTATTGGAAGAAGCAAGAAGTAGAGGAAAGTAATGGACTTGAGAGTTGAGAGAAGAACTTGCCGGAAATCTTTCGCCGATTAAGTAAAAATAGTGCTGAATATGTACTCACGCGCTAAAAGAATGCGTCAAACATAATTTGTGCCATGTCATCATAACGTGTTTAAATAGACACACTTCACACGTATTTGTGCCATGTCAGCATAACGTGTTTAAATAGACACACTTCACACGTGCTTTCAGTATTTGTTATCTGTATTGGAGCTTGAATAAATTCATATTTACACCGATTTTTTTTTAATCTTGGTAGATGAAACACTCCCTAACAAATGCAGTTCTGTACTCAAGATGACTTAGAATCCGATATCTTTGGTTAAGCGTGGAGGAGCAGTAATAGATCAAAAGTGCTATTATTAACCACAAAACAAAACAAAACAAGCAAAACCTCGTAAGCAATTACATCATCAACGTGGGCCCCACTACATATGATAGGTCCATCTGAATTGGCAATGATTTGTCTTCTTGAACCAAGGAGATTGTAGCTTTTATGATTTATCCCTGCAAACTTATTCTTTCCAGTGGCTAAAAACTTTTTAAGTGATTCAGATGTGGGAACCGATTTAGCGGATTTTAGTAGCTTTGATTCAAATTCGAATTTATATTAAATACTATATTTAGTATGTATAAATAATTTCTCTAAAATCTCGTAAGAATTGTGATCCAAAATCGATAAATTTGATAAACAGCCTTTGAATTTCTTAAAAGGTATGGTTATGGTCAAATTTGAAGTGTTTAGGTGAGAATAGATGTCAGCTTTTAAGTTTGTCTCAAGGACATCGACTTTTTTATATAAAAAAATAAAATTGAAGAGTTAGGGCGTAAATAGTTGTAATATGCTACTTTGTGTCCTATCTTTAAAAAATAGACTGTTGTCATGGAATTTTCAATTTCACAAGTGAGATTTTATGACAATGTCTTAAAATTTCACCAATAGAATATGAAACTCCATGACATTTCAGGTATTTCTCATTCATCTTATTGTGTTTTGTTAATTTCTATTTTTAAAGAAGCAAGATGGGATGATTTATGTTGATGTTGATTTTTTTTTTTTTTGCCCGAATATGTACCACTAGACAGAATGTCTAGTGGCGTTTTATTGATAATAAAATATATAAAGAACCTCAATAAGAAAAAATATCAGCAAGGGAGCTAAACCTTATCTTACCAATCCTAGTGAGAAAACAAATGTGGGTGGTGATAATATGTATGGTGACAATGTTGGTTACCTTGGACGGTGACGGAAGAAGAAGGGTTAACTGTTGTGAGTTTTTATATTCAATGTAACTAATAAAATGGATGATGTTAATGGATGAAGGGCCAATTTGAGCAACTATGGCATCGAGGCCACATATGAATTGATAACATTACGAATGATATTATAAACCTTTTCCAATAATAGCGGGGCAAATATGACCATTTTCCCATTTTAAAAAGTTTTTGAAATATTAAAAGTACTTTATAACCTTTCTAGTTATTGAAAAAGAATATTTCTCCCTTCATACATAATTCCCTAGTTTATCTTCCTACTATTTTAAGGTAGAGTTCGATCCTTTTGGTCTTCTGTCGTGTGTCTTTCTAAAATCTGCTGAAAGACGTGGATAGGAAGAAACATCATCTAGTGAACTCACCACAAACGAAAATACCAAAAAAATTATAACCAAATGAATAAATTAAAAAAAAAAAAAAAAAGGGCTGAGCCGTACTCCACTTGTCAAATTTAGTATACTATCCTTCAAGAATCTGTGGACAACTTTCTTTGTTGATCCCAATCATGAACTCCACACTTACGTATAGCTTATGTCGACCTATGAAGCTGAATTCATTTAAATTTGATAAATTTAATATTTAAATTTTTTAATACTGAACTTATTGTACTTTTAAAATAGTGAGTCAAAATGTATATTTATGCTTTGTAATAGATCGTTATGAACAGTGACGGATCTAGAGCACAACTTATTAGTTAACGAGAATTCGATAATTTTGCCTATATATATATATAATATACTAAATAGTCATAAATATTTTCAATAAACAAAAATATTATTAGATTTTAATTTGAAGTCACTATGAAAACTTCATGAATCTGCATCGGAGTGGGGTACTCCATTGTGATATACTAGCAGGAAAAAAGAGGAAAAGGAACAAATGATTACTCCAAGAGTAGGTAATTAAGTAGAACATTCCAATTTTATTTTCTAATAAGTTGCTTTCTCTTTTGAGTTCTTCTACTGACTATAGACTACTATATATAAGCTTTATCAACACAAATGAATTCCTCTTGCTATCATTTCATCTCCTTATTATAAGGCTTCTCTCTCTCTCTCTCTCTTCTTTAGTTGAGCATAAAGATAGAGAAAGCCTTATAGGTAAGGAAAAATGTCTAGGAATGGGAAACTGGAGGAACATAAAGTGCCCTTATTAGATTATGTCTCCTCTAATAATATCCAAAGTAGTTATTTAGAACAAAATGATCAAAGTCTTGCAAGAAGATTTTGTATAGAATCAAAGAAGCTATGGCATATAGTTGGGCCAGCCATCTTTAGTAGAATTGCTTCCTACTCCATGTTTGTCATCACTCAAGCTTTTGCTGGCCATCTTGGTGATCTTGAACTTGCTGCTATGGCCATTGCTAGTAATGTTATTCTTGGCTTCGATTTTGGACTCATGGTACGCAATTTCCCTTTTTATAAATCGTTTTTACTGAGTCAATCAATCAACTACGTTTCAATGTCATATTTGAAACTAAAAACTATGGTGTATGAATTCTCCTTATGCATTTCTCTTCTTAATGAGTCTTTCCACCGTGATGGACTTAAATGGAATGGCGTATATTGTGAAAATTCGTATAATTGATGGAGTCAGGAATTCTAACAAGGAGATTTGAAAAAAGCATCATTTTCACCTTTCTGGGAATTGAACCTGCAACCTAAAACTGATTTATGAACCCCTTTTATACATTACACTCGAAGCTTTCCTTATATAAAGGAAATCCCAATATTTTGTATATTATGCTACACAAAAAATATTTGCGTTACAATATAACTTTCCAATGAATGATTCAAGTGAACCCCTTTCATTACTTACAGTTCCGTCCCTGGCTGACACTAATCTGCTTAGGATTGAAGAGCATTTATTATTGTTTGTTGCTACATAAGCTATATACTATTCTTTCAAGAATCATACTTACGAGGGATTCAATTGAACTCCTTTCATAATTACATGCATCTTGGCCCCCGGCAGAGGATCTAATTTGCTTAGGATTGAGACGTAGTTATTATTGTTCGTTGTTACACAGGAATTGTACTAACTTATAATGGTGAAAATTGTGCAGCTAGGAATGGCAAGTGCATTGGAAACACTATGTGGACAAGCATTTGGTGCCAAGAAATACTACATGTTAGGGGTATATTTGCAACGCTCTTGGATAGTACTCTTCTTGTGTAGCATTCTAATGATGCCAATATTTTTCCTTGCAACACCAATCTTGAAATTATTGGGGCAACCAGAGGATGTGGCAGAGCTCTCTGGGGTTGTGGTTTTGGCCTTTATCCCATTGCACTTTTGCTTTGCATTCCAATTCCCATTGCAAAGGTTCTTGCAAAGCCAATTGAAGAACAATGTGATTGCTTGGGCTAATTTTGTGGCTTTCATTATCCATGTGTTGATAAGTTGGCTAATTGTGAGCAAGTTTAATTTGGGCATTATTGGGACAACACTTACTTTGAATTTCTCTTGGTGGCTGGTATTTTCTGTGCTATTTTGTTATACTACTTGTGGTGGCTGTCCACTTTCTTGGACCGGTTTTAGCATGGAGGCTTTTTCTGGGCTTTGGGACTTCTTCAAGCTTTCTTTTTCTTCTGGAATCATGCTATGGTATAAACTCTAAACTTGTATTAGAGTTAAATTCGCGTAAAATTCACAAATAGTCACCTTTTAGCCTCCGTAATCGAAAAATAGTTACTATCATGGAGTTTCAAATTCCATGTGTGAGCACATGACATTGTCATGGAATTTCTCTTCTAAAGTTTGAAATTCTATAACAGTGGCTATTTTTTAAAGACGGGGTTATAAAGTGGCAAGTGCACTCTATTTCTATGTTGAACTTCTTCTGTACATAAACGGTTTAAGCGCATTTTCACATTATGAAGTTACCTACCAAAAAAATTTAATTATATGTCATCATTAGTAAAAATGAGATTAGTAAGCTGAAAAATGTACCATAAGTTAAATTGTTATTTTTTGTTTGGTTTGAAATGAGAACAGCTTTTTACTTGCTGAAATAAAATGTACTGCTTTTTCATCATCTTTTTATATGTATTCTAATTCTAGAAAACACCTAAGTGGCAGGAAACCAAAATTTGTCTATCTTGTCATGGTTTATCTATTTTTATATTTAATCATTTGAGAGTCGAAACCTATTGATTTAGTTAATTCAGATTTGGGTTGCATAAGGTCTATTAAGGGAAAAATTCTCTCTACTAAAAAAATTTCTATTTCCAAGCCTCAAATCCGAGACTTCAGAGAATTATCTATTTGCTTATGTACTTAATTCATTGATATATTTGCAATTGCTTAATGGTTTAATTTTCTTTTCTTATCTTTCATTTTGGTGCAAATGGAACAGCTTGGAGAACTGGTACTACAAGGTGCTAATTGTGATGACTGGTAATTTGGAGAATGCTAAAATTGCTTTGGATGCATTATCCATCTGGTAAGTAAACTTTTCTTCTTGATCACACGTTTAAAAAAATATAGACAAGTAGACCAACAAATTACGGCACTAATGATAATGATAATTATACTACGTCATTAATTAGCTGCATGATTAATTCGACCATTCCGTCTTTTACTTGTTCTTTAACACTTTAACTTGTTAATGACAACACAAACAAATTTAAATTAACAAGTTAAATGAGCCAAAAAAAGATTAACTTTTGTTAATGTTGTCATTGTCATTGTCATTATCATTACCACTGCCTTTGCCAATACTCTTGAATATTAAGACAAACTCATAATGTTGTCTCAGTGAAATTTAGTGACCAAGTACTTTCAACTTGCCAATACGACAAATAAGTTACGGCAAAGAAGACAATACTAAGTTATTTTTTAATTTGTCCAACACAAATATAACACTAAATTTAGGTTATTTTCTTATTTTTATTTTATTTAATTCTTGTAGCATGAATATCAATAGCTGGGAATTGATGATTCCTCTTGGATTCTTTGCTGGAACTGGGTATGTTCATTGTTTCTCCATTTACATAATTTAAACTTTTATAGTATTATAGGAGTACATTATTTTGAAAATAAGTGGCTGGTGTTGGTTCGATCTTACATTTGATACACTGAAAGACAACTAGGGTTTTTGTTTTTTTCTTCTTTTGTCACATAATTTTTGTTGTTGTTGTTTCTATATACAACAACTAGTGATAGGAACAAAAAATGCTACCTCTTATAATATACTGTCCAGAAATTGTTTGGAATTGGGAAATTTGTCTAAATACACTTTTTCCTGAAAATTATCTTAATAATATCCATTTACCGGAATCAAAATATTAAACGTTATTAATTTGGAGTTCTCTTAACGTTTATGAGCTTTTGGATATGTAATCATATGATGTCTCTTAGAGAATGAGGATAATTTAGTCATGACCTAATTCTTGAAACTTACATTCCATTATTAAAAAAATGGTCATAAACCTAGGACTTGCGTAATAAAATAAATGTAAATGGGTGTGAATTTGTTTGGGGCTAAAACTCATACCACCAATTGAAATGGATAAGATCGCTCCATCTCTAATCTCAGAAATCTCAAATTCAAGTTATGACATTGAAAAAAGCCTCATACAAAACCTTTTTTCTTTTAAGGAATCTTACATGGCGCCAATTAGTCAGGCCACCAAAACGGGTGCCTAATGTCGGGTAAGAAAACCCCAAGAAAAGTTCCATGAAAAAAATCCTATATATTCAAAGTACTCAAAATAGTCGACTGAAAATGACAAAACAAAGGGGTGTGATGAGATAAGTAAGATTGCTCCACCTTAATCACAGGTCTCAGTTCGAGTTCAAGAAATAAAAAAAATCTGCTAGAAAAACTTTTGCCTTTGATAGAGCCTACGAGACGTAAAATTCGATTTAGTAAGGCCATCAAAATGGATATCGAATAGCGAATTAAGAACCCAAACGAGATCCGTCACAAATTTTATACATTGAAAGTACTCAAAATAGTCGATTGAAAATGACAAAAGAAAAAAGTGTAAAAATATTATTCATTTTCCTTAAAGAGTTGCTGATAGGGTCAATCCTCGCCTGTTAGGCAATGGACGTACAGAGTCCAAAAAATAGTATGAATCCAAAAAGCTACCAGAAATTTGCCATCTGACAGATTCTCAGGGGTCGTTTGGTTGGATATAAGTTATCCCATGTAGATGAGATTGGGTGGAATAAGATGGGATTACTAATCTCACTCTTTATGTGGGATTACTAATCCCACCTTATCCCACCTTTTATCCCATCTACATGGGATTGGATGAGATATCAAAAATGTTGTCCCACCAACCAAACATAGGATTAATTCGAATCCCATTGAATTAATAATCCAGCCCATCATATCCCTCCTACCAAACGAACCCTAACAGTTTCAAAATGGGGAAAAGTAGAACAATGATTGAATCACATGTTATAACAAGGCTTAATACCCAGATGGACCCTTAAACTTGACATGTTTTGTAAGATAGGCATATAAACTTATAAGGTGACCAGATAGACACTTAAACTTACTCAAAGTGTATTTTTCAAGTTTTTCAGTTGTTTTGAAAACAAAAACTATATTTTTCAAACACTCACAATTTTCATGGCCAAACAAGCCCTAAATATATCACAAAATATTTTTTTAAAAATGCAAAAATAAGGCAAACGCATATACATGAGACTATAAATGTGCACTTAAACCAATAAATACTCGCTAATCGCAATTTTGCAGCTTTCAATTAACTCGGTTTTTTTTTACACTTGAATAATTAAAAAACAATAACTTTAACCAATAAAAATCCTTAAAAAAAGAAATTTCAAATTAAGAAATTTCTTTTTTTAAGGATTTTCTTCTCGGCTTTATAGTTTTCTTAATTTGAAATTTCTTTTACACTTGAAATACTGAACTTAGAAATTTCTTAATTTGAAATTTCTTTTTTTAAGGATTTTTATTGGTTAAAGTTATTGTTTTTTAATTATTCAAGTGTAAAAAAAAAACCGAGTTAATTGAAAGCTGCAAAATTGCGATTAGCGAGTATTTATTGGTTTAAGTGCACATTTATAGTCTCATATATATGCGTTTGCCTTATTTTTGCATTTTTAAAAAAATATTTTGTGATATATTTAGGGCTTGTTTGGCCATGAAAATTGTGAGTGTTTGAAAAATATAGTTTTTGTTTTCAAAACAACTGAAAAACTTGAAAAATACACTTTGAGTAAGTTTAAGTGTCTATCTGGTCACCTTATAAGTTTATATGCCTATCTTACAAAACATGTCAAGTTTAAGGGTCCATCTAGGTATTATTGAATCACATGTTATCAAGACAAGGTCCACAACATTTTATAGTTGAAAAAGATTTTGTCCAAACAACACATGATTCTGAGTGATATCCTAACTAAGAAAATACCATATAACAAGAAATTTAAGCTATCCGATTACTTAAAAGATAAATATAAGTAACTGTCATGATTTACTGAATTACAGTAAATTGTAAATAAAATAGATTACTTGCCTTACCCATGGCACTATTTTCGATCTTTTTAACGTCCAATTACCTTGCCAGTTGACCCTCTCCAAGAGTGAGATAATTAATCAAGTTTTAGATGTTGTTTTCACTATTCTCCATCGTTTGTTTAAATTTGTACGTGACACGCCGAGACGGTTTCAAAATTTAAATTTGATTTATCGTATAAAAATCATTTGGTTCAAAATTTAAATTTCTTTTTCTTTTTTTCAAAATATATGTATTTATATTATGTGTAAAATATTGAGTTCAATTGTATCCGTTGACGCAGAGTAAGGGTAGCAAATGAGTTGGGAGCTGGAAATGGCAAAGGGGCAAAGTTTGCAACAGCAGTAGCAGTGACACAATCAATAGTGATTGGTTTATTCTTCTGGATTTTGATCATATTTTTCCACAATGAACTTGCTCTAATTTTCTCCACTAGCCAACCTGTTCTTGAAGCTGTTCATAAACTCGCTATTCTCTTAGCCTTCACTGTTCTCCTCAACAGTGTTCAGCCCATTCTCTCAGGTAAATTCATAGTAAAAAATTTGCTACTATATATATTCTCTTTCTTATTTTTTGTACTAAAGTTAGGTTAGTTAGACCTTCTTTTGATCTGAGGCAGATTTAGAATATGTTGTGTGTGTTCAATTAAACTCATTACTTTCACTTCAAATTATGTATATGAAAGAAAAAAGTTGAAATGTATAGAACCCACTAACTCTAGATTCTAAATTCATCGGCTTTTCATGTAGTACCATTCACATGACATGCATGATAGGGGCAGATCTAGCGTGTAGGTTGTTTATTCGTGTAAAGTGTAAACTAGTAGCTTTTGTTTAGATCGTATATATAGTTGTGAATTTAGTTGTATTGTAATATTAATTTTAGCTCGCGATAGGAACCCATAAACTTTCAATTCTGCATCCGCCTCTGATATACGATATAAACGATGAGTTAAGAGTTTCTATGTTTATTTTCTTTATTTAATTTATTTTTTGGATATTTACAGGGGTTGCTGTTGGATCTGGATGGCAAGCATATGTTGCATACATAAACTTGGGCTGCTATTATGTACTTGGAATTCCTCTTGGCTTTATTATGGGATGGGGTTTCCACTATGGTGTCATGGTATGTCCCTCATATTTTACAAATTCTTTCTAAAAATGGTTTTTGTGCTGCATAAATTGGTATACAGGGAATTAAAAAATTTGACAGTGAAAATTTTGAATTTGAATATTTTTTTCAAATGGTAAATAAGGGTGAGATATGATGAAAGGGTTTCATATTTTAAGTAGAAATTAAATTTGAACATACGTACGCTAATGAAAATGTTTCTATAGGGAATATGGGCTGGAATGATCTTTGGTGGAACTGCAGTTCAGACTTTGATATTGGCTATAATCATAATTAGATGTGATTGGAATAAAGAGGTAACATATTTCATATTCAAAAAGTTTTATTTTCCTCTTATTTGCTCCCTCTGTTCCACTTTAGCTTGCTTAATTTGAATTTGATGTTCCATTCTTTAACCGATAGGAATAGTGTACGCTTTTTCTTTTTTGTTTCTCACCCGGTGTTTAGTATCTACTTTGGGGCTCTAACTAATCTGAATTCGCGTCCATAAATTTCACTTTGGAGGAGGGTAAATTACTCTTTACCAAAGAAAACTCAATTTTCATAATTTAAATGCAAGGCCTCTAATTAAGAATGAAAGAATACTTATGTATGTCACCTCAGGAAATTTGATAGCTTAAGTTTACATAGGATGGGGACAGATGAGAGTATGAGAAAAGATATATACATGGAGCTAACACGTAACGTGGACTAAGTAAATATTTTTTATATATATTTTTAGTGTATTTTAATATGTTGGAGTGGGTAACTTACTTATTATCATGTTACAAATCTCACCTTATTTTTCAGCAGTTACTTATAATTATTTTTTAAGTGATCTGATATTGAAAAATTCTTTTGTTCAAAATGCAGGCAGAGAAGGCAACAATGCATGTAAGGAAATGGGACGATGTTAGTCAATTGACTTCATAGAAATGGCCATGAATTTTTCCAAGTATTAATGATGACGAAAAAGACAATAACAAGAAAATTGGATATTGTCCTCGAAATTTTGTGCACTAATTTTTCAGTCTAAGGTAGTTGTAATTTTCTTTCGTATCCAAAAGTAAGAAGCAACATATGTATAAATTTTAAATGAAGTTGATTGATATGTATTTTTGTATCTTGAAAATGAATCAGTGAAATGTAAACATCAAAATTCTTAATCAGCTGATGATAAACACATTTCATGAAATAGTTGAAAGATTTTGGATTCGAGCCAAATATATAGCGTTAATTTTTTATTTTTTTTTGAGAAGTAAAAAAATACATTTATAGGGGGACGAAGCTATAATTTTAAGTACGTATTCGATAGCTTTTGCTTAGACCTTATATTTGTATTAAGAAATTTATTGACATACATATTTAATTACGAACTCAATAAATGTCAAATTTTAAAATACAAAAATTATAAACTTCAAATATTGATTTGGGCTTTATTTAAACCAAGTACACACTTAATACCATAAAGAATTAATAAGTGAAAGTGACCAATTGCATCATATATTGATTTGTTAAGCGAATTTCATTGGACAACTATTGGTCTTGTTTCGTTTATGACATTATAACCATCATGATCGGCCAATATTGTGAAATACCATATCATTCGTTTATATACAGAGGAAGTTAAATAAGATTACGAGAACTCGCGGAAACCACATGAAAAAAATAAAGAAAAAGATATTAGAGAACTTGTCCCTCATCGGTAGTGTAACATTTCTAAAGGAATTTTAGTGGTCTTGTTAAAGCCACTCCACCTATTGTCTTAAGATTTTCCGTTGAATGTTCAGATTCTTTCACATGATATCAAAACCAAGAAATCAAATCCACGTGTATTTCTTAGAACCAAATTAACAAGTAATTGCGCGGTTTCCCCTTCAAATGAACTAGTCTTTAATTTTTTCCCTTAAAAGGGGCTGGTTCTTAATTTTTGTCCTTCAAAAAAAAACTTATGCTTATAGGGGCATAAGTTCTTTAAGAGCGTTGGTATAACTTGTGGATATTATGATGTGTAACTTATGCCCTTATAGACATAAGTTCAACTTTTAAGGGAAAAAAGTTAAAGACCAGCCCATTTGAAGGTCAAAAATTAAAACCAGCAAAAAATAGGGTAAAAGTGAAAATGACCCACGAATTAAAGGGATTAAAATAAGTAAAACTTATACAAATAGCTACCTTTTAAAAGGTTCTAACAATTTATAGCTACAAGTTGCAAAATTACAATTCGTAACTGCTTTTGTTGTATTTCTGGTCATTTTCGCGTTTTCGAAATACAGCGAAATACAACAAAATACAAAACTGTTGTTGAGTCTGGTCATTTTCGCATTTTCGAAATACAGCGAAATAAAATGAAATACAAAAATCGTTGTTGAGTCTGGTCATGTTCGCGTTTTCGAAATACAACGAAATACAAAATCGTTGTTGAGTAAAACAGCTGTATACACTGAAAATAGGTGTAAAAACGGCTATATACACTGAAAATACACTTGGTGGGCATGAAGCTAAAATGGCAAAAACTTAGGGTTTATGGGGCAGCACATTTAATTAAAAAAGGTGGGGTAGCTATGAAATGTAAATTTTGAATAATACAGCTACTAAACTTAAATTTTAAAAAAGGTAGTTACTATCCATAATTAAGTCTTAGGAGTAGCTATGGCAAGTAAAAATTCCTTAAAATAATTTTGAGATTTTGCGTTGGATATACACATTCTTTTACAGAGGGAGGAGAGATCTTACCTTCCAGATTCAGGGCTAAAATGTCCAGGCTTTGGCCCAGCTCATGAATATGATCTTTTTCTGGACATTTAAAGATCATGAAGTCTTAGGAGTTCTGGACTTCAATATTAAGGCCCGATTATTGCCCACAGTATTTGGGCCTTCTCCATAATTGTTAGGGCAATTCGCACGATTGTCCCCATCTTGGGGTCATCTTTAATTTTTGTCCTTTGACACTTTAAGTAATAAAAAAGTGGTCAACAATACCCCTGGTATTCTGGGTTCGAACCCCAGCAGAGTAAAAAAATAAATAAAAAATTTCGCAATGCAAGGTTTTCATAGAAACTATGCCGGAAGGCATAGTTTTGTGGTATAATTTAATTTCTTCAAAACTATGCCAACATAGAAAATATGTCTTGTCTGGCATAGTTCTGTAGAAATTAAGTTATCCTACAAAACTATATCTTGTCCGGCATAGTTTTGAATACTACAGAACTATGCCTTAAGGTATTACTTTACGCGAATAGGCATAGTTTCTATGAAAACCTTGTCTTGCGAAATTGTTATTTTTTTTTACTCTGCTGGGATTCGGGTTCAGAATCTCTGATCTCATAGATCGGCAAATAAGGATACTTTGGCCTATGAATTTTCATTAAAGGGAAAATAATTAAAGACCAGCAATTTGAGGAGCAAAAATTAAAGACCATCTATTTGAGGGACAAAAATTAATGACTAATCCATATGAAGGGCAATCCAACTCTTTGTAGTAGTTAAGGATTACTTTACACAATAGTCAAAAAAGAGTACGCCACAGACTCACATCACTGTCTTATAGAAAGCAAAGGGACAAATACAGAAGTGGTCCTCTAAGGCAACTTCACGAACCTAGATCTAGTCAACTTGTTTTTACAATCTTAATTGGTAACGATCAAAAAATTATTTTGTTAATTCTTGTTTGGCAACTTCACAGATCTAGATTATCCTATCCCAATTAATAACTTTTATCGTTTTTTCTTAATGTTTTAACATGTGTCTGTGGCATTAATTTTTTCATGTGTTGCACTCAAGTGATAGTTTTTCCTTCTATTCGACTGTACACCTTATTTGGGAGTAAAGTGACAGATTGACAGTGGCGAATTAAAAAAATTCATTAAAAAAATTTAAAATATAAATAAATAGGCACATGAAGAAGTCAAATGATTGAATATATACGCATAAAAAACATGAGAAAATTAGTTTTCCTCTTTATCGAATACACCCTATAATCTTGAGAAGCTGAGAACTTATGGTCAAAGAGTTGCACTCTCTTAGTGAATCTATTCGACTGGATTTGTTGAGATCAGTGTGCTTCAAATAGGGGATAATTAAAGAAAAAAAGGAAGTTGAAAATTTTCCTTTTGTTATAAAATAAAAACTATGAAGTAAATACACAGAAGAAATATGTAGAGAGAATATGTAGAGAGATATCAGATTATATTACTTCTACCCTTTCAACATTGCATCTGTGCATCCTATTTATAGAAGCAACAGGACATGGGATATTTTGAGATATTTTGGGATATTTCTAACTTAATGGATATCCACTAATTTGGGATATTTATAACACTCCCCCTTGGATGTCCATTAATAGATGATGTACCTCGTTAAAACCTTATTAAAAAAAAACCCTGTGGGAAAAAGTCCTAATGAAGGAAAAAGAGTGCACATATCTAGAAATACGCTTTGAGAGCTGCCTCATTAAAAACCTTACCAAGAAAACCCAATGGGACAAAACTTGGTTAAGGAAAAAAGAGTACAACGCGTATTTCACTCCCCCTGACGAAAACCAAGATTCAGATGTCGGAGTCTTCGCATTCCAATCTTGAATATCATCTTCTCAAGAGTTGAAGTTGGCAAAGATTTAGTGAACAAATCTGCAGGATTGTCACTTGAACGGATTTGTTGCACATCAATATCACCATTCTTCTGGAGATCATGTGTGAAAAATAACTTTGGTGAAATGTGCTTTGTTCTATCTCCTTTTATGAAAGCTCCTTTTAATTGAGCTATGCATGCAGCATTATCTTCATATAATATATTTTTGTATCACACTTCAAGCCACATCTTTCTCTGATGAAATGTATCACTGATCTCAACCACACACATTCTCTACTTGCTTCATGAATAGCGATTATCTCAGCATGATTTGAAGAAGTAGCAACAATGGACTGCTTGGTCGATCGCCATGATATAGCAGTACCTCCACATGTAAACAGATAGCCCGTTTGAGATCGAGCTTTATGTGGATCAGATAAATAACCTGCATCTGCATAACCAACAAGATCTGTACTACCTTTGTTAGTATAAAACAGACCCATATCGCTAGTTCCCTTCAGATATCGCAATATATGCTTAATCCCGTTCCAATGCCTCCGTGTAGGAGAAGAGTTATATCTTGCTAGCAAATTAACAGAAAATACTATGTCAGGTCTTGTAGCATTAGCAAGACACATAAGTGCACCTATTGCACTAAGATATGGTACTTCAGGACCAAGTAGCTCTTCGTTTTCTTCCTGAGGTCGGAACGGATCTTTGCTCACTTCAAGTGAGCGAACAACCATAGGAGTACTTAAAGGATGCGCATTGTCCATGTAAAACCGATTTAAAACTTTCTCAGTATAGGCAGATTGATGTATAAAGATCCTTTTTTCGAAATGTTCAATTTGCAGACCAAGACAGAGTTTTGTCTTTCCGAGATCTTTCATCTCAAATTCTTTCTTCAAATATTCAATCGCCTTTTGGAGCTCTTCTGGAGTTCCAACGAGGTTTATGTCATCAACATAAACAGCAAGTATAATGAACCTTGATTTTGTTTTCTTAATAAAAACACATGGACAAATGGCATCATTTATATATCCTTCATTTATCAAGTACTCACTTAGGCGATTATACCACATACGCCCTGATTGTTTTAAACCATATAATGATCTGTGTAATCTGATTGAATACATTTCCCGAGACTTTAAACCAAATGCTTCAGGCATTTTATATCCTTCAGGAATTTTCATATAAATTTCATCAAGTAAGCCACATAGGCCGTGACAGCATCCATCAGTATAAATAATGTGACATCTTCTGTTGTTTGGACTGCTGGCCCAATAAACATTACGTTTACCAAGATGCATCATTTTACTTGGTAATTATTCTACGTCAACATGCTTTAAGAGACGTAGAAATCAAATCCTCACGACCTTATACAATATTGCGCGCTATATTGTATATTGTCGACAAGATATCATGTTGTATCGGTTCGCAATTAGACATAACTTATTGAGATTCATTATTTTCAGGTACCTGAACCTCCCATAAGGTTTATGAAGTGTTATGTCGTAGCTCTTCAAGAGCACATTGCCTCTTTATTATGATCATTCGCTCCTCCCTTTTTCAAGGATTATTATATTTGGAACCGATTGGTCTACCATGCTCCATGCACGCTATAGACTTTGTCCTTCAGGGACATTAAGAGCATTTTGCAGATGAAATATGAAATAGTTGGGTCAGCAAATGCTTCCAGCATTTGATTTGAATTATCTGAGGATCATACTGATGATAATTCACAACATATTTCTTAGCTGCTTATTATCTCCCCCTAATTTTAGTGACATATGTCCCCATTTTCTTTGGGAAAATCCATCTGTGTGCATCATGATATATCCATTAATCATGTACCGCACATCAAATGCTAAAAGATGGAAATATCTAGTTCCTAACCCTGAACCAAATATGAGGGGAGAATTTATCAAAATTTAATGATCTGAAGCATACAAGTGCTGTTGTATGCAATATATCATATCTCAGACCAACATCTGAAACTCTGTTCTCATAAGCAATTGTTTAGCTGTATTATGGAGGCATCCAATGCCAAACCAACTTAGATATAAACCAGCATTATCAAGATGATTGTCTTGATTACATATTCTGAAAATTGTGCTTCCAACTCAATTATTTTGAGCAAGCAACTTTGTAAATGTCAAACTGCCAGTTGACAATAAACATACATGTGAATGTCTTAAATAGATGCATCTATTTAAGACATCACATTGCAGGTGAAGGGGCCCACATTCACCTTTTATATTTTTCAAAATTTTGGGGATTCAGTCCCAACATTAGCTGGTGTAATCAACTTGTCATGAGAACAAGCAACACAAACAAATTCTTGAAGAATCTTCTAGTTCTTCAATATGTTTTTAATACTCAATTAGCACATCAGATTTAAATCAGGACGATCAAAATGGTCTTGTCAACTGATAAAATTATCTGTACCCGTAAACTTCAAGTTTACTATGACGAGTGCTATTTCTTTTAATATACTTCTGGTTTACTACTGCATGAAATTTTATGTCAAAACTTCTGGTTTATTGTGACATGCGATCTCATCATGCTCGGGTAACGCTTTACACACGTGACCCTACCCGTAATAAGTTGGAGATATTCAATCTTCCAATCATCTGTAGTCTCAATATGATGACCATTTTTCTCGCTAGTAAACTTCAGGTTTACTATAATTTATTTTCCGATCGAAATAATTATGATCTCTGATAAATGGTGCTATCACATATAGCCTCTTCGAGAGACTTCAATTTATCTATCATAATCAGATATTATTTGGACACTGCTAGTGTCATGATACTTGTAAATAAATAATTAGCTCTTCTGGAGCCTTTGATCATTAATTTCTATTACCAAATATTTCTTAAATACTTTTGGTACCATGAAAGCAAATTTCGACACTACTGGTGTCACGAAATAAACATTGAATTCTAAACTTCAATATTTCAAACATCTCCTTCAGGGAGATTCATCATTAACATCTGAGCATTTTGTATCAAAGAGGCAACCACATAGTTATTAATTCCTTCAGGGGAAAATACATTAATTGTTATTTCCTTCGAGGAAATCAATAACAACTAACCATAATGTATTAATGTGGTTATAGCAGAACCATTCCACTCTGCTCCCTTTTCCTTAGAATGATACTTTAATATGTTTCGACGTACGACAGGTACGTATAGCAATGTCTGAATTTCATACCACAAAAATATAACATCTACATTCCTTGTATTTTATCCCTCCAGGAGATAAGTTGTGGTATTTGTTCATTCACTTCGGGGAATGAAACCTGATTATTTAAATGTGCTTGAAATACGACGCTCATCAATAGCTCGTTATTTTGCTCAAACACAAGAAGACATTGCTTCAGAATATTTCTCAAATATTTTGGTAATTATTTCTGCTTCAGGAGTAAATTTTCAGAATTTTACTGCTTCGGGAGTAAAGTTTCAAGTTTTACCACTTCGGGAGTAAAGTTTAAAGGTTGACTAATTCAGGAGTAAATTTCTGAATTCTACTACTTCGGGAGTTGCTTTCAAAGTTGTACTATTTCAGGAGTAGAATTAAAAGCCTTACTACTTCAGGAGTAAAATACATAGGCTTACTACTTCTTGAGTAGAATTCAAAGTTTGCTACTCGTGGAGCAAAATTATGAGTTTAGTACTTCGAGAGAAAAGCATATAATATTCAGAATATTTCTTCTCAATTATTCTAGCTCTTCTGGAGATGAATCATGATATTTTCACAATCAAATGCACGTTTATATTTATAGGTGTTACGACATACTATCACATTCATTTCAGAGAATGGATCTGTACTTGCAACATTTATCAAAAGTTTTAATTCTTCAGGAATAAAACATAATTATCTGAACGTGCCTTAAGCATATCAAATCGTGATAGCTTACAGTCTCTTTTAAGATATTGCTACTTCAGGAGCAAATCGAGGCATACATATAATGTGGAGAATTTTTCTCTAACACATCTTCAACCATAAACACAATAAGCCCGTAAAATATTACCACTTCTGGTGTTCACGGATATAAACTCATTTAATCAATTCATATTTGCGAACTAACCTTGCAGTAGAATATTGGCATAAGGCCTTCAGCAACTTCGAGGCTTTCAAAGTATTTGCTCAAGATGGTTGAGACTCGTGCTGATAACGTGTTATAAAATAAAAACTATGAAGTAAATACACAGAAGAAATATGTAGAGAGAATATGTAGAGAGATATCAGATTATATTACTTCTACCCTTTCAACATTGCATCTGTGCATCGTATTTATAGAAGCAACAGGACATGGGATATTTTGAGATATTTTGGAATATTTCTAACTTAATGGATATCCACTAATTTGGGATATTTATAACACCTTTTGACTTTTGAGGTAGTACCTCCCCAATATCGACATTCAACTTAAAACAGAACTAAATTATGTTTTTTCTCTTAATTAAATTGGGTGTCCTTTGTTTTATTAAGAGAGAAAAACGAATATTGTTTGTTTGTAATAATTAAAAAACAAAAATTGCACTGGCATCATTTATTTGAAGTACAACTAGAGACATGAAGATGCTAGTAGTATTATTTATTTTATTATTTTATCACCACTTATGTAGTTATGTTTCTGTTTTAATTTCTTCTTTGGGTAAGAACCGGAGTAATATTTAATTTGCTTTGAAATCAAAATTTGATTAAATCATACACAAGTTGATAACCTGTTTTATATTTTAAGGCGCTCTGCAAAAAAAATTGAGCAATTGGACCATATTCATATGTACCACTATGGAACCACTAGGTTTTCAGAATATAATCTGACTTACTAATATATTATTTTATGGCCACTTTCTTTATAATAATAAAAACTCTCAGTCGTGAGAAATGAAGCTTCCTCTTTCACAGGTACTTTATACAATTATACTCTCAGTTTGGTTTGACTGAGTCATGCATTGTCGTATTTCGGAAATAGTCAAGTCATTAGAACACTTTGGACACAATATACACATTATGTGACTTAGATCTTAATGAATTTTTCAATACAAATACAAAATCTAAGTAAAATTACTGATAAGGTTTGTCTTGACTGTTATATTTTATCGTCGAGGAAATATTAACTTTGTACTCCGCTTCTCTCGCGCTTGCTCATGTAAAGATTTAGAGCCTTTTTACTAAATCTAAAACCCAAAAACTATGATTCAATAGAAGTATCGTATCGAGTGTTGCTAGCATGAGGCTACTACTAGTCAATTCTTTGATTCCACTTAAAGTATGAAGTATCTAGCACTTAATTTACAACTCAATTAATTCGAGTTTGCATAAAAGAGTTTCAATTTTAGATAAAGTTCTCCCTGCCAAAAAAAATAAAAAGTACTCTTTTGGGTGAAACAAAGTTCTTCAACGGTAAAAACGACAAGGGGGCCATGTTGTTCCAATAGTAGAAACAATTCCTATGCAATAATATACTAATATTCTGACAAACAAGCATTCTCTGTATAAAGTGGCATTACAACGGTCCATTTTGTTCAATCATTTCTCCATGCACATAACATAGGCAAATTTATCATTTGGTTACAGCAAATTCAGAATGAGTGTGAGGACATGTGTACTTTGACTTATTTCATAACAGCTCGAACCAGAAAGTGCACATATATGATTTTGGAATCGCTATTTAAGCCATATTTGAAGTGCAAAAGAATTTACAAGTTTACTCACTTCAAAACAGCTTTAAGGTGTTTGAAATTAGGTCTCAAACGTTATGTTTGAAATTTCATATGATTGAAGTTCAAACACATATGATTATCAGCAGAAATACATGAACTTCGAGCATATTATACTTCACACATTGCATATCTGAAATTGTTCCGAAATGGGATCACGTGCCAAAAATTATAAAATATTGAATATATATTAAATAACCATATTCAAATTTTTGACCTACTAACACAAAGCACTAACAAGCATTTGAAGAAAATTTATTCACAAATAGATGTAAACAAAATAATGTACAAGAGAGAAACATGGAATACAATCGAAATCCAAAATTGGGATGAATGTATTACAGTATATATGTACAAAAAAGTTGGTGGGAATAGATCAAATTCAACCAAAAAAAATAAAAATATAGCAGTTCTAGTATATTGTTACAAATATGCTAATACTTCCACAAAATTAAACTCAACCATATTAACAAATTCACTCTGAACCAAAAAGAGCAAAAAAAAAAAAAAAAAAAAAGGGACTCCAATTTTGAAAATTATAAAATATTGATTTTTTATTGGACTTTAATTTCTCCAATTTCTTCTTCCTTCTACAACCATAAGAGGTAAATTATTCATCTCATACCTTCCTGATGAAAACTGAACCGATTCACCAAATTTCATAACTCGGTTACCAAACCGAGCCGACTCACTTGATTTTCCAAACGTTAACAACTTTGGACCCGTTTTTTCAACCTTCAAATCCTCAATTTTCATTCTCAACTCATTAACCAAGCTCCATAATAACTCAGTTGATGGCTTTTGAACTGAAATTAAAACAGATAATCTCTCTTTACATCCTTCTAATCTCTTCAAAATACAACCCAACTCAACCGAGTCACCAAAACTCAAACAACTCAGTCTTTCCTTAAACTCACCTAGTCGTAATAACAACTCATTAACTGTCGATAAATAATCATTACACAATAATCCAACCACCTCGTACAACAATTTATTACCTTCTAAAAGGAGTGAATCTGGTACTTTGCATGTTTCTTCAATCAACTGAACTAAAGAATCAACGTCTCTGATTAAATCAGAATTCAAGAAACACGAAATTTTTTCTTCTCGATTATCTTTTTGTGCACTGCAAGATAAAGATGAAAGAAAATAACCCAAAGTTCTTGACTTAAAAAGTAGGGTTTCAATATATCTAGCGTAAAATCTTATCCATGCTGAAACTTGCCACGTGGCGGTGGTAGCACTGTCCTTGAAGTTGGAGAGTTTAAGGTAGTTATGTCCACCAGTTGTCGGAAAAACAGAAAGTTGGTCTTGTAATATAAAAGGTCCACGTTTAATTATTTGGTGAATAATTATAAGGCATTTTAGGGCAACGTTGGAGTCACCGGTACGTTGTAAACGTTCCATAATGATGACTATTAGGGTTGAAGCGGTGGCGCGTGAGCTGTCACCGAGGTTGAGAAGGGTTGAGACATGGTGGTCTTCAGGTGGTGATGACGGCGCGTGGGTGGTGGCGCGTAGGACAGAAAGGTGGAGAGATAGATTACTTGGTTTTGAAAGGATAGTAGCTTTGGATTGTGAAGCTTTGTCTTTAATGGCACCTATGAGATCTCTTAGAGTTGTTATTTTTTTCTTCCCCATTGATGGATGGAGAAAGAAGTTGAGTGCAGACAAAAGAGAGAGAAAATAATGGAGAAAATTGAAGAAGGAGAGAGAGAGAGTTTGTTTTTATGGTTTAAATAGATCTTTGATTAAAGTCTACCGTAAGATATTTATTATGTATTCTATATTACTATAAGGTTTTCTATAATAATATGAGATTTTTACACCCCTACGCCAAGCTTATTACCAAAAATAAGACCATAGTTTTGGGCTTTTACGCGGATTGCCATATTATATTATTTCCTTATCCCCCTATTAGTCGTCAGAATTTCCTTTTTGATGGTTAAAACTAAGTGATCTTTGATCAGTATTTTAATATATGATTTTTTATTATATTGATATGAGAAAAATTATAACTTATAATATTTTTGATGTCCCAATTTAATTCAAAAAATTAATCAAATCAACTCTGAAGAAGCGAAACATGACAACTAATATCAGACGCACTACAAGAAAAAAGATATTTGGCACCAATTTTTTTTTTGTTGTTACCATAGATTAATTATTGTTGCAAAAAGTAGTTTTGGCAACAAAAAAAAAATTGTTGCATAAACTTTTCCCAACGGCTGTTATTGCAACGACGTTCAACAACTTTTTTTGTTGTTATCAAAAGTACTTTTTGCAACAATAATCAATACTCTGACAACAAAATTAAATTGTTTGGCAACAAAAAAGTTCATTTGCCAACAATAAAACTAAGTTGTTGCCAAATATTAAATTTTTTGTTATCATTTCTATACTTTCTTGTAGTGACGGAGGGAATATAATTTAATAGATAGGTCACGTCCCAATTTCTCTTCTATAATCTAGCTGACTTTTGATTATTAGTTGACAGACTTGATTTTTGATTGTATTTGAAGTTCAAATCATATTCAGAGTACTAATTTTAAAGAAGGTAACTCGATATTGTTAAGCAAGTTTGAAGAAGTATGTATATTTGAATTTTATTTTGTAGATAAATTTGGACTATAGTGATATTTAAACTTGATGGAAATAATTTGAGGAGGTTGTCTAAAAATTTGAAGTCAATTGATAGAGATTTGAAATGGTTTTGAATGAGAATTGCAACTTAATTTCGCTGAGCAAAGGTTAATTATGCGTTATTATATATAAATTGATGACGGAGAAAGAGAGAGTTGTTTTTATGGTTTAAATGAGTCTTTGATTGAAGTCTAATTATTATGGTTTTTAAAAGTTTTTAGCGTAAGAAATTATTATATTGGGACCATATTATATGGTTTCCTATTATAATTTTGTCTACTTTTACTAATGGGAGAAGTTTATATGGAAATTATTAAATGGACAAAACGCGAAACAGTCCCTTTTGCTAATTCGGGAACACACGGAAGAGACTTTGGTTAAATAATACATTTAATCTGTCCTTTTTTTTTTGGGTTTATTCTGAACCATTTTTAACCTCGATACTAGTAATTAATGTAACGGATTAAACGTGAAACAATTAAAGTGCACGTTTTTTTCTTCTACTCCATCCGTTCGCTTTTATTTATCCACTTTTGATTTTTCACGCCCCTTAAGAATTAATAAATGAAGTATGTATTTTACTATAAAACTCATATTAATTGGTATGTAGTCTCATTGGACTTGTAGAACGATTTGGAAATGACTAATTAATGCTAAGGGTAAAACAAGAAAAAAAAAGTTTGTCTTTTCTTGGTATGCTAAAGTGGACAAGTAAAAGTGAAAATTTATTTTTAATATAATGAACAAGTAAAAATTAACGGAGGGAATATATTGTTAAAAATGGCAACTATTTAAGGTAATTCACTGCTTACTTTTTATGAATGGAAGCCAAGCGTAGCCAGAAATATTTAATTCATGAGTTTTGGACATAATTTTTGTGCATACTGGTTCTGGAAAGATTATTTCTAGATATTAGATTATATTTTACCACAAATACAGAGTTTGAATCAAAATTATTGGGTTGTGACAAACTCATACCTGTACTGATCCTGCGTGTAAGGACAACTCCATTGTCATGAGCGTAGAATTGAACTGTAATGTCACAAGTTTAAATGAATTTGGTGATTTTAATTTCTTTATACCTTCTTCTCAAATTAATTGTCCTAATTTAACTAGATAATAATTTTAAACCAAAATAATGTGTAATTTACTAAAATGCTTTTAAATGTTATAAACTAACTCGTAACACATGTTACAATGTTAGAATTAGAAAATTACTACATTCAGAAACAGATTTAAAAGGAAAGTTAAATACTTAAGAAGGAGGGAGTATTTACTTTCTACTTCGTGACATCAAAATTGCTGTGTTAAGTTCTCATATATGCTATTAACCGTAATTAGGAGGAGATTACCACCTTGCAACACTATAAAAGTATGAAAATCACATTGGTTTACGATTTAAAAAAAAAGTTTTAAGTTATATATAGTGTTGGTGTGTAATTTTTTTTTTTTTAATCACCCAAAGAATATCTACCTGTGAGATTTGTAATAAAGTAAGCCTCTTTGTGGAATAAAGAGGTTTTGGGATCTTGATTTCCATCCTATTTTGCAAATTGAATCGGTTAAAACGGTTATCAAATGAATTATATTGTAATTATTATTGAAACAATCAAAAATGGCTACTTAACAAGGGGATTCACCGCGACTATTGACTATTGCTCGAAAAAATAGCTATTAGATGGGTGATGAATCACCAAATTTGATTTTTTCTTTTATGAAGGCGAATTTCATTTTAAAACTGTTTATATTGTCGTCTCCATGACTTTTCCTTTTTTGGGCTGCTCCTCAAGCCTTCGATTGCTGATCTTCGCTTGCCAAAATATATATTTTTTCCGTTAATTTATGTAAATGTGTTTAACTAGACATAGAGTGTAAGAATGAATAAAGACTTTCAAATTTTGTGATCTATAATATGTCATAGATACTTGTGTAACTAAAAATCTTCTCATTAAGGGTAAATTGAAAGTTTCAATTTAAATTGTTACTAAATATAAAAAAGATGTCATTCTTTAAAAGAAAAGTATCACATAAATTGAGATAGGATTATAATTTTTGCATCATTCTTTCAACGAGTCAAGATATAATAGATTTTTTTTTCTTAATTGAAAATGTCATTTTCTTATGAAGATTGTTGGCGACGCAGGTTAATTATGCCGACCTACTTTCTTATATTCCTCTGGTGCTTCTATTTGTCTTTTTTGAATAATTGTGTAAGCAAAAGGATAAGAAACTCTGACTTTTCTGCTTTTTTAACTTAGAAAATAACCGTTCAAGATAATCATATAGACTTAACTTATTTTGTTGATCCATCCCAAAAAGATATGATTTTCTGCTTTTAACTTTAGAAAATAACCGTTCAAAATAATCATATAGATTAACAAGAAAATAACCGTTCAAAATAATCATATAGACTAACTTATTTTGTTGATCTGTCCCAAAAAAATAAACGAAAGAAATTCCTTTTACTTTTCTTTCTTCGAATATCTTTTTAACTTATTTTGTTGATCTATCCCAAAAAGATAAGACTTTTCTGCTTTTAACTTTAGAAAATAACCGTTCAAAATAATCATATAGACTAACAAGAAAATAACCGTTCAAAATAATCATATAGACTAACTTATTTTGTTGATCTGTCCCAAAAAGATGAAACGAAAGAAATTCCGTTTACTTTTCTTTCTTTGAATATCTTTTTTAATTATAACGGAAAAGGTCCAAAAATACCCCTAACGTATGGGAAATGGCTCACAAATACCCTCCATCTATCTATTGGTCCAAAAATACCCTCCATCCACCTATTTGGTCCAAAAATACCCCCAACCTATTTTTTTGGCTCAAGAATACCCCTCAAACTAACATCCTAATTTTGATAGTATTTTTTCAATTTTAAAATGCCACGTGGCTTGTTTTGATTGGACACATATATTATTTAATTTAAAAATTAAACCCCACCCATTTAATCTAACCCATTTTGTAACAAGTTGAAGCGAAATGCAACAATTTTTTTTTTTTTTTTTTTTTTTGCATTTCGTGAATTAATCAACGAAATATGTTTTTTTTTTGTTTTTTTTTTTTTTACATTTCGTGAATAAAAAAACGAAATAGGAAAGTATAATTTTTTTTTTTTTGCATTTCGTGTATTAAAAAACGAAATAGGATAATTTTTTTTTTAATTTCGTTCATATAAAAACGAAATTGGAATATATATATATATATATATATATATATATATATATTGCATTTCGTTGGTATATCTACGGAATAGTAATTTTTTTTTTGTATTTCGTTTATTAAAAAACTAAATATGAAAATATTTTTTTTTGTATTTTTGTATTTCGTTTATACAAAAAAAAATAGGAAAATAATTTTATTTTCATTTCGTTTATATAAAAACGAAATAGGAATACATACATACACACACACACACACACACACACACACACACACACACACAGATATATATATATATATATATATTTCATATACCAATGAAATAGGATAAATATATATATATTTTTTGTATTTCATTTATATAAAAACGAAATAGGAAAATAATTTTTTTTTTCGTTTGAGGGGTATTCTTGAACCAAAAAAATAGGTTGGGGGTATTTTTGGACCAAATAGGTGGATGGAAGGGTATTTTTGGACCAATAGATGGATGGGAGTATTTGTGAGCCATTTTCCATACGTTAGGGGTATTTTTGGACCTTTTCCGTAATTATAATAGTAGCTCTTCACTTTAAGATGAAGATATATTTGTTTATCACATAGTAGGCGGGCTCAAGAATTTCTATAGTTTTAAAGCGGGGGCGTTTTATTTAATACCGGGTGAGACATAAGCTTCAAGGCATGGGGCGTAAGCTCTATGGATCTTTAATTTTTAAAAAATTTTAATGTAGTAAAATAATAGAATAACACAAAATTATAAAAAATGGGTGAAAATCATTTACACCCCCCAACTTTGCTTTGAAAATGAAACCACCCTCTCAACTTTGAACAATAGACACTCTCCCCCTTTATCCTATGCAACGACTAATTCACCCTTATTTTTTTCAATCCTCCATTTATGTAATACTCCAAGTATATATACAGCCTCCACCTGAAATCTAGGTATTTATAGATTCTTATTTTAAGTTTATTAACATTATAAGTAGAATAATACTTTTATGAATTTATAACAAAAATATAATGCTATTTTTTATGATTGTTATTTCAACATTATATGCAGTAAGTATGTATATATGTATGTATATGCGTGTGTGTATATTTAAGTTTGACTTCTCTCTTATTCTCTATTGTTTATATAATTAAACAAGTTTTGGTTGTCTCGAATGGAATATTTCTTAAATTATAATAAAATTCATTTACAATATAAATAAATAAATTTTAAAAATTTACCTCTATTTTTTTAATTGTTTTTGCATTACCTACATAGAAATATATTTATAAAGTTATTATGACCTGTTATTTTTCACTTGTATAAATAAATATTAAAGTTTTGATTATTTTTAATAAAATTAATTTTTTGTTTATTCTGCTAATTTATTTTATTATAGAACATCATTAATTTACATACTCAATTAGTATTTCTCACTTTTTACTTTGCCTAGAAGATAATATTAATTTTTTATAAGAAATTTGTTACATAAATGAAAAAATGAAAAATACCATGATTTTGAAGAAGTAAAAAAAGAAAACATAAGTTAATAATGTAAGGATAAAATAGGCATTTCAAAAAGTCAATTAGGATAAAGGGGGGAGAATGTCTGTTGTTCAAAATTGAGGGGGGAGTTTAATTTTTAAAGCAATATAATTTGTGTAAGAACCCTACTTTTAACTAGGGAATTTAACATATAATTTGTGTAAGAACTCTTAGGCGAGCCCCGAGTGTTGGGTATTAGGTGTGTTTAAGGCGTACAGTTGGGCGCTTAGGGCGTAAGCCTCACAGAACTAAGCCCCACACGTAAGCTCTAAGGTGTTTTGCCAAGCCTCCGCCCCCGAATGATCCCCGAGGCGAGTCCCCAAAACTGCCTTTTAAAACACTTATCTAATGCTAATACTAATACCTATACAAAAAAAAAAAAAAAAAAAGATAATCTAATACTGGTTAAATTGTTAAATTATCGCTTGAGAAGCTTATGTACATGCTAATAAAATGAAGATTCAGTGTTCTTGCCTTTCAAAAATCTTGGAAGAGTAATATTCTAGATGATTAAATTGGAAAATTACAAAAAACTACTGAAGTATAATTTATTCAAGATGCTAATTTAATACTCGCTGTTTCAGAAATCTAAGATAATAGGTATGAAGTATCACTGCACCAATTAATTGATTTCACGATAGTTTGGATTTTTGTACACAATATTGTTTTAAAACAAAAGTTATATATAATGATATATGGATCGAACGGAAAGCATCAAATACATTCATACTACGATCTTATATACATGTATAATAAATAATGACGTATTGAGCAATGAGACAACGTTGGTGACATAAAATTAGAAATACATGGAAATATATCTAGCAAACCACAAACAAAGATAAAGTCATATTTGTTTACCCCGAAATTGCGAAACCAATTGAATTTGTACGCGAGTATAGGATATGTGCTTGGATCTTGATATATATATTTGATAGCGGAAAATAAGCGTGTGAGTATTTGGTAATAAAACGGCTAGTAACGGTGATTTGCTTAATTTGCTACGGACATGAACGTTTAGAAGCCATGTTGAATACTTAATGGAAGAAACACAACGTAAATGGAAACAAACGGCCTTGGCCGGATCAGATATTGAGAGAGAGATTGCATATATATTTTTCTATTACAAGTGTTCTTGGAAAATGAAGAAGCCAACCCCCTTAAAGGAAGGGGACATGCCCTATTTATAGTGGCACTCCCATGGTTCTCATACAATATGAGTTAACAAAATAATAATAAAAAGGACTGCTCTGCACGGATTTAGTGGGATTAGACTGACGGCGCCGTCTGACACACGCATGGTAGGTAGTTGACCATGACTGGACGTTACTGGCGCGTGACCCGTCTGCAACGGCCACACGGACAAACGGTCACTCGAGCTAACGGTCATGCGGACCAACGGCCATGAAAGCCCGAGTCCTCGGGCTTGGCCGTTTCAATGATGCAGAGGGCAGATCAGTCGGTGCCCTTGCTCAGCTTCGGCCCAGGCACTGTTTCGGTCAAGGGCGAGTAGCCTCGGGCGCATCATTGTTCCTTCCTCCGGTTCCCGTTCCACCGAGCTCACATCCGGTTTTTACCGTATACAATATTAAAGTTTGCTACATGCTGTATTTGCCACACAAAAAATATAAAAATAAGCGATATTGGTTAACTTTTACCGTTAAACAGTAAAACTCCATCACTAATTCATTTATGAAAAATTAACTATGAAATACTAAATCATGTCAGATATGTGCTATTTATTATAAATCAACAACGAATTTGATAACTATTTTTCTTTAGTGATTTACTTTTTGGGATATCTGAAGATGAAAACATTGGCATAATGGGAAGACAAAAAAGTAGGTTATTTCAACATTTGATGCTGGCACATATACCCTACTAATTTCCTGTCACTTTTAATTGCTTACATCCTCCATTCCCCGGTCCCTTTTGGACCACATCAAGTCATCAAGATAAAAGTGATGGAATTAAAGATAAGCCAACAAATTCAAACAAGTTCATGGTGGGGTTCTAGGATGTATTATATGCTCCCTCTAATTCAAACTTTTAATATATGCGCATGAGTTCGGAATAGGAGGGTCAAAGCGTGTAGCTAATTTTCGATATGAATTCAAGCATAGATTTTTGGATTTAAAAAAAAAAAAAAACTTATGCCGAAAGTTACACTAAAAGTATTATAAATCTATAGCGGCCTATGGCAATCTGTCAATCATGGGTCTCACAGATTTGCTCATTTGGGCTTTAACCCAAAAGGCACCTCAAGGTCCTCAACAGTTGAATTCTGAATTCATCATGGTATGAATCCTAATTAATTTTCTCCTCTCATTCCGAGGTGGAATTTGTCTAAGACATCTACATCCATCCAACCTCCTTTAGATATAGATGCCAGCACTCCTTGAGCAGTGACAATCGTCAACATAATTAGTAATTTAAAATGTTTAATAAAAGTTTGAGAAAACTGTTGTCAATTTTTTTTATTTGTTTAATTCCCCAAAAAGTGTAACACGTTCACATAAATGGGACAACGATAGTAAGAAAATAAATTGGCAAGCTGAAATTGGAATTAATAAGAAAATAAAACTGGGAATGCATTTAAAAAGAACTTTGATTAAACTTCTAGGAAAGTGCATTAAGAAGAAATTGAGGTCAATCGCATATACATAATAATTGGTTATATAATTCGTTGTGTACTCTCTATTAATTATTAGTAACATCATAATAACATCACAGCATCAGCGTGGCTGACGAAAATCATATTAATATATATCTAGAATTTTCTCTAATTTGTACAAATACTCTAGATAACCGAGGTCAATATGAGAAGGCGAATTTACGTACAAGTTACTTCTACCTAAAATATTATCTTATTAGATTTGTCAGTTAAACCTTAAACGATTGTCTTTTTAATATACAAGCTAAGTCACAAGCTAGCCATTAATTTTAGTCATCACTCTTTCAGGGTGCTGTATTCTGTCCATGTTTTCATAAATGTTTAGTTGGTTAATCAGCATCAGTTGTTCAATATTTCCACTGAAATTAAAGTAGATAAGAAATAAAAGGTACATACAAATTCTAATAGCACAAGGCCTTTGAAAAAATTAAATCGCGTGAGCTGGCTTAACGTAAAATAAAGAGTATCTTATTGTGCATGTTAAGGGTCGTCATCTCCGGATTGACTTAGTCCATCAACTGGTGTTAGAGTCGATGGCTCAATGAAGCAAATATGAAAATAATAGGAAATTACGTTCATTTTACAGCACGTTAAGAGCACACTAGAATGATGGCATGGGAAGGGTTTAATGCCTTGGATCGCAATTTAGAGACACACTCTAAGGAGTGGCATATGGGTTTTGGTGATCATAGAATACTCGACTGAGATGACAGTCACAAGACGAATTTCAAATAAGCTCGTGAATTTTTGTGCTGGAATGCAATAGGAGGGAGATAAATTCTTGGGCTAGAAATTGTACAGTAGATCTCTTCCTTCGGTCCGGTTAGTCCATAGTTTTGTCCAACCATATGATACTTAGAGGTGGAGATGTTTTACTAGTTTATGAGTTAAGCCTGAGCCAACCCCTCATGTCGATATTTTCAAGTCAAGCTGATTAATATTTACCATATTTTTGAAGTTTTAACTTAATTAACAAAAATAACGTAGGTAATTGTATTAATCAGGGTAGAGTAAATGGAACTTTCAAGTTAAGGAACATTCCTACTGTATCCTTTTGTAACATGTTTCATATTTTCTAATTATTTAAAATTTTCATTTTGGGCTGCTTAAGGCCCACCATATTTTCTTCGACGGTTCAGATTTGCATTTCTTAGAACGAAAGTGGTCAAAGTTGATTAAAGTCAACGAAAACAACAAAAGTAGTATCTTGCGATCACCAAAAAAACATCATTCGAGAGTATTATTATAATACATATAACCTTTAGAAATTAATAAACTGAAAAGTCTCCCATTATATGTTTCGTACATCACTTTATTTCTAGTGGTGTTATGAAATTGGACTTCCATTAATTTTTGCAGTCAATGGTCAGAACAAAGAAGTTAATTTATGATAAACTTCACCCTCCAAAATTTGAATGAAGTTTGATAAATTCTCATTCCTGCGAGTTACAGATATGTCACAGCCCGAGCCCATGACATGACATGTATTGATCGTTTTGGCCCAATAGACCTCATGAGTTTATATCTTGGGTTATGTAGTCATCGAGTTCAAAAACGTGTGTACTATGTGAATTTGTGTTGTCTTTTAAAATTTTCACTCTCTTCTTCATTCTGATGTGAAACTCGTTTAAGGTGTAATATGCACTTCTTCAAAAGCTTGTCAGCCAAAAACCTTACGAGTCCTTCTCTTTAAGGATAATTAAAGAAAAGAAAAACTGTACTGCATGGAAGCAGAATGGAAGACTAGCAAGGTCCTAAATTGATAGTACCTCACATTTCACACCAGATACGATAAACTAGTGTACTTGTCTGTGCTTCACGCGATCGTGAAAAAAAGAAAAGAATATGAACATATGTTGATGTTATAATTTTTATAAAAGAAACAATATTTATTAACCAGCCATCTTTTCATTACTCTACAATCTGCATGATTCTTTAAATGATTTATATATAATCTTTTGACTGAAAGAATATGTTAGAAACATCAAGACCTTATATAAAACTACTCATCTAAATCAATATATGGTAACTTGAATGGGAACAAAAAAAATAAAAATTAGCATAACTGAATTTGATAACATATTAGTGAATTTTTTAAAAGATTGTTAGTTTCCAACATTCTTTGGTGTTAATTCATTAGCTAATTCATACATTTGTGTTATTTAGAGCATATACTTTTATGTCATATAGTACTATTCATTAATACTAAAATTTCAGAGATCTCATCTTTTATCTAACTATTAACAATCATACAAAATTCAATTTTTAGTTGTACATTGAGAATAGGACTAAATTTTACGGACATAATCTGTTAAACCTAAATTAGACCTTCTAGCAACAACAACAACATGCCCAGTAGAATCCACAATGTGGGGTCTGGGGAGGGTAGAGTGTACGCAAACCTTACCCCCACCTTGAAAGGTAGGGAGGCTGTTTCTGAAAGACCCCCGGCTCAAGAGAGAAAACAAGACAAAAAGTCAGACAGGGACAAGCATATCAAAAACAATATGAAAACGAGGAATAACAAAATTAGACCTTCTAGCATGCTAAAATAATGGCGATTAAATAAATAATTAACTAATTTTTGTACTTATGTTTTTCAATGTTCCTATTCTTTGACAATTTATCACATCTCCAATAACTACCTATCAAAAAAAGGAAAAAGAATTAGTTACCTACCTAAAATATTGAACAAAGAGGAGATTAAGCAAAAAAAACAAAAAAAAAAAAAAAAAAAAACAAATTATAAACGGTCAGTGTAAAAAAAAATAAAAAATTAAGCCATTTAAATATCCTGATTATAAGAAATCAGATACCTTGCATGTGCTGAAAAGGAGATTATGAAATCATTTTTTTGTTGCAAAGTCAAATTTAAAAAAAAAATACAAATTTCAAATAATTTAAATGAAACAAAGAAAAAACGTTACCAAAAAAGGACATTCATAGCAAGTGGCCGATGATAATAATGCCTTTGTCCTTCTCCTCAAATAACCCCATGGTCATCTTCTAGTCTTCTTTAATTTGATCGTCCATCATTTGGTCTTCAACTTATCCCTGCAAGAAATTAAACATCACAAAAATTGATGCATAAAAATTAGAATTGTAAGAAAATAAATTAAAATTCGACATGTTACATTCTAACTTATAATAAGATATCAAAAACTAATTCACTGAATGAGAATCATAGAAAGTAAGATCATACACGATATATATGCGAGTAAATATTGTTTATTGCATTGTAAAAGATGCACAAGAACACAATACATGGAGAATAGCCTACCCAAAAAGAAAAAAGTGAGAAGACATATACAGGATATCAATTAGCAGAAGAATAGATATCAATTAGCATAGCAATGAATTGGGTAATTAGTAGTGATAAGTGTCAACAAAAATCGGTTTTAGGCCGATGTATCAGTAAATAAATATGCTACGTGGGATGAATCAAAGGTTAATTGAATTCATTGCAAAGTGTACGTGGTATCAGTAAATGCGGATTTTACGTGGGTTGAATCAAAGGTTTAATTGAGTTTTATTGCAAAGTGTACGTGGGTTACTTCTTGCGACAGAATATTTAATGTATAAAGTATTTTTTAATCCATTTAAATAGTAAAATATGTTGAAAAATAAAGGGAAACTATTCAAAAAGGGAGAAAAAGAAAAATGTGCCTCATCACCTTATCTATGCCTAAATTTAATATATATATATGTATGATTGTTTTTTCTTCTAATTGTTAGAGACGTTTCAAATTCGTTTTTCTCCATAAATAAGGAATTTGAGAGGTTAGAAGTTGGAACAATAATAGCTATTTCATTGTGAATTTAACTCAATAGCTAATTTAGAAAGGTATGCATAATGTAGTAAGTTGAAAGTAAACAATAAATTATTCCATGAATAAGAAGAGTAAAGTATTAATTATTGAGTCATTTATTATTGTTACAATAAAATACATAAAAAGATTGGATAAAAAACAAAAAAACATAGGAAAAAGCTCAAAAAAAGGAGAAAAAAGATAATTGTGTTTCTAGATCATAGAGAGGTGTCACATCACTTTGTCTATGCCTAGCTTTATATTATAGGAAAAATTACGTGTTATAGCTACTTTTAGTACATAATTAGTGATATTAACTATCTTTTGTTTTAATTACTAATAATAACTAAATACTTTTTGAATTTAACTAATATAGCTACACAGTAATTTTCAGTTACTGGTGCACAAATACACCTAAAATTTAGCACCCCCAATTCCATATCCCCCTTTTAATGGTAACAATATTAATCACTTAATATACATTACCATTCTATCTCTTTTTTCATAAATTTTTGACTTTCTCTATTCTCACTCACTACCCATTTCAGATTTTTCATTTTTCAAGTCCCTAAAAAGTTCTCTCTCTCCTTCTATCAATCACCACCACCACCACGGGTGGCGGCCCCCCTCTCTCAATTTTTTTTTGGTTTCCATGATTTCAAGCTTTGTGGACAAATTAAACATAAGAAGGCAATTAACCTTTCCATTTTCTTTTTTTATGTGAATGATGTTCCAACTAGAATGATCAATCATTATGGTTGTGGGCTTATCTCCCAATTGTGGGCAAGTTGTAGCTGTAAATTCCAAGACTTTTGGGCTATGGACCAGTGCCCATAAATTTGGACCGAGTTACATTTGATCTGTGGCTAAGGTTTTTTTGGTGGTCTAGGATTTTTTAGGGTTTTGAGAAGATAAAAAATATATGTATTTGTATATGTTCTATGAAATTTTTGTGGTTGGTGGTGTATTTATGTAAGTTTTTCTATATTTTTGTGTATTTTGTTCAAATTAATTCCATCAGTTTATCTAGTTTCAAATACATGATTGACGAAAATACATTGTAAGTTTTCTATATATTTGTGTATTTTGTTCAAATTAATCCATCAAATACATGTATGATGCAAATTGTTACTCACACAAATACATGAGATTTAATATAAAAATACATGGGGTTTGATTGGTAACTTCAAATACATTGGTTATGCTATCAAATACATGTGTAAATCAAAACGAAATCAATATTGAAAACTTCAAATACATTACCGCTATAATACATGGGTGATGCAAATTGTTACTCACATAAATACATGAGATTTAATATAAAATACATGGGGTTTGATTGAAAACTTCAAATACATTGGTTATGCTATCAAATACATGAGTAAATCAAGAACGAAATCAATATTGAAAACTTCAAATATATTGGCTATTGAATGTTTTCAAATTTTGAATTTTTGATTTTTTATGTTTGAATGTTGAAAATTGGATGGAGGAATAGAAAAAATGGTTATGGAAAGGTAATCTAAAATCTGATTTTGTGGAAGGGTATGGTAAAAAATACCAATTAATAGCTAATTAGTTGATCCCACCGTTATGGCCTTAAATCAAGGGATATGTTTTATTTTTTACCGTGTTATTATGTATTTATAAGCATCAAATACATCCGAAAAAATACCTTAATTTGGGAAAACATAGCTACAAATGATAATTATTAAAAGGTAGCTATAAATGATAGGAAACTACCAAAAGGTAGTCATTTTGTTAATTTTATCTATATATAATACTCCCTCCGTTTCAATTTATGTGAACCCATTTGACTGGGCACGACATTTAAGAAAGAGGGAAGACTTTTGAAACTTGTGGTTCAAAATAAGTCTTGAATATTTGTGTGACTGTAAATCATTCATAAAGTGAATTTGTTTCCAAATTATAAAGAAGTCATTCATTTTGACACGCACTAAAAAGGAAATAGATTCACATAAATTGAAACAGAGGGAGTATATAGATATAGATGGGCTTAGGTCCTAATCTAGTGACACTTCATATTTCAAAGGGTCAAATGGTTTCGGATTGAGTCATTTGCACTTTTGTACCTATTTTGTGCTGGTCTTTAGTTTTTGTGCTTCAAATGGGATGGTCTTTAATTAATGGCCTTCATATTCGAACTTATGCCTAAAGGGGAATAAGTTACGCATCATAATATTCACAAGTTATGTTAACGCACTTAAAGAACTTATACCCCAGTAGGCATAAGTTTAATTTTGAAGGCCCGTCAATTTGAAAGGAAACCGTGCAATTACTAGGATTGGGATTGGATAGAACAAGGAAAAATGACATAGGGTAGCAGTGATCAAGGGATTCTAACCCTTGACCAAAAAAAGCAAAGCCTTAAGAGTTTCTTTTTTGCCACTAAACCAACAACACACTTTGTTAATGTATACCCAAGTTTTGTTTCTTATATATTTACTGAATTTTTCAATACAAATATAAGATCAACACAAATACATGGGGGCTCCCGGGAACCACCATATAGTATGCTAAATCAGCCCGTGAGGGTACCTACTTAAGACTCTTTATTATAAAATATATAGATAGTTTCCTTATTTACAAAACATAACTATATTTTATGAAACATGACGTATTTTCATATTTTTTTCGTTTTCTTTTAATTTTCTTTAAAACATAATTTTATTATTTTTTAAAAATTAAATTTTATATTAATTTTAAAAAAATCACTTTGTACTTTTTTCAAAAAATTAATTTTACAATTTTTTTTAAAATATTTTTTTTTTAGTTTTTTTTTTTAGCTCGAGGCTTACAAAATTAATTCAAATTTTTGTGTATGAAAGCTGTATGAAATGTGTATATGTCAGCGAAAATTTAATAGAATTTTCATACACAAAATTGTGAGCGGAATTTTAAGCCTTTAATATTGTATGAAAGTAGTATACAATATTTTGTAGTTGTATTAATTTTCTAGAAACCTAACATGAACTTTATACACGAAAAATGTGAGCGAAATTCTAAGTCTTGAGCGAGATATACACATTTCATACATAAAAGTTTGTGCTAATGTTTAAGCCATGACGAGATATACACATTTCATATATTTTTCATGCTCAAAATTTGAGTGAACTTTTTAAGCCTTGAGCAAGATATACACATTTCATGCACAAAAATTTTGAGCGATTATTTGAAGTCATGAATGTTGTATAAAGTTGTATACAATGTTGTTGTAGTTGTATTAATTTTATGGAAACCTAACATGAAATTTATACATGAAAATGTGAGCGAAATTCTATGCCTTGAACGAAATACAAATTTCATACACAAAATTTTGAGCGATTTTTAAGTCTTGAGCGAGACATACACATTTCATACACAAAATTTTGAGTGAATTTTTTAAGCCTTACGCAAAAGAAATTAAAAATAAAAATTAGTTTTTTTCAAAAAAATAAATTTAAAAAAACATTAATTATTTTTCTTTTAAAAAAAAAATTATATGAAAGATGAAAATTCATTATGTTCTGTAAATTAAAAAATTTCGTCATATTCGGTAAATACTTTGTATTATGTATTTATGCGTCATTCTCCAATTTCAAATTTCTTGGGCTGGATTCGAGTGGCCCATACCCAAACATTACAGACCTTCTCATCTCCTTATCTCTTTTTGGGTAGAAGATAGTCTTTCATGGATTAACCCGAAATAGTTTGATAAATTAACTTACATAGTTATCCACCCAAAAAAATAGCCGGCAAAAGTATAATATATGTGTATTTATGTGTAATTCTTAAGATTGTATCTAAACTATCCTTCTGGGGATTGATCTATTATCATTTCCTTTTTATGATGATAAAATATTTTTGATGTAATAAGCGTGGAAAACCATTTCCGCAAGGTATTTTTCTATGTTGGAATACATAAAGTTTAGGAGCATGTGATAATTCTAAATTTCTAACATATGGGACGTGGGTTGCGGGTAAGGGGCGTGGGGGTGGGTTTATTGATCGGCTATTTAATTATTGTGGGCGCACTATTTTCCAAATTTACAAAGTTAAATGAGTTAAGTAGAATGTGCTTCAAAATTTACAAAATTTAAGAAATACCACATGGAATTAAATCCAAAAAATCAAACCAATATTTTTTGAAATCGACTAAAAAAGAAAGTGTATCAATTAAATTGAAATAGAAGGAGTACCTTTGTTAAACATGAATGAATGTATTTATTTTGTGAGGGGTAAAATATTCACTAAACAAAATTGAGCGGACTCTATATCCAGGACTCCAAGCCGAGACCTCTGAACTCCAATTAAAAATGAAAAAAAATACTTACCACTCCATCACAACGATGTTTGGTAGTTGAGAATGTGTATCTGCTAGCCATATTCTGGTTATAAAAGTTTATATTAAACACATATCATTCATCTAATGCTTTACTGCAACCACTAGCCACTAGATGCGAGTAATTTTCTTTAAAGATTTTTGTAAAACAACATTGTCAACCAAGAAATGGAGTGTGTGGTTACGAAAACACGAAGTTGCAAAACTAGAGAGCAGACATTGACATGGCACATCATGTTCTGTCTCGAGACCTCTTTATATATTCTGTCTGTACAATTAATTAGAAAAATTGAAACAGGTGATCAAATTTGGGTTCCGACATGATCGAAGAAGAAACCACAAAAAATTGAACCACAACATGTGCTACCTTTTCATTTATGTATACAGCATATAGTGCATTTCACTATTTTGTCTTGTTTCTCTTCTATCTACGTATGCAACTAATTCTCACCCTGTATTTCTGCCACTATTTGAGGGAGGACCTACTTTATGCTGTTTTTTAATTAGGAGATTGGTATTAGTTGTGGAACTTGACTAATTCAGATTTTAGGGCCTAATTAATTCAAATTTAGGTTGGGAACTTTTTATACCTAGTGTTCGATAATGTAACTTTCGTTGCTTGTCCCTTTCTCTGACAACTGTTTAAAAATTGACTATTTTTAATTAATTTCTTTCGCAATCTAAGGACCTTTTAGATCACAGTCTAGATATTTTTTGAGCAAATTGAAAATATTATGAGAATATATTAGATGACGGTCAAAAATTTTATAAGTTACTTCAAACGTTAGACGACAGTCTAATAATTCATCTATAAATTCAAGAAATATATGAACAAACATTAGACCGAGTATAATGTTGTCCGAAAGAGTAGTTTTCTTAGGACTTTATTTGCACAACCTTTACGAATAGGGACTAGATCTAAAGGGTATCCTAAAATGGATGATCACCTAAATTAGCTCACTTTGGAAGCTCTTTCTTAACTTAGATTCAATATTCACTTTTTGACTCAACTAATTCAGATTCACGATGACAAATCTCACTTTAGTTTTTTTTTTTTTTTTTTTTTTTTTTTGGCTTTTTGCTGCTTCGTTGTTATTCCTTAATAAATTTTTCATGGAAATACACAAAAACACTGCTTTTATGAATTGTGATCGATCCTCAATCAAATCAATAGTGTTTACGCTTATGGAGCTAACAAATTTGACGATTAGCATTGTTTACGCGATCTGATTTATCTCATATTATATACTACTTCCACCATTTCATTTTATGCCACCGTATTCAAAGTATATGATCATCAATTAAATAAAATCCATATAAAGTTTAATAACTACGTAAAAACCTATAAGTTACAATAGTTTATTAATAGTGTAAAATATCTAAAAATCATGACAAAAACTAAATATTCATTTTTACTCTCCAAATAGTAATAGTGGGAACATAAACTGGAACAAAAAGAGTACTGGTCACTTAGGGGAAAATGCACAGCGTAAGCTATGAGTTCGGCCAAATTCATTAATTTTGGCTTAAAAAATTCACTGAATAGTACAAAAATTTAAATTTGAACCCAATTATTAGCCTTTGAGAAATATTATGAAATTAAGAAAATAACCATTTTCTGCCTACTAGTAAAAACAAAGGAATTAGCGATCGATAAATTCTGTAATTAAACAATAAAAAATTGTCTCTAATCCTATTTATTTAGTGACATATATTAGTGATATATTATTAAAAAAATTCTGTTGATTATGTGCTATTTTACGACAAGTTAACAAAAAAAGTTAATAGCGAATTCCAATTTTTTAATATCCTTCTTTTACTTCTTTCATTTTGTTTAATTCTCCTATCTTGTCATCTCCTCAAGAAAGTAGAGATAAATCTTATTAGTAAAGAAAAGAGGAAGACATTAGTGGAGAAGCCAGGCTAGAAAGCAACTCATGAAATCAAATTTTGTTTTAGTTATTTGTTGCTTTCCCATTCAATATTTCAACATGCTCCTCTTTGTCCAAAAGATAAAGTAAATAAAACTAACAATGTATTTGGATCTATTTGCTAGTGGTTAACCAACTCAGGACCCATATATTCGACAAAAAGTTCACTCTGATGTGTTATAAATTAACAATTCATTTATATTATCTATAATAAGAAGAAATATGTTGAAGAGTAGCAGTTGAACAGTTGTAAATTGGAGTTCTCTTCAGCATAATATTTTTATATAAGGACTCAATCATTTAAAGATCCGGGAAATTTGGGTTGTTATGGCTGTACGGTATTCTCTATTTTCCCAAGATATTAAATATAATTGGTATTTATTCCAAGTGCGATCCAACGAAAAAGAGAATTTTAATTCATATGGAAAAGTTTGAGATTTAAACGTCAACAATCACAAAGGAAAAAGAGGAACTCTTTTTTGGAAAATCCTTTTCGCTCCGTTATGGTGTATTTTAGTGATCACAGGTTCAATAAGACCTGGATGATCTCATTTGGCCAAATAACCCCGACAAACTTCTATGTTCCTTTCACTTCGGTAAACTTGAACTTTATATTTATCTATGTGTGTCAATTTTTTTTTTAAATGTTCATTTAAGTGAAATATATATATATTTACACACACGTCCAAGGTACTCATTGCTAGTGTTAGCAATAATTGACTCATTATTTAAGGACTATAAACTTTGTGCATCATCAGTGTACACAACTTTTACACAGATAGGTCATTTCAGAGGTAACACAATGCTTAGTCCTAGTTTTACTATAACTTGTTTCTGTAGCCAAAATTATTTCCTTTTCCAACATTAAGGAAACATATCATGTATATGAAAGCTCTCCAATAAGCCCAGGAGGAATAATATTCTTGGACAACTTTTATTGGTTTTGGACATTTGCATGATTATAGCCTAGACAAAAACAAGACAAGAACTATTACACAATCCCTCTCCAACAAAAAGAAAAATAAAGTAAGATTATTAATAGCCACGTTACAACTTCTTAGATTCCATTGGCCCCTCCTGTTTTTTGCTTTAAAAAAAAAAATACTTTCACTTATCATTTTTTTTTTATAAATATTCTTTCTTTATAACAATATTCCTTCAAACTTCTCAACTTCTCTATATAAACTGCTACCACTCTCCAAACTAATTCGTTGAACCTCCGATTATTCTATAATCACCATAAAGATGATCAGCTCATACCCCACCGCCACCGCCACTATCACCACCGTCGATTGTGAGAAACAAGTCCGTTCGTGGCGGCTCCTTCGCTCTCTCGTGGAGTTACTCATCCCAAGTTGTTACTGCAGTTTCGTTGAACCCACAGAACCTGTCCTCAGTAAAAAACCCGTTTCATCCTTCAACTACCATAGGCCATCATTTTCCTCAAACACAACAAATATTACCGGTACCATTTTCGGGTATCGTAAGGGAAAAGTTAATTTTTGTATCCAAACAAATCCTAATTCCTCTACCCCGCTTCTTCTTCTTGAACTCGCGGTTTCTACTTCTACCCTCGCGCGTGAAATGCGTGGAGGGCTACTAAGAATCGCGCTCGAGAGTTCCAATGAGGGTGGTGGAAGTGAAAGTTCTTCCCTCCTGTCTATGCCAGTATGGACTATGTATTGTAATGGGAAAAAAGTAGGGTTTGCAGTGAAGAAAAAACCTACGAAATCCGATTTACAAGTGTTGAAGCAAATGGAAAGTGTAGTTGTGGGTGCTGGCACTGTTCATGGTAAAGAAATTAATCGCGACGATGATACAATGTATCTTAGAGGAAAATTCGAGAGGGTTCATGGATCTTATGACTCGGAATCTTTTCATTTGATCGATCCTGAAGGAAGTATGGGGCAACAACTGAGCATTTTCTTTCTCCGCTCTCGTTCTAGCTGAGCTGAATTAATTTTTCTTATAACGGTGGTGTCTGAGTCAGGTTACGCAGTATATGGATGATTTAGGATTGTCTAGAGTTTCTGTTTGCAAAGTGTAATTTTTTACATTTTTTTTTTTACCTCCTAGGTTATGAGTTTTCTTTGGTGTTGCCATGCAGCACTCCATGTGTTTTTCGAGCTGCGTTTTCTTGCATGGCTTTTTTCCCCTTATTGGGATATTTGTCATGGGGTGTGTGTGTTGCAATTACCAAAGATGAATATATTTGTAAAAATAGAACAAATGGGAGGACCCTTTTAAGTTTACTTTCCTTTTCATTTCTCTAATATCTATTGTGATTATTTTTTATTTTCTGTTCACTAATCAGCTGCAACCTTTTATTCATAACTCAAATTTGGTGGGAAATTGTCCAGTTGAATATTGAGGAATTTAAATTTTTCCACGGCCATCTCTTCCTTAATGCAATTACATTTTGGAAAAAAGAAGCCAAAATGACTTTCTGTCATCTTGGAAAGAATTAAGGAGGTTTGGGGGTTTTTTTTTGGGGTGGGTGGGGGGTTGGGGGATTATGAACTCTATACACTGCCTATGTAAACAAAAATTCCACCTAAAAGATAATTCTATACATGCAACTATCCATAATAAGTGAAATTAGTTAATTATCTGAAAATAATACAGATAATTTGCAACACAAAATAAAATTATATTGATATTATAACATTTTTTACATCGTTATTAGTGTATATATATATAAGATAAATCCAGTAAGAAAAATGTCGAATGGTTCTTGCAATAGTGAGTTCATGCATGTGGTGTAAAGCTTGTTAGTAAATTGTTGGCTAAGCTTTCGTGATGGATTCACATATATTTATAAAGAGTTCAAAAAGTTTGTGCAGTGACAGTGTGTAAATTTTTATATTATCATATTAATTAAATTGACCTACAATAACAATTAACTCAAGAAGCTTGATACAGTAACGTGACAACGGAATTAATAACCTGCTATATTACAGGTCAAACATCAAAGTGTAAAGTTTTTGTTACAGTGTCAACTAATATATAAATTTAATCCATTTATAAAGAGCACTAAGTACGAAATTTGTCTGATCTTTTATAGCCGACATCTTAATTTCTGATTATCAGAAGAGAATAAAATCTCATTATGCTGCGATTAATTAGTACATATTTGACATAGCAAAAATATGATCACCAACGACCAAATTATCCTCAGATCCTTTCATATCTACGGATCAAATATATTAGTGGTAGCTAATCCAATAGTAGAAATAATATACGATTCAGTGATTCACATAGGGTCATAAAAGAATATAGACATGTTATGAGACAAAATGAAGAATAAAGATCCAATTCGGATGGCTGTATATTTGAAACATTATTAATTCAACTAATCTTGGATAATTTCTCATATGCATGGAAAATGTGACGCTTATGACGGAGGGCTGGGAGACGAGGCCTGGTGAAAGAGAAGAACCGACAGACTTTTAGACTGACAAGCTTTTGAAGAAGGAATGCACATGACATTTGGGGCGAATTCTCACATCGGAATGCGAGAGGAAATTGAAGAAAATTTTATAAGTCATAGCACAAGTTTCACAACTTCACATGGTATGCGCACTTTGGGGCTCGATGATGACACAGCACTAAGAGACAAATTCATGAGGTTGTCCGCTTTAGGCTTGAGTTGTGACATAATGTTATGAACTTATATAATATTGTATAATCTTACCTTTATTTTTCAAATTACTAATTTTACTTGTTATGAATAACTACGTAATTATATCTTCTGAGTAACGTGATAGCGTAATTTTATGCCTGTTCCGCAATGGAAAAGAAGAGAGTGAATGATATGACATAATGTTTGGGATAGTGCTCCTCTGATTTGTTTTTTTTTTTCCATGAGCTGTTTTGATTCCTTGTGTCGGTAAAATAAAACTAAAAAGAAAAGAGAGAGTGAAAAAGCTAGATTTGTCATATAGGAAGAGGGACGCATATGCTCATATCAATCAGTTTTGTCAATAATTTTCTCTATTTCATTCTTTAATTTGTTTTCCCCCCATCCTTGAATTAGTTCTTTTAATAGTATATACTTTGTGAATTGCTTAATAGACATTACACGATCTTTTTCTATTTAATTAGGCGAATAGAAGAATATTAGTATATATTTGACCGAATAAATTTAAGGCCAGAAATTAAAGAAGGAAAAGGGAGTTGAAAAGAAGATATTGTATAGCTTAATTGGTAAAATATTGTTCTAGAATATATTTTGTTTTATCAACATTGAATTTAGTCCCCTTCTTTCCCTTCAAACTATCCTGTAAAAGTAATACTTTGTGCTAATCGATTTGTGATCACTTTACACCTTGATCTTTGGGTTTATTTAATTAGTCAGATAATTCTATTTAGATTTTTAAATTTCAATAATTCTATTTAGATTTTTAAATTTCACTATATATAATTCTCCCCAAAAAGCAAGTAATTATATTTGTCGTTACTCCACTCACCAATTAACCTAACGGCTTTAAAAATTTGACCTTCTGGTAATTTGTATACTTTCAGCAATTCACGCATAGTAAAATTACTTTAATATGACTGGATTTGAACACTACATGAGAGATTTTAATGGTCTAATCATTGTAGAATGAAACGGTAAAAATTGGGAAATCTTCCTCATACGAAAGGATAATAGTAATTAGTAAGAGTTTGGCTTAAAAGAGGGAAATAAATTGGCTTGTAATAATATGATTGTTATCTTTAAACTTCTCAAACACTAATTCACTTACTGTTCTTTAGAATTAAGTCAGTCATAAAACGGAGAATATGAGTTTGAAATCAAAGGATGAATGCTTTTAATACTAGTTGTTTAACATATGAATTGCACGTGGATATCTTCATATGTATACAGTAATTTTGCATTACTTATCAATTGTGGCTGGAAATTGGATCGTATTTAAAAGTAATCCATTTTTTTAACTTTCACGTGATTCCTAATTTGAGATGACAGAACTATGTTTTTCTCAAGCCTAGTCAAGAACATGTCCTGATTAGACGAGTCACAAATAATTTTTTGTTGTTGTAAAGAAATGGACTTAGGCTAACATGGGCTTGTTGAAAAAAGGCTACTAAAGCAATAAGGTAATGCAGTAAAGAATTAAGAAAGTGATTAAAGACGAGGAATAATAAGGGATGCTGAAACTAATAGCTTTTCAACATAAGTTATTTTAGGCTATAAACCTTGAAAAAGACTTTTGCTCTTTAACAATCAAGAAATTCCTGAAGGTCAGCTAGTGCACAATAGACTCGGTGGATAATGAATTCAACTCTCTACCCTTTTCCACTTAAATACCAGGTTTTTAGCTCTCGACATACTAGATTTGAACTCGTGATGTACGTCTAACAGAAACATTATGCGTTGTGCTCTTACATCTAAACCAAATCCTTGGGGGCAAACAAAGGCAAGATTGATGCAAAGTTATACTTATCAACATTTGATTGTAAGGAGAACATTTTTTTTAAAATAACCGTGGTGTCTCGGCCAGCTTACCTGCACCCCCGACTAATTCCACGAAGTACCTGCTACCTCACTAAAAAAACACTCAAAGGAAGCAATTGGTGAAGTATTACATTTATATCATTACCAATGACATTTTGGAGTTTTGGTTGTCCTCTTAATCAGGTTCTCTTCACTTGGGCAAATGATCAAGACCTACATTTTGGTGTTCAAGATATGGTTGTAGCCTGTATATATATGTCAAGTCATCTAGCTGTATGTAACACATGAAAGCTGAAAAGGTGAACAGTATATTTCTCATATTTTTGGCAAACGAATGAAAATTCGTATCGAGTCTGTAGAAGTCAAGTCCATAGAGGAGTAACACATGAACGCTGAAAGAATTCACGATATCATTTCTCATATTTTTGCAAATGAATGAAAATTCCTATTAAGGTTTACAATATCATAACGTGCTGTGCGTGTGCGCTCACCTGTATCTGCAAAATATTTGGAGCTGAAGGTAGACTACATTCACAAAGAATAGTTGTTTCTCAATCCCATCATTCATGCTTGGATTCAAAAATTCTTCTTGGCTCTTCTAATGTAGAAAGGTCCAAATGCTTACCAATCCAAGTAACAGTATAACTCTAGATATCCTCTTCCTTGATGAATTACCTACATACATACCTTCCCAAAAAGTAAGACCAATGAACATACGAAGATAGAGGCACTAATCTTCATAATAATCCGAAAACAACTCTTGAAATCCTAGTTGTACATGCTTATGCAGGGGCAGAGCTTTGGTTAAAATCCTGTATTTGTGATTAAAATCCATTTAGTATGAATAATAATTTATCTGGCAACCAGTAAGCTGCCTTTTCTAAAATCCAGAACTCATAAACTCAAAATCTAAGCTCCGCCTCTGTGCCTACACATTGAGAAGTAGATGTATTTTATTAGGCTGAGACAAGGAAGGTTTGTTCTGTACCTGGTTGCAGTTGAAGATAATTGTTCCGAACACTCCACTCGAAATCCCAGTGCTTCTTTTCGCATTTTATTGTCCAGTAAGACCATCCAAAAGAGGCAGAATCATATACATCTAACTGAACTCTTCCGAAATCCTGGTAATCCGCCAAGGAACCGTTAGTCACATTCCATTCGTTCACCCACTCACCTGCATTCCATTAAATACATTTCAGATGTCACAATTCCGAAATGTGGAATTTGAAAACCAAAGATGTTGCATAAGGAAAGAAAGGATTACCGACAAACACCAATGGTCCGTTGGCGCTGTTCAAAGCCTGTATTTGGGATTGTCTACTCTTGTATATAAATTGAACATTATCCACAGAGGTCAGTTTGTCAAAGTATCTGTCAAAGAGATTGTAGTAGTGCAAATCAACTACTGTGTTTAACGAGTCTATGTTAGCTTGATAAAGTTCAAATGGATCAGCATTGCCAATTCTTTGGCAAAATATCACGTAAGCTGTTGGTGAATATTTTCGAACAATTTGGTATCCCTTCTTATAAAAAGGCACCAGAATATCCAGTGGGACATCTGCAGCAGATGGCTCATTTAGAAGCTCGATTCCCAGCAAGGCAGGATGCATGGCAAACCTGCAAATGCCCATGAGTTTATACTCATTCATATACGTGATATACTTAAAGATCAGAAAAAAGCAGAGATGTGAACCTTCCAACACAAATAAATTTGAAGAAAATAATGAAAGAGAAAGTTCAGCTAAAGCTGAATCTAGAGCCGTCGGTATGGGTTTGGCCCACTGGGCTGACCCAACCTAGCCCGTGATTTGATAGAGCTGCGCTATGGTTTTTGGAGCCTATTTAAAAATGAGGCTTTTTAGCCCAGCCCAAGTAAACCCGCTGGCCCCTGAGGCTCGAGCGAGGCTAGGCTGGGCCAATCTGTGGGCCAAATAAAAAACTATAAGTAAAGTACTAAAAATAACAAAACGAGGAGTCAAGCTCAAAATCTACATAAGTAAAACACAGTTGATAGATTAGTAGTGAATTTGTTAAAAATCTACCTGGAAGCTAAAAACTCTATAGCATCCAATGTTTGTGAGACGTATTCGGGAGATGTCTTCCAGTTTACTGTGCCATCCCTACTAGCACTATGTTCCATCCCATTTTGGGAACCGGGGGCCGCGTGAAGGTCGATTATGCACTTTATGTTATAAGCTCTGCGAATAAAGAGAAATTAAATGGCTGAAAGAAGGGAAGCTGAAAATGTCTAGGAACAGAAAGCAAGACCTACTGCGCCCACGAGAATGCATTATCAAGAGCTTCTAAACTTCCACCAATAAAAGGAGCCGGAGGATTTGCATCAGAAGCTATCCACCAGCCAACAGGAATCCTAACAGTATTTATTCCGTGTCTGTACAAGAAATCGAGGTCATCTACACTGATAAAACTATTCCTATGCTTCTGCAGCATACAAAAAAGACGAGAAATACAATAGGTTAAAGATCCACTTATCATATTATCAGCAAACAAGTGAAGCCATAGAAATGCTTTTGTGTCTCACTTACATCCAATAAATAAGCGAATTAAAGAAATAAAATTTATCAATTTAAGCAGGTTGAGTGGACTGAAGCATAACAGATGATTCAAATTTCACCCTAAGTGTGCTAAGTTGGGGATAACACATTTGAGCTTTGTGGATGACTTATGTTATTTGCTAGAGGAGACACTGATTCAATTGCAGCTCTTAATGAGTGCTTTGTTAGCTTCCTTAAAGCTAATCTGGAAAAAAGCTGTGCTTATTTTGGAGGGGTGCAACACGAAGACAAAGAAAGTCCTAGTTGCATGGGAAAGAGTATGTTCTTCAAAATCTGCTGGTCCTTTAAACATCATCAACTTACAGATGTGGAATCTCACACATAAACAAGACAAGATGCGGACCAAATGGATGCACATGAACTACATCAAAGATCACCAAGTACAGACTATGCCTATACCAAAGCACGCCTGTTGAATGACAAGGAAGATTATGGAAGCTAGGCAGATTTGGCAACAGACTCAAAATGCTGTCTTAAACCAGAAGAGCATGATCAAACAATTGTACTTGAGAATGATTGGAAATAGAAGCGAAATGCCATGGAAATGTCTCATGTTTGGTAATGCAGCTAGACCTAAACTGCCAAAAAAAAAAAAAAAAAGAGGGCAGATTGGTCAGTTGGGGGCCTAGTGTTGAACCTCAATGTGTATTCTGTTACAATGAGAAGGAGTCCAGATATCACTTGTTTCAAGTACTTACATGGACGCAGCCGCTGACTGATGTCGGGGGCGCATGGGAGCAACATTTGCAGTGGTTCATCAAGAGTGCAGAAGGGAAGACACAGAAAGCATAAATTTATAGAATGGTATATGCAGAAACAGTGCCTTATGGCTTGAGAGAAATCAGAGAATATTTGAACAAGAAGCCACTACTGTGGATAGAACTAGTAGGAACATTGCTTATATTTGTAATGTAAGAGCTCCACCTGGTCTTAGATCTTTAGTGCAATCTTAGATGATGTAAATAACTATTAACATCTAGGTACATATGAGAGTAGTTCTGGCTTGCTAGCTTTTTTCTTCAGGATAGCTGTGGTTTTATTTCTTTGATTCAGCTGACTGTGGTAGTTGGCTTGCTTTGTAATTCTGGTTCTGTTGATTAATGGGATGTTAGTTACCTAAAAACATGATCAATTTACCTTAAGAACTTCTTTTGCCTTGTCATGCCCATATCCCAACCTGGTGTCCCCCGAAAGTCTGCTGTGAGAACATTGTCATTTGAGGCCTAAATGAATGAGATAGAACACTATTACAGTAGTTCTAGTAGAACTTCTGATAGACATGATGTCAGCATTGCAACAAAACGCTAAAGTTAGCGGCTAGTGCACAAGAATCCAAATACTGGATTAAAGAAAAATCAATCAGAATACCGAGATCACAACATTTTGATCATCATCCATAGGATTACACCTCTAAGGCTAGGAAATTTCTAAACGATTACAGCTTATTCAACAAAAGCATAAAGTAAATGTTGCTAGCACTTAAAGGAAGGGCTGAAGAAATCTGAAAGAATAATTGCAGCACACTGCAAATTTGATTTGTAACCAGTACAATGAATCATACACGGGTTCCTAGGGAAAGCTTGGCCAGGATGAATTTCATCAACACCTCAAAATAATTTACCACCTCATCAAGCTCGAAAAAATAATATCATAGCTCCTAAAACCTAGTGCCTAAACAGGATTTTTCATATTTGCAATCCTTCTATAAAAAAGGGCAGTCCAGTGCACTAAGCTCCCACTATGTGCGGGGTCCGGGGAAGGGCCGGACTACAAGGGTTTATTATAGGCAACTTTCTATGTGGGATAGAACTTACTTATATCAAATATGCTGATATATTCCATAACAGAGAGAGATAGAGAAATAAAGAAAAATGAATATGCGTTATCAGATGGACTCTATAGTTGCAAGAAATTACCTGTAAATAAGTTCCATTTTTCAGTTTGATGTGAACTCTATTATTGGAGTTCCTTTCAAGATAGAATGTTTCTGAATCAGAGTGAGACTCGGCTGTTGCAGTCACACTAGCTCCATCTCCACTGCATGTCAGGAATTGCCCTTCAGCAGTTCTAAACTGAAAGACTGACTCAGAAACTCTCCACAACTGCTAATAAAAAGCACATTAATCAGGTACTATCCTCAGAATCAACAAATTTCAAGCTTAAAGTCTATTTAATGCTAGGGATAATGACTAGAAGGACCTCAAGAAAGTCTCTTTTTTTCATATGAACTTTAAGGTGTATGAAGTTTCATATTTGATTTTAGTCAACTTCAATGGGAGTTTCTCTTAAAGTAATAATGCGTTGATCTAGCCATCACCGGAACCACAAAGGACTATCAAAAATGACTTGTTTATGCCGATAAACCCCAAATGCATCATAGGTGTTAGAAAAAAGGCTTATTTGAAGCCAGAATAATTCAACAGACAACAAATTCAGGACATAAAAAGGAATAGTATATAACAATAAGTCATTCAGTCACTCAGAAAAGACTGCTCGTTTGGTATGATGGATAAGCAAAAATAGTCCTGGGATAAAAATTTAGTGCCATCTTATCCCACGTTTGGTTGGAATAAAAACTCGGGATTAGTTATCCCGGGATTATAGTGTTTTTTTATCCCACATTGAGGGTGGAATAACAATCCCGGGATAACTTGTTTTCTAACCAAATGAGCCTTAAAAGATAGCAATAAGCAATTTGATAATGCATTTCACCTTGAAAGTTTCCCATTCTAATGGATTATCTCTATCCACAGAGACATTCAAGCCTCCACCATTCTGTGCAGAAATGTACTTTTGTAGTGTCATAGATTTGAATTGGACCTGTGTTCCATCCTGCATTAATGCCAAATTACAATCATCTCCCAAAAGTTTAAAACTTCTCAATCTAAGGAGCCATTTGTTCATAAAAATTGTTTTTCAAAATACTGTTTGGCTATACATTGGATTTGATGAAAAATACTTTCCAGTAACAAAATTTGAACATTTTTCAAGTTAAATGCTTGTCCAAACGCAAATTCAATTTTCAAATACATTTTTTCAACTTAACTTCACATTCTATTTTCTTTCAAATATCACATTTTTTATATCCAAAAGCATACTAAATAGGAATGTAACAAGATTCTGAAACATAGAGAGAACCAAACAGTTGAGAGAAAAAAGAAAAAGAACTTACAAGCATGTCTCCATTAGGTATATCATCAAAAAGAGAAGGCTTTATCCATCCCTCTACAACGAACCAACCACCCAAGTTCACTGCTCTTACTCTTGAATTTCCATGTAACCCCTCCACTACAAATTACAAAAAGAAAACCACATTATCTCGTGTAACAAAACACATTGTTTTAGAATCTTGAAAAAAGAAAAACAAGAAAAGAGAAAGTGAACCAAAACCTGAATGTCCAACTGAGAAGATAAGTACAAAGCATAGTAGAAAAGCAAAGACCAATTTAGAGAAAATAAGTTCCATGGATAAACAAGCAAAAATCACATCATAGAAGAAAAATCATTGAACCCCACAAAGAAAAAGAACCTTCTTGCAAAGAAGGAAGAGAAAAAATAGAAAGAGAAGAATCTAAGTAATACCTTCCTTTTCACTCAATTAATTCCAAAAAGGGAACACTTTAATTACATCGTTAATTAGATCAAAAAATTTGTATTCAGATAACGACAAAACCAAAAGTTATAAAAAGCACTGAAACAAATGTACAAAACCAAAAGTTATAAAAAGCACTGAAACAAATGTACTGCACAAGAAAAGAACTAGGTACTCCTTGGTCCTTCCGTCTCAAATTATATGTCGTGTTTGCTAAAAATAATTAACTCAAATTATTTATCATTTTAGACATTCAAGGTATATTTAATTGTTTCCTCATTTTATCGTAGAATTGTCATTAATGAAGACGACACATAAATACTGTAAACATTTAAAAGAAAGATCATATTCTAGACGTAAGTAAGGGTAAAGTCAAATACCCTTCCTAAGTACTGTATTTCTTAAGGGGTGAGTTAAACAGAAAAGAACTATAGATTATTTAAGACGGAAGGAGTAATTCTCTTTTATTATTATTACAATTGTAGTATTAGGGTTAATTTGCGCGCATTTCGATTAAGTTTACGCTTAAATGCTACCTCCCATTAGCACAAGTATCAGTCATTCTACCCATTGAAATTTGGACGAATAGAAATAAATCACCTAATTTTAACCTCTATTAAAAATTATCATAATTTTCAATCCATTTCATTAGCAAGAAAAAACTAATCTTGTCCAATTTAATTAGATAAAGGTCTTTAACAAGTGATGATATACCAAAGAGAAATGTTTTTTGGGCAGCCATGATAGCAACTGCCTATGAAAGAAGTGTTTTGTGTTGTAACCTATGTTGCTCGGACTCGGGTGCGGGTGTCGGATACGGGTATGGATCTAGAGGTCGGACTCGGTATGATCTAAATTTTAAGATTCGTGGGTACGGATCCGGGTACGGATACGGGTGCGGGGATTCGGTAAAAATAATTCAAAATTCTAATAATATAGCTACAAGAATATGCCTAGATTATGAGAGCTTTTTGTGGAAGCACCTACATGTAGTTTGTACCAGACATGTGATTCAATCTTCCATTCTACTAGGTGCTAGACTGCGTGCTCCGAGAAACTAGTTAAATTTTCTACATAATATTGAAGGTATGCCATCTCATGTCTTCAAATCTCTACTTTTTGTTATCTTGAGAAATCATAATCTCAAAAATTTTCTTTAATTTGGTCATGAATTTCGGTCAAAGTATCCGATCTCTATTGACCGGATCCGACACGAATTCCGTACCCAAACCCGTGTCGTGTCGTGTCGGACACGGGTACGGCGGCAAAAGTTAAGGGTCCGAGCAACATAGGTTGTAACACCCATGAGGGTGGTAATTCTGAACAACTTAATGGCTCCAATGCCAAAAACTCTGATGTAATTTTTGTAGATATATGCTAATATATCAGTAGTGTCTGTTTAACAAAAAGAAAATGTAGAGAAGGCCAAAAGGGAAGTAAAAAGTGTGATTTTGCCAGGAGATTTGGGGAAGTAAAACGTAAATGTGCATCATCCAAGAGAGAAATGTAAGGAAAAACGCAAACATTTTTAGTAATTATACTGTATTCTGGCTAGGAGTATAGGAAAGAGTAGCTACTGCAAGTAATAGGACATAAAATTTACGTACATACATTATTATTAGTACTAATTTAACCGCTTGTAGCATATTATCTACGTATTATTTTTCATGTTATTAATTCTACACTTATTAGTCTTTTAGACCGTCTCGAAACCTCAAATTAAAAATGAAGATACTTACCATCCCACAGAAACTTTCGATTGCTGGCATACAAAATTAGCAATATGAGTCAAAATGAAATAAAATTTAAAATGAATTTTTACATGATGTAGCTAACATGTAAGAGGCATTTACCTATTGTAACTATAATTTAAATTAACTATCTATCATAGTTACACTATGCATTTAATTACGTACCATAGCTGTACTATATATTTAAAGTAAAATGCTCTATTTTTATTCTTATACTGAAAACCTGCTCGGGCTTTGGGAGGAATACCTTTGACAACTACGCCATCTCCTTCTTCTCCAGTGAGAATCCGCCGTTAACTACGTCATGTCCTTCTTCTCCGGCGAGAAGAAGTCGTCATCTCCTTATTTTTTACTGAGAATTCGTCGTCATCTCCTTCTCCCTCCACAGGCGGCTAATACGTTTCCCTCTGGCGAGAATCCTATGTTATCACCATCATTCGTCAGTGTCACGCCCCGAACCATGGCCTGGGCGAAACACGACACTCGGTGCCTTACTGCATGTGACCGAGCGAACCACATGGCTTGCTGAATCATCATGAGGCATAACATGAGCGGAATATAACGTGAATGCATGATGAGCCTTTATAAAATGCAGTAAGTCATAATACTTAATAAAAATACTTGTTTAAATATGAGTGCGGAAATAACATGAATGAGCCAAAAATGGCTATACAACTCCGAAAGTCTGACATAACATAACTGACTTGTCTAGTCTATGAAACCTCTAACATAAGTCTGAACATGGAAGACATACTCGCTGGGACAAGGCCCCCAGCATACCTTAGATGCATAGCTAATCATTAAATAAAGAGTTGACTAAATCCCGAATGAGATGGGGCTCACCAATAAGCTGATACGAATGCTGTCCTACTGAGCAGATGTGTCGTCCTGTAAATCAGTACCTGCATCGTGAAATGCAGGCTCCCGGGCAATAAAAAAGGGACGTCAGCACATTGAATGTACTGGTGTGTAAAGCAACTGAAAGAAATAACATGGGACATGAAATAATAATGATAGGAACCGAAACCTGGTCATGAACATGAATACATGTATGTATATATATATAACATGGTAAAAATATCATAAGTAGGGAGAGCAATAACTTATAGCCGATCCATGGTCTGGTGCTTGCGTCCCGCCAGCAGAACACTCAGTCCTTGCTAGGGAACATGAGATTTAATAAAATATGAAAGGATCCAATCATTATGAGAGATCGTCCGGGACATGGGTGGAGCGATCCTCATCCTATGGTGGCTACGTAGTTTCAGGCTATCTGAAGCCTTCCTCGGTAATTAAAGCAACTCCCAAAATCATGAACATGTAAAATAAGTGGCACTTGCTGCCCATGGTTTTCATGAATATAACTTGCTTGTACATGGATATCATAAATTATAGCTTGCTTGCATGAACTTGTAAAACATGTATAGTATTTTCTTGAAAATAGCATAATATATCATAAACTAGCATGCATGAACCCATGGAATGAGATATATGGATTTGTCATAGATTACGGATAGATTCTTAATAATCATAAAGAAAGATCAAGAACTCAATGATGGAATTATAACAATTCATACATAATATAATCACGGGCATGGACCTAGGGTTATCATGAGCATGGTATAGAAACCCTAGTTTTCGTAAAGAATCATAATTTATGGATTATGAGGCGTGGGGAAGAACAATCATGTTCTCACACGTAGATAGTAACTCTACATACCTTAATCACTCCAAAACTTGAAGAAAAGTATGAATCTTTGAAGAAGAATTCCAAAATCTTGAATTCTTGAACCTTGAGATGGGTTTTCTTGAAAACCCTAGTTTATGAACAATGATTTCTTGCTTAGATTACAAGGATATATATATTAGAATTGACTTGGAATGATTAGAAGGATTTACTTGAGTTAGAAAGAGATTAGGGACTTGAATTCAACCTAGAATCATGATAAAACTTACCTTGTAGGGTTCTTGAGGCTTGGGACTTGTTCTTTCTGACTTTAGGGTAATTTTTCGTGACTAGGGGTGTTAGGGAAATAAACTCCAAGCTTAAATATAACTTAAAACGCGAAATCCTGACTTTTTGACCCGAACCCGACCTGTTACGCGATGGGTCCGCGATGCGGGGCCATCGCGCTACATTCTGCAGGTCGATACTCAGAGTTACACGATCGGCCCGCGATGCGGGGCCATCGCATGCGCCCTCACGCGCCCCGCGTGTCGGTTCTATGCAGTGTTCGGTAAAATGATCATAACTTCTTGTACAGAGCTCTGTTTGGGCTCCACAATATACCGTTGGAAAGATATTTCAAAGAGCTACAACTTTCATGTTTTAAGTTTTCTCAAATCCCCAACAGATTTTCACGAAATTTGACCATAAGGCAAACGTATCGAAAACTTAGCCGATTTTATCGAATTTTAAGTGCCTTACTATTAGCCATATTGAGACGATCATATCTCCTTGCTCCGATCTCTGATTGTCTTGGTCCTTATATCGTTAGAAAGGTATTTCTACATACTACAACTTTCATTAAGGGTACTTTCCCAAATTCCAACTAATCAAGGATTTACGGGTGCCCGAAGTAGGCTGGTCAACCACTTTCGTAATACGTACAAACTTTCAAAATTTTCTCTAAAACTCTAACGTTACGAGTCTAACATGAGTTCTAAGATACAAGGTGTTACAGTCAGATTCCAGCAACAATCTGGTTCCTTCTCGGCTGGAAAACTCAAGTTCAAGAACCGTCGCCATCTCCCTCCACCGCCGTCGTCATATCTAGACGCAAACCATGGCCAACTGATCGGATTCTCTCATATCTGAGTGTATTTTCTCATATTTAAGTGTATTTCTCATATCTGAATGTATTTTATTTCTTGTATTTCTATGATCTGGCCGGATTTGAGTGTGTTCGTTAGTTTTGGATATAATACAGTGTATGTTTTTGTATTTTCGCATGTATTCTGTATTTTGAAGGAGATCTTTTTTGTATTTCGCCTATATTTTTTGAATTTTTGTTGTTTGAATACAGTCGAATTGAATACAATGTAAAAGTAGCTACGAATTAATACTGTGAATTGAATACATCTGAATATTCATGTTTTTTTTTTTTTTTTAATTTTGTTGTTTGAATCCAGCCGAATAGAATACGGTGTGAACGTAGCCACAAATGAATACAACGGACTACAACTTAATTGAATACAACAAAATACATAACTACGAGCCGTAATTAGCTAAACTATAGCTATGACTTGTTAGAAGCTTCCAAACTATAATTGTTTCTATAAGTTACTCAATTTAAAAGGTATAGCTATAGTTTAGCCACAACCTTTATCAGCTTGTTTCTCATTAAATGGCTAAAAAACGTTATTGGTCTTATGACCAGAAAAAAAAAAAAAAGACTGGTGACGGGGGCCGGATCCTACACCTACCAAGAGTGGAATATTTGATTTCACGAATAAGTTTTCAAATGAAAACAAATTCATAGTTTCCATCTATGTTCATAAGCAACTAGAAAGTCCAAAACTACCGCGCACACACAAGCAAAGGGCAAAACATATACTCCTTTGTTAAAATAATGGGACATCAAATTTTAGGACAATAAACTATTACTATATAAACTCGGGAAAAACTTGATTATGACGAAAATCTAACATTCCAGCTTCTAGCGTCTCAACTGATTCATCTCTATCATCAATAGAGCTGTCAAATGGGCTAGCCCAACCCAAGCCTCACGAACTATAAACTTGACGGGCTAGGACGGGCCGACCTCACTTTCAAAAGAGCCTTAAAATAGCCAACTCAGTCCTAGCGGGTCGCTAGATAGCCCTTCACCTTTTTCAATCTAAATTATAACCTACAAGTTTTGTAAATTTTGTTACCATTTCTAATATGATGATGTTTAAGTAACTAAAAGTTGTAAAAACATAAAATTTTACAAGACAGTAAATCAACATTACATGAGACTTCATGATATTCAAGAAAGTCGACTTTATTTACAAACAGAATGGTTTAGTTGTTAAAAAACTTTGAAGTTGGCAGCTAAATTTCAAGAAATGACCAATCGATAATCGAAATGAAGGAAAAGGCACTTCACAAAAAGAAGCTTTATCCCAAATCATGGATAGATGCAATTCAAAATATACCCACGCAATACTCACCTACATATAGAATACTGTTAATAAGAAAACAAATTAACTGAAGGGTTACTAATAAACCAACATGAACTGTATTCTTCTATTTTGTTAAAATACATTTTGTACTCCAACAATATATATTGGGTAAAATCTGTCATAATTGGAATTATACTTTAATATAATTCGCGCATCATGCATGGTATCGTCTAGAGTTTCAGACCAACAGTCTAGCTCTCCCTGTTATTAGTCCAGTTGTTTGTTATAATCATAGTGTTCGCCGTTGGGGCCAGTTTGCGCGAATTTCGACTAAATTTATGGGTACATGTTACCTCCCACTAGCAGAAGTATCGAGTCATCAATTCGATCCACCGAAATTTGAACAAATGAAAAGAAATTACCTAATATGTTTATCTTCGTTAAAAATTAAACTTGAGATCTCATAATTCTCAATCCATTTCATTAGCCAGAAAAACTATTCTTGTCTAATTTAATTTGATAAAGGTCTTTAACAAGTGATGATTTACTGTAGACAAGGCCAAAAGGGAAGTAAAAAGTGTGGCTTACTACTAATTTACGTATAACGTAAAATGTGCATCAAAAGAGAAATGTAAGGAAAAATCCAAACTTTTTTAGTGATTATATTGTTTTCTGGCTAGGAGTATAGAAAAGAATAGCTTTTGCAGGTAAAAGTTACATAAAAAATTTACGTGTATACACTATTAGTAATACTAATTTAACAGCTTGTAACATATTATCTGTTATTTTCATGTTATTAATTCTACACTTATTAGTCTTTTAGAATGTAACGAAACCTCAAATTAAAAATGAAGATACTTACCACCCATCGTAACTTTCGATAGCTGGCATCCAAAATTAGCAATATGAGTCAAAATGAAATAAAATTTAAAAGTTGCAGAGACTATCGACTTGAAGTGGCACACTTTAGTAAGGCTCACAACCTTTATCAGCCTGTTTCTCATTACATGGGTACAAAGGAACGGTATTGGGCTCATGACCCAAACAAAAAAGGGCAATTCGCAGGATTCGCCTTCTTTTGGGTGGTCTTTAATTGTTGTCCCTCAAATTGCTGGTCTTTAATTTTTGTCCTTCACGTAGAAACCCTGAGGTTTGCGTAGAAATCCTGAGGTTCTGAGTTCTAACCCTCGCTCCGGCATAAAAATAAAAAATAATTTTGCTAAGCAAGGCTTGGGGAAAGTTATGCCGGAGCTGGCATACGCACGCTTAATGCACAACTAAAGTCTGCCAGAGGGGGCAAACTTTGGCTTCAGGTAGGGGTGTTCATGGTTCGGTTTGGGTCGGTTATTGATTAAAACCATAACCAAACCAATTTAGTCGGTTTTTAAATGTCTAAAACCATAACCAAACCAAATAAAATAATAACCACCGGTTTGATTATTGTCGGTTTGGTTCGATTTTTCGATTTATAACTAGTAGCCATGAGACTTATTAGTAAAACATTAAAAATTTGAAAAAGACATGTCCTTTTTTTTTTTTTTTTTTTTGTTCAAACGATAACTTTTATTTATAGTTTAAGGTGGAACATACATCATAGAAACACTTTCACTATTAGTGATAGTGTAGTACTCAAGTTACCCAAAGTTGCTAAACTATTACATATAGAGCTAAAAACTAACTTAGTAGTGGCTGCACTATTTTTGTCATCTTAATACATATACATGGAAATAAAGTAGAGCATAGGAGTTTTTAGTTGTTGTTACAAACATACATAATAATTAAACATAAAGACTACCTAAAATTAAAATGAAAATATATGAAATAAAAAAACCTTGTGTAATGATCACAAACTTTGGGGCAGTACTTTCATTTTGGCCCTCAATTCTCCCATTTTATTAAAAAAAACTTTGTGTAATGATGCAAACTTTATATGTTTTTCTACCATTATCCGCAAGGCTAGGGTCTCGATTACAAGGAGTTATTCTTTTCTGCTTTTTAGGAAGATTACCCACGGAAGAAGTATTAGGACATTACCATGTGCTTGAGTTGCAACAAATGCTAATGTTACTGAAGTATCTTCTATAATCTCCAAATCTACAACCTCTGTCATTTTCATAAGAAAAACATTAGAAGTTTAGGACCCATTCAGACAAAAAAAAAAGAAAGGTATAAATTCGAAAAAAGAAGAAGAAACAACCTAAAATCAAATTGTTGACAAAGAAAGGCTAAAAATTTAAGTTAAAGACATTAGACTCTAACGTGAGCTTCTGTTAGTAAGTTTACACTTAACACTTAAAAGAGTTAAAAGACTTTAAGACATGGGCTTGGACATATTCTTAAAACATGGGCCTTAAACAATCATGTGAAATAAGTAGATCAAAAATCAAATTAATGATTAAAAGGTATAAAATATTTATAATTATTTATGAAAAACTAATATTATACATAGAAATAATTATAAAATTTATGTATATAATTTATCGGTTTGGTTCGGTTATTTATTCGGTTATTTTTTAATAGAACCATAACCAAACCAAATATAATCGGTTTTTAAAATTTAAAACCAAACCAAACCAAATGTCGGTTTTTTTAATCGGTTTGGTTAAATTTTCGGTTTGGTTTTGGTTTTAACCAAAACTGTGAACAGCCCTAGCTTCAGGCATATATTTATTTTTTTAACTTTGCAAGGCAAACTTTTAGTTATGCCTTAAGGAAAAATTTCGCCTTATGGGGCATAATTTTAGTTATGCCTTAACTAAGAGTCTGCCCCATAAGGCATAACTAAACTATGCCTTAAGGAAAAGCCATAAGGCGGAACTTTTCCTTAAGGCAAAGTCTATGCCTTAAGGAAAGACTACGCCTTATGAGGCATACTTTAGTTATGGCTTAATTAAAATTCTGTCTCATAAGGCACAACTAAACTATGCAAAAAGTTCTGCTGGATCCGGCATAACTTTAGTCATGCTTTAAGCGCGCGTATGTCGGCTCTGGCATAACTTTCCCAAGACTTTCCTTGCGAAATTATTTTTTATTTTTATGTCTGAGCGGGAGTTCGAACCCAGAACCTCAGGGTTTCTACGCGAAGGTCAAAACTTAAAGACCATAAATATAAGAGACAAAATCTAAAGACCACCCCAAAAGAAGGATAATCCGCTCAAAAAAATGAACAAAAAAAGACTAGTGACCCGGCCTGGATCCTACTCCTACCAAGAGTGGAATTTTTTGATTTCACGAATATGTTTTCAAATGAAAACAAATTCATAGTTTCCATTTATGTTCATTAGCGCTAGAAAGACCTAAACTACCCCACACACACATAAGCAAAGGGAAAAACATATAGGAGTACTTCTTTGTTAAAAAAATGGGACATCAAAATTCAGGACAATAAACTATTACTATATAAACTGGGGGAAAACTTGATTCTATCGAAAATCTAATATTTTTTCTAGCGTCTCAACCGATTTCATCTATCATCAATAGAGCGGCAATTTGCAGGATTCCCCTTCGCTGTCAAATCAGTGGTCTTTAATTTTTATCCTTCGCTAAAAGCCCCTTGATTCCGAGTTTGAATCCCCGCTCAGTCAAAAATTTTAAAAAAAATCGCAAGACATAAGTTGGAATTCGCAGGGCATAAGTTGGGTTTCAAACTCTGCCTTAAGGCAAAAAAAAAAAATTGCTGAAATTTTGCAAACCTCTACCTTAAGATAGGCCTAACTTTGGTTTGGCCTTAAGGCATAAGTTGGACCAAATCCCAACTTCTGCCCCGCGAATCCCAACTTATGCCTTGCGAATTTTTTTTTTTTTTTACTGAGTCTGAGTTCGACTTTGGGTGTTAAGCGAAGGAAAAATATTAAAGACTACTAATTTGAGAGAGAAAAATTAAATATTTTCAAAAGGCCCTTAAAATAGTCAACCCATCCCTAGCGGGCCATGAGATAGCCCCTCACCTTTTTCAATTTTTTTTCCAATCTAAATTAGAACCTAAAAGTTTTGTAAATTTTGTTACCATTTCTAATATATGATGATGTGTAAGTAAAAACTGTATAAGCATAAAATTTTACTAGATAATATATCAATATTACATGGAACTTCATGGCATTCAAGAAAGTCGACTTTATTTACAAACAAAATGATTTAGGTGTTAATAAAACTTTGAAGGTGCCAGCTAAATTTCAAGAAATGACCAATCAATAATCGAAATAAAGGAAAAGGCACTTCACAAAAAGAAGCTTTAACCCAAATCATGATGCAATTCAAAATATACCTACCCAATACTTACTACCTATAGAATGCTGTTAATAAGAAAAGAAAAATCGAAGGGTTACTAATAAACCAACATGAACTGTATTCTTCTATTTTGTTAAAATATTTTGCGTCAACAAAATGTTGAGACTGTACAAAAACACAATAACTAATTCCAACTACGAAATAAAAAAAGTAAAATTCAAGAAGATTCATTTCAAGAAACCATATTTCAGTAACTCAACTCAAAAGACTCATTTGGTTAAGTGTTATCCGTATACTCATTTGGTAAAGTGTTATCCGTACACTTTTTTCCTTTAATTTAGCCAAAATGTCTTATTAGTTATAGTTTAGAAAGACGGAGATATTAAGCTGGTAGGGAAAATTAATAACAACTAGATACTTTTAAGGCCCTTAGTGTGTCTCTCACCCCCCCACCCCCCACCCCCGAGGGTTGAGAATTGAACCTAGGACCTTCCCTACTTTGATATCATGTTGAATTGTATAACCTATCGAGTATAAAAACTCAAGTTGTTAGGGAGAGAATATTTTTATTTACTTAATTATATTTTTACCAACTTGCACACTAAGTGAGTTACAAATTTTGGGCTACCCATGTCCAACTCTAGGAGAAACATTACATTGATCCTAAGCATAGTTTGTTGGACTAATAGAGATTTCTCATCAAGAAAGCATATTAGCATCTAGGACTAAAGAAGCATTTTCTGAGAAGCGGTAGGTACATGCTGCCAAGGGCTCGAAAGCCTCCCCTTTTATTTGGACAATCCATGCTCGGATCCGGCGAACTATAAATTTTATGATAAAATGTTGGGCGGACCAATCCAAATATTACTACTACTTAGAAGAGGGAGTTTGGTCGTCCCTCTTCGTCGTAATTGATGGGCCCCATAAAAAAAAAAACTTTTGGGTCCTATATTAAACAGGCCATAAAAAAATGTAAAAAAAATAATTTGTGGATTCCATATATATTAAACAATAACTAATATTTTTTTTTAAAAAGTGGGCCCCATATTAAACACCATGCGTATTCATAGCAAATACTAATATAATAAAGTTTTAAATACGGAGCACAAACTACAATGTTATATTAATCGTGTTTTGAACATAGTATCCCATATTGACAAAATCAAGTTGTTATGTTCACTAAATATACTTAAAATATTTATATTTTAAAATTAGATAGAATTTAATACAAAAGACAACATGACAAGTAAAATGAGCTAAACCGAGAATATTTACTAAAAAATTAAAAAATAGTATTTCTTCATTTAGATAGAAAATCAATTTCTACAACAAGTCTTCTCTTTTAAAAAATATTAATAAATTTGCCGATTTTGTATTCGTAGCAAAAATTAATATAATAAAATTTTAGATACGGAGCACAAACTACAATGTTATATTAATCATATTTTAAACATAACATATACTCTCTCTCTCTCTCTCTCTCTCTCTCTATATATATATATATATATATATATATATATATATATATATATATATATATAATAACTATTCAAAGACAACTACATACAAATAGATGCACTATAATCTAAAGTGTTGGGCCCGTGCGCAGCACGGGCATAAGTCGTCTAGTTTCTACTATATTAGAAGCACCGGATGGTGCACTTTTTCGTCGTCCGTTTGTGGGCCCAAAAACATTGTGGGCCCACATATTAAACACAAACCAATCAATATTAAAAAAAAAAAAAAAAAAAAAAAAGTGGAACCCACCATCTCCAAATTCACGGAGAAAAAAAAAGTGGACCCCATATTAACAAAATCAAGAAATATAAAAAAAAGTGAATCCCATATTAAAAAAACAAACAATGTCAAAATAAAAAAGTGCAGACTTTGTATTCATAGCAAACACTAATATAATAAAGTTTTAGATATGGAGCACAAACTATAATGTTATATTAATCGTGTTTTGAACATTAAAAAAAAAAAGTAAAAAAAGGTGGAACCCGCCATCTCTAAACTCACGGGGAAAAAAAAATAGGCCCCATATTAACAAAATCAAGCAATATAAAAAAAAAGTGAATCCCATATTAAAAAAACAAACAAGGTAAAAAAAAAACGTGCAGACTTTGTATTCGTAGCAAATACTAATATAATAAAGTTTTAGATACGGAACACAAACTACAATATTAATTGTGGGCTCACATAAAAAACACATAAACCAACCAATATTAAAAAAAAAAAAAAAAAAAAAGTAAAATAAGTGGAACCCACCATCTCCAAACTCAAGGGGAAAAAAAAAAGTGAACCCCATATTAACAAAATCAAGCAATATAAAAAAAAGTGAATCCCATATTAAAAAAACAAACAATGTCAAAAAAAAAAAAACGTGCAGACTTTGTATTCGTAGCAAACACTAATATAATAAAGTTTTATATACGGAGCACAAACTACAATGTTAGATATGGAGCACAAACTATAATGTTATATTAATCGTGTTTTGAACATAGTAAGACACCTTTTCGTAGTCCGTTTGTGGGCCCCAAAAAAATATTGTGGGCCCACATATTAAACACAAACCAACTAATATTAAAAAAAAAAAAGTAAAAAAAGTAGAACCCACCATCTCCAAACTCATAGAGAAAAAAAAATGGACCCCATATTAACAAAATCAAGCAATATAAAAAAAAAGTAAATCCCATATTAAAAAAAAAACAATGTCAAAAAAAAATGTGCAGACTTTGTATTCGTAGCAAACACTAATATAATAAAGTTTTAGATATGGAGCACAAATTACAATGTTATATTAATCGTTTTTTGAATATTAAAAAAAAAAAGTAAAAAAGGTGGAACCCACCATCTCCAAACTCACGGAAAAAAAATTGGGTCCCATATTAACAACATCAAGCAATATAAAAAAAAAGTAAATCCCATATTAAAAAAACAAACAATGTCAAAAAAAAAAACCTGCAGACTTTGTATTCGTAGCAAACACTAATAATAAAGTTTTAGATACGGAGCGCAAACTATAATGTTAATTGTGGGCCCACATATTAAACACAAACTAATCAATATTAAAAAAAAAATGTGGTCCTCATATTAAACACAAACCAGCCAATATTAAAAAAAAAGTAAAAAAAGTGGAACCAACCATCTCCAAACTCACGGAGAAAAAAAAGTGGACCCCATATTAATAAAATCAAGCAATATAAAAAAAAATGAATCGCATATTAAAAAAACAAACAATGTAAAAAAAAAAACGTGCAGACTTTGTATTCGTAGCAAACACTAATATAATAAAGTTTTAGATACGGAGCACAAACTACAATGTTATATTAATTGTGTTTTGAACATTAAAAAAAAAAAGTAAAAAAAGCGGAACCCACTATCTCCAAACTCATGGGGAAAAAAAAAGTGAACTCCATATTAACAAAATCAAGCAATATAAAAAAAGTTGAATCCCATATTAAAAAAATAAACAATGTCAAAAACAAAACGTGCAGACTTTGTATTCGTAGCAAACACTAATATAATAAAGTTTTAGATACGGAGCACAAACTACAATGTTATATTAATCGTGTTTTGAACATAATATATAGTGTATATATATATATATATATATATATATATATATATATATATATATAATTACTATTCAAAGACAACTACATACATATAGATGCACTATAATCTAAAGTGTTGGGCCTAGGCCATCTAGTTTCTATTTTATAGAAGCCCCGTAAGGGGACGAACACAGCAGCCCTGGGCTTTAAAAATTGTACCCGCATTAAATTCTTGTACCATGAGCTATATAATTTGTACACTTTATCCAACTATTTTTATATCCCATGTAGACACATGTCATAGTACTTAATATTATTTTCCTTCTCATGTATAGACGTATGCACTTTAAATTTAATTCTCCGGCATATTTATTTACTCCGTGCACTTTTACTTGTTCACTTTTAACTTTTCATGTTCTAGCTGAATATTTATTCTCTTCTCATGTATAGACATAAGCAGTTCAATTTTAATTCTCCTACACAAATTTATTTCCTCCATGCACTTTTACTTGTTCACTTTTGGCTTTTTACATTTCTATTATATTTCTATTATATATAAGCGGCTTGGGGGGACGAACACGACTCCCCAAGCTTGTACCAACAGCTTCACGAATTGTACCCGCATTAAATTCTTGTACCATGAGCTATATAATTTGTACACTTTGTTCAACTATTTTTATATCCCATGTAGACATGTGTCATAATACTTAATATTACCCTTCTCATGTATAGACGTATGCACTTTAAATTTAATTCTCCGACACATTTATTTCCTCTGTGCACTTTTACTTGTTCACTTTTGACTTTTCGTGTTCTAACTGAATATTTATTCCCTTCTCGTGTATAAACATATGCAGTTCAATTTTAATTCTCCTACACAAATTTATTTCCTCCATACACTTTAATTTGTTCACTTTTGACTTTTCACATTCTTTGAGAAGTAATAAATCTCACGTCGATATATGCCACAGTGCTGAATATTATTATCTTGAATATTATTATCTTCTCATGTACACACGTGTGCACTTCTATTTTAATTCTCCGACACATATTTATTTCCTCCGTGCACTTTTACTTGTTCATTTTGACTTTTCACGTTATTTAAGAATTAATAAATGAAGTACTCCTTCCGTTACATATTACTTAGCCACATTACTATACCTGACTTTTCATGTTCTTTAAGAATTAATAAATAAAATACTTCTTCCGTCCCATATTACTTGGTCACATTACTATACTTGACTTTTCACGTTCTTTAAAAATTAATAAAAATGAAGTACTCCCTTCATCCATAATACTTGGCCACATTATTAAAAATATATGTCTATTTTTCTATTTTATATTTATCTTCTTTTCTATTTCTATTATCTCCATTTTTGTTCTTTGTCAACACTTTAAATGTGAAGAGAGGACGAACAATAACAATGCAAATTTGTACCAAAAGTTATTTTAATGCTCCTGCACATAACTTGTTCACTTTTGACTTTTCACGTTCTTTGAAAATTAATAAATAAAGTATATATTTTATCATAATATCCATATTTATTGGTATATAGTCTCAATAGCCTCAGAAAATGATTTGAAATGAATAATTAATGTGAGAGGTGAAATAAGAAGAAGATTTTTTTTCCGTGATTTTTTTCCTTGATATGTTAATGTCGACAAGTAAAAGTAAAGGGAGGGAGTGACATTTATCCCCGGTTTCCTTCATTGTCAATACTTTACTTATTTACTCTTCTTTGCAGTCTCTGATTATTATTTCTTTACATTTATAAAATGTATTACTTTATATTTTCATTTCAGAATTAAATTTGGTGATTAATGATATAACATATATCTTTCTAATTTTCATTTATTTGTAATAGTTAATATTAATTTAATAAAAATATTTTAATCCAATATATACAACAAAATGGTTCTTATGTTTGGATCTGAACAGTTACTTAATTGAAATGGATATCAACTTGTCGGTATACATATAAAATATTGAAGAATTTAAAAGAAAAAATTTAGAACCAAAATATTTATTTTTTCTCATATTCTTACTAATTTTCTTTTACATCAATGAACAACTTTCATTGTCATGATAATGATAAAAAAGTCCGACTCTTTCCATCTCAAAGACTTTTAATTACAACTAAAGTGATAGTACATAAAATAAATTTTGTATATATAATAACAATTACAATGTTTTTAAAAGTTATTTTCTGTCACACCCCAAAACCCACCCTCGACGTGACCGGCATCCGACGTCCTGAATAACATCGGAAGAACCTATACAACACAATAATAATACTTGAACCCTCCAGGTTCAACATTCGCCTCCAACAATTTATAAATTAAATGTAACAAATCATGAAAACATGAATTAAATCAGCGGAAGACTTTATAATTTAAATGATTCACCCCAAAACATGATAGTGTGCCCGAAAGAGTTAAACGACAACTCTTCTTCTACCCACATTCGAATTTATACTAAGGAGCTTCTAAGAATAGGAGTAAATGTCTAACCCATCGGGACGCAACCCGGAAACTAAAATAAGTAAATGGAATTAAATAAATAGAGTGTCCCACGAACGAAGATGTGGGCTCACCAAATCAACAACAGCAGCAAGTTCTCCTAAGCGTCGGGAGTATCACGAACCCGCTCTTCTCCGTTTCCTAACATACCATCAAAAACAACAATGGTATGCCTGAGTACTTTCGTACTCAGTGAGTGCCTCGGGGACAACAAATATTATAAAAATAAAATATAATAATACATAAAGAAATCAGTTCTGAAAAGATGTCATAAAAACAGTCATTTCACTTTGTGATTCTTAATATCATTTGTTAAACAGTTTACAAAGCCATTAATCAATATAAAACAAGTATTCAGCATGTGTATCTCAATAAGAATTATCAAAACCGATTATAAAGTCTTTTGTCAAGTTACAACTTTCAATTATGCCTTTCAAATTGATCATGATTGTCAACAACAGTTCCATGAGAGATTACGAATATCACACATGCCGATATAGGCCCAAGAATCAATCACATCGATGGGATGACCGTAGGGTTCCCTTGTCACAATGCACCACACCGGATTATAAAATCCTCGGTGACCACTCATCCTCCCGAATGGCTAGGCATAAACACATCGGAATATGAAATCCTCGGTGACCACTCATCCTCCCGAATGGCTAGGCATAAACACACCGGAGTATGAAATCCTCGGTGACCACTCATCCTCCCGAATGGCTAGGCATAAACACACCGGAGTATGAAATCCTCGGTGACCACTCATCCTCCCGAATGGCTAGGCATGAGCACACCGGAATATGAGACCCTCGGTGACCACTCATCCTCCCGAATGGCTAGGCAAAATCACATCAACAGAGTTCATAACATAAAAGCCGAATTGCAATTCATCTCAAGGTAGTCACATCACCATTTACCATTAAGGTTCGTTATGCCATATCGTAAAGATAAATCATTTCAAAGAATGTCTTGAAAACGTTTCACTTCTTTAAACAAGTTTCAATTTCCACAATTCGTAATAACATACTTTTATGAGTCAACAACCTTTCAAGTAACTAGTTAAATCATCCATCAAGAGAATTCCAATATCATTACCAATCGTTATCCTTCATTATTAAGCATCTCTTATAGAGGAAAACATTCATAATATCATATACATATATAGGGTTTGTTACAATCTAGGTTTAATGTGGGTTTGTCCCCTCACACACATTAACCACCATTTAGACATGAATTGGAGTTCAAGAACTATGAAAAGAATTACTTTTCCTTTCATTCATTAAAGAATCTTCAACAAAATTAATACTTCCAACAATAGTTTCAAAAGTGATTTTAAAAGAGACATACAAATCACAACCAAAGAGTTTGTAAAAACCGATAGAAACAGTATGTTCAAAAGAGACATACAAATTACCTTTATATTAAAAAACAAGGATTTTAAAAGAGCCATACATTAGGGTTTTATATGAGAAGTTCACCCTTTTTATTCAATAAAGAACTTTCGAGAAACAGACATATATCCATAATAAGGTTTTTAAAATAGAGACATACCTTAATATGTTAAACAAGGTTTAACAAATCACTTTTCTAATGAAGAACACCCAAACCCTAGCTTGAATCACTTTGAGAAGAATTATGTTGCAAACCCTAGGTTTTGGTCACAAAATCATGTTAAGAATCATGGGTTTGATGTTAGAAAGGGATTAGGAACTTGAATTCAACCTAGAATCATGATAAAACTTACCTTGTAGGGTTCTTGAGGCTTGGGACTTGTTCTTCCTGACTTTAGGGTAATTTTTCGTGACTAGGGGTGTTAGGGAAATAAACCCCAAGCTTAAATATAACTAAAAACGCGTAAACCCGACTTTTTGACCCGAACCCGACCTGTTTCGCGATGGGTCCGCGATGTGGGGCCATCGCGCAACAGTCTGCAGGTCAATACTCAGACTTGCGCGATCGGCCCGCGATGCGGGGCCATCGCACGCGCCCCCACGCGCCTGAAAATCCGACGGGTGTTGGTTCTGCACAGTGTTCGGTAAAATGGACATAACTTCTTGTACGTAACTTTTCTTGGGGTGGGCGACTTACCGTTGGAAATCTATTTCAAAGATCTACAACTTTCATGAAGGAAGTTTTTCCAAATTCGCAACACATTTTCATGAAAATCCCCCAGAAGACAGGCCTACCAAAACTTAGGTGAATTTAAGAGGCCTTAAGAACTGCACTAGTTGGTTTGACTTCAAAACGACCACCTTCCACCTGAATTCATCAAGAATGGATTCATATAGATATAATATCATCTTAATACTAGATTTTTACACATTCACACCTAGTTCAAGTTTACGGGGAACACATTTTGAAAATACAAACCTTAAAGACTGGCTCATTAAAGCGAATAGACATGCTCGGCCCATGCATCGCACGGGCATGTGTTTCTAGTGTATATATCATTATCATACTCCAATTTCAATATTTATTATAATTTCTTTGTAGCAAAATTGCACAAAAAAAAAAAAAAAGATGATGTGGAGATGGTTGATGCGGAGATAAATTATGTGAAAATGGATCTGGGAGTCGAGGACTATGGAGAATATATGGACATAGATCTGGAAGTAGAGGACTCTGAACGATTTATTTCTTTTGAGGTAAGACTTTTGTAACTTTCAAATTTAAGTTTAAATGATACAAATGTACAGTGTTTTTCATTTGTCTTATAGGCTTTTAAATCCTGATTATGCAGTAGTAGGTTTATGACACCGGCGTGTAGTCTTTTTTTTTCTTCTTTTTTCCCCTTAAAGACTTTCCTCATAAATAATCAGATTAACGAGATTAATTCAATAACCTCATCATTGCACCATTCGACTTAGGTGAGTATCTAATTTCTCAATTTTGAGAAACTCCTTGGTTCCCATTTTTGTATTTAGTGTTGCATATCAAGCCGTGCACCTCTTTAAATCCTCTGAATTTTAGTAGTTGGAGTACTACAATCTATTTTATTCTCATGTCTTCTTTTATCAATCTTCATTAAAGGAGAAAAAAAATCTCATTTACATCATTGAAAATGAATTTCGAATTTCTTATCTTGTGTTGTTTTTTATGTAACAGACGATTGTGTATCGTTCACTCTTAGCACAACACTTGATGCTTTGGTAGGATTGGATCATGATACACATGAGATAATATGTGAGTGCGGAGAGGGCTTCGATAGTGCTCAGCGTTTGCCGCCCACCGAAGCTGGTGTGTCCACTATGGAAACCGTGCGGGAACTCGAATCCTTGAAAATGTAAGCAATGCAGTAGTAAAAAGTAACCTCATGAAAAATCTAGCCAGGTGCCTAAATGGTGAAATGGTGCCTGAGTTTTCCAGGCAGGAGATGGTTGATTGCCTTCCAATCGAACCTGGAGGGACCACTTCCACATCGGGTTATGACTACGTTCGTACAAATGGTTTGCATTTGGATGAAGATTATCCGCATCTGAACGACTATTTTACTTGCTAGTGTCTTGAGTTACAAGTAAGTTGCATATAGATTTATTCTTTTTAAAACAATAATTTGAAATTGTATTAATGTGACACTTTGTTGCATATTTTATGTCTTCTTCCTTGTTTGCTTTTGGGTGGGTTCCAAAATTTTGGTAAAAGTTTTCCATTGTTTCCTTTATCAACTGCGGATCCTTCCTTTTCTTTAACTTTTTCTTTCTATTATTTTTAGTTCACTAATTTGATTGAGACACCTGTTATACCCCATTTTAACTGGAATCAAAATGGTTTACAACATCCCGGTAATTTCGAGGTTAATTAAAGTTAAGGAGTCGTCACCTAATTATTTATGGTGAATTAGGACACCTAAAGTTCATTAAAGTTATTTTCTAAAGTTAACTCCGTTTTAAGGTCTACTAACTTAATATTCTAGGTAAGGATTCAATTAATCTAAAGGGAAGATATTAAGCACCCTTTAAGATCCATTAAAAATGGTTAACCGACCGGACTTACGTTGAGAAAATTGAGGCTGATTGTTATATACAAATGTGGAAGCATTTAAAAAAAAAAAATACAAATATCATATGAAAAGTAGTGAACTAAATAAAGTTTAGGTAAAACGTTTGTGTATTTCGAAAGTTGTGATTAGCTTAACCTGAAAGACTTATGAAAAGACTATTAGTTCAATATAAACTATGCAAATGTTGTTTTAACAAATACATGTTTCAAATGTTGAAAAGAGCTAAAGTGAAAAGTTATCCATAAAAAAAACTAGTTTGCTTTTTTTTTTATTTCTCAAAACAGGCTAACGTTAGTGTGTAAAATTTGTGATATTTTGAAAGCATATCTTTTTCTTTCTAACTAAAAAAAGGTACCAAACTCACAGGAGGAAAAATTAAACTCCACTTAATTTAAGACCTAAATTGCTGATTAAGACATCCTAAATGGTACTTGGTTAAAATAAAGCAGTTAAACATTTTAGAATAACCACACAACTAAGTAGAATGTTAGTCACACCAAACATGTAAACAAGCAGCATCAACGAATAAATAAATTAGCCAAAATAAACTCCCGACAGAAAGATTTGATTATTTTGTAATTCTCTTTGAGCGATGTAAAACTGGAAATGATCGAGGATGCACGGGCTCCGTGTGGTAGCGGCGTCGTTGAGTCTCAAAGTGAGACTCTTCGGCTCCGGTGTTCATGCAAACAAAGAAAAGTAACAGGAGATTAGAATAACGATATGGTTCTTTTTTTTATATATAAAAAAAAAAGTAAACGAAGTAAAGTAATACTATCATTCAATTCACGACCCATAAATTCAAGAAAAGCCACTACGAACATATACATGAATAAGGACCTTAAAGACATGAACAATTGATCAAATTTTTGCACTAAAATCTACATATGAATAATAAAGAAACACACTCAGTACCCTATGGAAGTCACTTTCTTAAACCATAATATGAGCAGCCAGCACTTGGAACAGATTTTAATATTTAGAAATATATCAAATCAAGCTCTTCAAACACCAACTAAGATTAAGTAACACCAATTGCAGCCCGTGAATTAAAACAGAACATGTTTACTAAAAATAAAGAACTTGAACAGAGAATGATACTTTATGTTTGAAATACAAATGATTTAACACTTTGCAAATATAGAAAAATACCTTCGAGTAGTAATCTATTCAAAGCAGAGAACGTCCATTTCCATTCGAACAAACTCAGAAATCAGGTTTCGACAAATTACAAGGAGAGATTAACCTTAAAATACTACTAAACATCATTTCCTGAATAGAAGACTAGTAAAGGAATCAATAACTTCAATTATTCTAAGCCAAACATCTACAAATTTCTTCTAGCCAAGCCTAAAAAAAAAGATTTGTCAAAAACTTAATCCTACTAGTAGCTAATAAAATTCTTGCTCCAGATTCATTCTAGGACTGCAAACACTAAAACTAATGTCTTCAACAACCTTAGCCCTTAGCTAGCCATCCAGATTAAGTAAACTAAGAACACAGTCCATTTTTTTAGGAATCATTGGCACTTTCTAATCTATACGCCCAAACAAAAATCTAATCTCCCAAAAATGAAGCTGGTATTTCCACAGGAAAGGTCAACATTGACGCGCATTTGAACTTATGCTGCTTATATTCGTTCCTTACAGTGACTAAAGAACCTCCTCTTCTACTTAATTTCAAGCCGCATAGGATAAGAACACATTCCTAATGTCATAATTCTAGGAATGTGAAAAGTTTAATAATACAGATGAGAGGAAACCTATCCAACACATGATTTTAATTCATCTATATATAGCAGAACATATATTCGCATAGCATGAATGATGGAACTGCAGGGGCCTGACTTCTCGATACTTCGACATAAGAAAGAACTTCACTTCTTAATAATTAGATCACTGGTTATGGGTTAATCTTAGACCAGCAAAGAAGAACAATGAATATTTGATTTTTATGATATCTAAATGAGCAAAATCAAAACAGCTAAAGTGATGACAGGGAACTTTGAAGCATCGCAAATCAACAAGATATATGCAGCTAACGATATCCTCGCAATGTACATAGAGCAGCACATATTTGGCTGACCATCTAATAGTAACAGTTTGACACTATATAACTAGAAACGAACTCGTCGCAACACATTATCCTTTTAAAGGGAACAGGACAGGGGTTACCAATACATTGATACATGATTTTTAAAAAAGGGATGAATTGAATCCAAACGACACAGGTATCGATAAGAGGCATGTTCGACGTCTATTCTCACGATACATCAATACAACAGGTGTCAAAAAACATCAACACTGGCATCAAATACACAACATTAACGTTCCGAAGGCATGATTTTACAAGAGAGAACTCTGATTCATGATTTTATCTCAAACGGGCAGATTCATTACTCTAACAGTGAAAGAAAAACAGAGAAAAGATTGAAGCTTAAGATTCACCGACCTTTTATGGGTGCAGTGAACGGGGTGTTGGCCTCGAATCTACACTCGCGTTATGGAACAGATTCAAGCCTCGAAACCAAATGAATTTTAAATCTCTACCACGACTAGAGTATACACTGAGACTGAAAGGGTAATTTTAGAAGATAAAAGGTTCTAAAAATATGCAACTATTGTATGGTGTGATGGTGCTCCCCTTCGTTAAAAAAAAAAACCTTCCTTTGCTGAAGGTATAAGGTAGATTTTATAGGAGACCAAGGCTAGAATTTTGGACATTTGAATTTCAAATTCGAAAATGTCAAAAGGGTGTCACGGGTTGGAGCAAGCCGAAAATGGCAGGGACGGGACAGCTTTGTCAATGTGGTAAGGGCTGTTATTTTCATTAAAATAGTGCAGCAAAGCTGCTACCATGAAAGATAGTGGGAAAACGATCGAAAAAGGGAAGTTCTTTTCATTTTTAGTCAAATCCCACGTGAGGGAGAGGGATGAGCGTATTACGTTTGAATCATTAGAAGATGACAAATTCAATAAAAGCTTTGCCCAAAATGGCCGAGCACAGTCTGAAGGGGTGGAGACGAGTTAAAATGTTGCCAAAATTGAAGGAAATAAGCTAGAAATTGTGAGGGTGTTGTTGAGGCGGCGTGGAAGATTTGAAGGGGATTAGGGCATCACTTTGCTGGTGTCTTTCAAAATGAAGACCAAGGGTCTGTTTTGTTGGGTTTAGAAAAGATAATCATAGGCTGGATTGTTAACTTATGGGCCGATTATGGTCAGATTTGGGCCATTTTGGTCGAATTTCATAGTCCTTTCCTTCCTTCGCTTTAATTCCTTTTGGGCTTCTTAGTAATTAACTTCTACAACTTCTAAGCGATTAACTTGTATAATATATATTATGCAACGTCAATTAATAATTAATATGTAGAAAATAAAGGACTTAATAAAGTATTGACTTATAATTAATTTAGCGAGTACAAATCCTAAAATGAAATGATGACGAACCATTAAAATTTATGATAAAGTAATGCTAGTAATGTTGATAGTAAAATAGTGAAGATGTAAGTAATAAGAGGGATAACGATATTAATAGTAGTAGCAATAAAAATAGTAGTGAAAATAAAGTATTTAGCTCGTTAATAAATTTAGAAGCCCAAGGAAATAAATTGGAATAAAGGAGGGACAAAATTGGGTGTCAACAACACCCTTGATAGCAATTGCAGTAGCGAAGTGGCATATACACACAAAAATTATTGTTGCTATTTTTTCATACTTGTTGCCTTTTACTTCACATAGTAACATTAATATATATAATAGTGAAGATTAATTCAAGTTAATAAGATGCTAGTTATGTGTTTTAAATACATTACCTTGGATGTTATTGTTAAAAAAATATTTAATAATATGAAGATTTGAGTAGTTTTGTTTAAAGTTCTAAACATTTCTTCTAAAAAGTCGATAGTTTTTCTTTCTTTTAATTATATAAATTTTGTAGTTCCTTTTACAATATCCAATATTATCTAAGAGAAAATAAAATCATAAATTCATTCTTAAAATTTTTTGGGCCTCAAAAATTTGGGGGCCTAAAGCAAAGGCTTTACTTGACACACCCTTGATTGCTATGATCTTGGAAGCATCTCCGGTTAGCCCTATTAAAAAAAAAAAAACTCAATTCCTTTGAAAAATCCCAGCTTGAAAGACAAAAAGAGAATAAAGGAAAATATTTTATTGATAGGCTCTATGAATCTCTACAATATCTCTTGTTTTCTCTTGTTATGAAAATAGCTAACAACACCCTATTTATAATAGTATGAAACCTACCTTAACTCAAAACAGGAAAACCTATTCCTATATTAATTTGACTATAAATCCTAACTAGACACGAATTAAAATAGCAAATCCTAATCAAATTTGGTTTCCTACAACTTTGGATTATTATTTCCAACATTCTCCCGTAATTCAAAGTTAAACACTGTCTGTTCAACTGTCAGTCACCACCTTCCAATTTGTTGAAGCACTTTCTCTTCAACCTTCACAATCCTTGGAGCACTTTCTCTCTAACATTCCAATTTTGTTGATGCACTTTCTCATCAACCTTCAATTGTTGAAGCACTTTCTCTCCAACATTTCAACTTTGTTGATGTACTTTCTCGTCACCTTTCAATTGTGGAAGCACTTTCTCTTCAACCTTCACAGTCGTTGGAGCACTTTCTGGTCACCTTCAATTGTTGAAGCACTCTCTCATCAACCTTGAATTGTTGAAGCACTTTCTCTTCAACCTTCAATTTGTTGGAGCATTTTCTCTTCAACCTTCAATTTGTTGGAGCATTTTCTCTTCAACCTTCAATTTGTTGGAGCATTTTCTCTCCATCCTTCCACTTTTTTTCCCCTTCACTTTAACTTTAGAGAAGATGTTCGTCCTCCTGTGTCATTTGCTTGTACCTCTTTAACCTACAATATTTTTCTCAATCATTCTCAACATGATTATTCTTCATGCATACATCATTGACTCGACATTCGCCAACATGAACATTGCCCAGACAAGCAGCATATATGGGTTATACCGCCCGCCAGCAATGGATGCTCTTTAATTCTTTACCAGGATCGTAGAATCTCTGATACCAATTTAAAGGAAAATATTTTATTGATAAACTCTATGAATCTTTACAATATCTTGTTTTCTCTTGTTATGAAAATAGCTAGCAGCGCCCCTATTTATAATAGTATGAAATCTACTTTAACTCAGAACAGGAAAATCTATTGCTATATTAATTTGACTATATGTCCTAACTAGACATGAATTAAAATACAAAATCTTAATCAAATTTGGTTTCCTACAACTTTGAATTATTATTTCCAACAGAGAATAATCTAAGTAATACCTTTCTTTTCACACAGTTAATCCAAAAAAAGGACCTTTTCTAAAATTATAGATTTACTTGTATTGCTAGTTACATTGTTAATTAGATCAGAAAAATCTGTATTCAGATAAGGACAAAATCAAAAAAACATTGAAAGGAAAAAATCCATAAGTAGCGAGACTATTGACCTTTTTTCTTTGCAAAAAATAGCGATAATTTTTTTTCAAAGTGTAGCAATATTTTGTTTTCAAAACATGACATATACTATAATGTATTCGCACACATACAATATTAATGTATATACACTGATACATGATATGTACAATTACACTGATACAATGTATATATAAATGTACATATATTGCTACATTGTATATACACTGTCAGTGGCAGATCCAGGATTTTACACAAGTGGGTTCAATCAGTAAATAAGGATGAGCAATTCTGATCGCCAATAGTGTAAGTAGCGTCGAGCACGACAAAAATTTGACCTCTTCTATTTGTTTAAGTATGTAACCTCAAAACAAGATTTTTTTTAAACCCGACACCTTTTTATTTAACAAAATTGAGCAAAATTTTAAAAATTTACAAAGAACCTATTTACATTTACTTGAAAAAATATTCTATCTAATTTAAAAAATTTACTTTAACAAGAGTTTAAATTTTTTTAATCCAACGTAGTTTCACAAATCATGTATAATTATCAAAGTTGTTATTTACGAACAAAAGACACTACAAAAAAGGGTTTTAAAGTTTAAACTACACAAAACTAATATAAATTAATTAATTAAAGCAAAATAACTAACAAAATAGATCGAATGTAGTTGCATGTTTTAGCAAAAAACTATGAAAGAGAGTACCGAAATTCAATTAATAAAAAGTTAAATGGTTTTTGAAGTAAAATAGATTTTAGATATATTTTTTACAATTTGAGTAAGAAACAAAATATACAAGGTAAAATAGAAAGAGTAATAAATTTGCTAGCTGGCATTTGACTAGCATGGGCCGCGTTTTTATCGTAACATTGTTAGCCAAATTGGCCTACTGGCCCTACCATATACATAATGAACTGAGCTAAAAAGCAGCATGCAAGGTAGAATTGATCCCGGGTATTCACCATGGCTTTGAACTCACTTGCCCACTGGACCAGAGCTTGACCTTGTATTGTGTGGGTTCAAGCAGAGGCGGATCTACATGGAAGGTTGGGAGTGCACATGCACTCCCACCCTTCGAAAAAAATTATGTACATATATGTGTATATATCTTTTGAAATTAGTACATATTTAATTGTGCACTTTAACAAACAAAAGTGTCTTTGGATCACGTTGGTTGCTACTACTGCTTCCCTTACATGTCACCCCGGATCGAACTCGAATGTCACTTTTAATTATTTTTTTGAGTCTATTTATAGGAAAACAATAAGCGTTAAATGAGCTCGCCCAGATTCGAACCTGCATTGTTACCACATGTTGCATAGCCTTAGCCACTGAGCTATCTCTTTCATTTGCTTCACTGTGTTAAATTTTATTACACATATTTGACCTATGTATTTGTATTTTCGCCATTGCTACGCTATTATTGACCAGTCGGACACAATATTATCTCTCAGTGGTCATTAAAATTTTTATTGGTGTTTATGTTAAGATATTAGTGCTCCCGCCGTCTTAAAATCCTGAGTCCGCCTCTGGTTCAAGTGATTTATATATAGACATTTCACAATAATTTTCCTAATATAAACAACAAATTTCGGACGAATTGGGTTTAGTTGAGCCTACTTGACACTACGTGGGTCCTCCCTTGTACAGTGGCAACATATACCAGCATGCATGCATACAAAAATTGTGCCTATAATTTAAGAATACGTGCCTACATATTTGTTATAAAATGTAAAATATAATTATGTTTTGTAAGTACACTATGAAGCGTAATTAACGATAATATGTTACATTAGGTAATTTTTCTTTTTCCAAAAAGCACTGAAACAAATATACAACAAAAGAAAAGAACTAATTGTCTGATTTTAAATTAAAAGGGAAGTAAAAAGTGTGACTTTGCCTGGACATTTGGTGAAGTGAAAGTAAGTGTGCGTCAAAGAGAGAAAGTAAGCAGAAGGCATATATTTTAAGGTATAGTATGTGGTTGAATTCAATCTTTTTATTTGAAATTCAGATATTTTTGTTCGAAGTTTATGTACGTGTGGTTGAAGTTTAGCTATTTTTGCTTAAACTTCAGGCATATTAAAAAAGTAGTTTTCAAATGAAATTTTTCCAGAATCTTTGTTTATGGGCACTAGAAGTCCTAAATTACCCAAAAAAAAAAAAGGTAAAACAAATTCTCCTTTGTTCCAAAATGGAACATCAAAATTTAGGACAAAACTATAATATATATAAGGAAAAATACATAGGGTACCTACTTAAGACTCTTTATTACAAAATATATAGATAGTTTTCCTTATTTACAAAACATAACGATATATTACGAAACATGACGGATTTTCATATATTTTTTATTTTTTTTTCCACAAAATATATATATATATTTTTTTAAAAATCTTTTATATATATATATATTTTTTTAAAAAAATTGTATATATTTTTTAATTTTTTTTCTTTTTTTTCCCTCAAAAGCTTAAAATATTGCCTAAATTTTTGTGTATGAAAAATGTATGGAATGTGTATGTGTGAGCGAAATTTTTAATATAATTTTCATACACAAAATTGTGAGCGAAAACTTTAAGCCTTGAATATTGTATGAAAGTTGTTACAATGTAGTTGTAGTTATATTAATTTTCCAGAAGCCTAATATGAACTTTATATACGAAAAATGTGAATGAAATTTTAAGTCTTGAACGAGATATACACATTTCATACATAAAATTTTGAGCGTAATGTTTAAGCCTTGATCGAGATATACACATTTCATACGTTCTTCATACATAAATCAGGTGATATCATCGTATTATAATGATGATTCCGACGTCAGAGCAGACTGGACTCTCTCTAAGTAAGAGCTCGTCCTGACTTATTAGTCTTATCGAAGTCGATAGGGAAAAGAGAAAAGTTTCACTGCTGTGGACCGGCTTTCATAAAACACCTTTGGGCAGCAGCTACTATTGGGATCCAATTTCGAGATCAATTCGATAATGAAACTCTTTAAGCAATGATCTTTTCCACAAATAATAGAAATTCCATTTCTTGATCTGTATCTTCCATTTTTGGAAACTTAGAAAGTTCTTCCGTCAAACCTTGATCAATGAACCTACAAAATCCTTCAAATTGTACTTTTTAAGCCTTGAGCAAGATATACACATTTCGTACACAAAAATTTGAGCGATTATTTTAAGTCTTGAATGTTGTATCAAAGTTGTATACAATGTTGTTGTAGTTGTATTAATTTTTACAGAAATCTAATATGAACTTTATACACGAAAATGTGAGCGAAATTTTAAGACTTGAGTGAGATACAAATTTCATATTGTTTTCATACACACAATTTTGAGCGATTTTTTTAAGCCTTGGACGAGATATACACATTTCATACACTAAATTTTGAGCGAACTTTTTAAGCCTGGAGCGAGATATACACATTTCATACATAAATTTTTGAGCGAAAAAAAAATATTTAAAAAAATAATAATTTTTTTTAAATAAAAAATTAAATTTTTTAAAAAAGCATGTTTTGTATAGGCATTGTAATGTTATGTTTTATAAATATAAAACTATCGTCACGTTTCGTAAATATTTCTCTTTAAGATGTATATATACATAGTTGTCCCTTTATATAAAGTTGGGGAAAGACTTGGTTCGATCGAATAACTAATATTCTTTCTAGCGTCTCTACGGATTTCATGTCATCATATCTCTTTGCTCAGTAAAAGGTGCTATTACAAGTTTGCGATTTTTAGTGGGCTTCAAAAGACATGGACCTGAATAGAAATGATATAGATCAGGCAGATACTTGGTGGCCCAAGTCCAGTAACAAAATATTTGGGCTCGAGTACACCATCCCTACCAAGTCATGTTAGTCCAATCGCAAAATCAGTCCAATAGTGAATAGTACTTTATACACATTCATGTATGAAATAAAACAAAAAAGTCACCGTTCAAATGAAAGAACCTCCAATTAGGGGTGTCAAATGGCCAGTAGGATTAAGTTTTGATGGGTCAAGATGGGCTAATTTGATAAATAAGGTCAACGAACTGAGATCGATTTCGTCAAAACGGGCTAAACATTGATCATAGCTCAATTCGCCCAAAGACTGGATATCTAATAAAAAAAGTTTAGATTGGTTGAATTAGATGGGTCAGATTGAATTAATAAATGTGCGGGTCATTAGGGCATATTTTCGTGGGCTAATTATTTTGTGCCCCTTACCTTCAATCCATATTATTGGAAGTATCTTGGGGGAAATATCACTTTTAGTCCCTATCTTATGGCATAATTCCGATCTTGGTCCCTGTGTTACTTAAGATGGCATAATATACCTTTAATTAAACATAAGAAGCGTTTTTCATCCCTAAGAAGAGCATAGACCCCATGAGGCTGCTCTGCTAAAGTGGCATTGGTCGTCATCGTTCGTCAACCATCTATACATACAATCATCTACACACAAAATACAAGTATTACAGCTCAAAATAATTGTTTGCCACATTACTAATAATATTCTGAATGGAGAACAAATAATTTGTTACATGGGTCACAATATAATACTTGCAACAACTATTTATAAAATCTGATCATTTAGAGGTAATTGCAGATATTTTTTTATAACATTGATCAGTAACCTGAAATAAATGGTAAGTGACCTAATATAACAAGCTCAATTATACTTATAATATAAGAAAAGTTATTATTGATAGTATAATATAACTTATATACCTTAGAACTATAATGTCATATTTAGTCAACCCACGTAATAAATGATTTCTTATTTTTTCTAAACCATCAAATATTTTGAAAGATAATTCAATTCATCAAAATGACAAATATTGAAACTGAAAGACTTAATATCTTGAGATAAATTCCAACTAATTTTTGGTTACGGCACTTAATTTAAGCTTTTCATACTCTCTTGTTAAATATGGAAAAGAACAAAAGGAAAAGGAGTTTTTTTTTTTTTTTTTTTTAGTTTTCCATTTGTTGTTAGATATCTATTTGGAGCTCGATTAATCCGGATTCACCCCAGAAAGTGCCACTTTAGGAGTTAAAGCGCCCGCTATCAAAGGCGATTCCGTACCCAAGACTCTAAACCGAGACCTCTGGTTAAGGATGAAGGAGTACTTACCATTCCACCAGAAGATAAAGAAAAATGAGTTGATCTAGTTGAATAGATAGATCTTGTAGACATAAGAAGAGGAGAATAAAAATCGCATTTTATTTTAATAATCATATGCTTTATTTCTCTATAAACTGACTCGCAAAATCTCCACTAGCAAGCTAGTTGATAAACATTACAACTTGTTTGAAAAATAATTAATTAGACCACTAAAAAATTAACTAGTCAATAATTTATCAAGTTTCCTAACATTAAAAATGAAGATACATTTCACCTCCTCTCTCCTTTCTTTTTCAGACTCTCTAAACAAAACATTAGTGTCAATTTCTCAGGTACATTCAGCAGATGCTAAAAATTTTCATTAAAAATATTATTTACACAGTATTCATAGATTTTAGTAATTCAAATTTATTTAATCAAAGTATAATGCGTATATCAGAGAAAATGATAAAAATGGTCCCTTATGTTTGGTGGTAGGTTCAAAATAAGTATCACCTGGCCAGTTTTGGTCCTATAAGTTCGCCAAAAGTGAGCACTTTTGGTCTCCAATAAATATTTATCAAACTTTGATTATTAAATTTAGCCGAAATTGTGAAAATAGAAGATATTTAATGGGAACTCCGATTTGGAATTATAGCTTTTGCAATTTATTTTCGTTTTGGTCTACATAAAAGTCTGGTGCAACTTTTTGAGGTTGCAATTTCTATTATTTTTGGTCTTTTTTTTTTTTTTTTTGTATATGATGTAGGTTTTTATGTTGCGTTTGTGTTTTTGAAAGGGTGACGCGACCAGACATATTAAGGAAGTTAGTTTTCCAGTTCGCCAGTCTTGATTGCATGTCGTCTATGATAAATCGATAATTAGGGGGCTGGGAGCCTGGGATTTATGCTGAATAATTGGGAAACCTAAGTATTCACCAAAAGACGTACCTACCTTGATACCAAACAGTTGGGAGGTGAAGTTACTAGTGATGGGGAACAGTTGTTTGAAAGAATTATCTTGGAATTTGACAGATTAATATTTTGCCCTGACATTCACAAAAAAGGTTAAGAGCCTGTTTGGATGGGCTTATGCCTATAAGCTGCAAACAGCTTATAAGTTAAAAAAATAAGGCGGGGTAATTTAACTTTTTTTTTTTTTTGGCTTATAAGCTGTTTTCAGCTTATAAGCTGCTTTAGATAAGCTAAGTCAAATGGGCCCAATTATTTTTTTGAGTTTATTTTAAGCACAAAATAACTTTAAGCCGACCAGTCAAACACTCAAAAAAGTTGAAAACAGCTTATAAGCAACTTATAAGCCAATCCAAACGGGCTCTAAGACATGAGAGGATAGTGAAGCAACTTTTAGTAAAAACCCTATAGAACAAAGAGTAAGGTCATCCACAAAAAATAAGAGTCCGGAACCAAAATGCCCCTAAAAAAATCACTTTGAACCAAAATATCCTAACAAAAAAAAAATGTTACAAAACTACCTTTAGCGAAGTAATTTACTGCGCTAAAGCAGTTCACGGAGACGGAGCCATAAACTGCTTTAGCGCAGTATTTTACTGCGTTATAGAAGCAGTTAATTTTTTTTTTCTATAACGCAGTAAAATACTGCATTATAGAAACAGTACCAAAAAAAAAATAGCCAACTTTATTTTTTCCAGCACTTAGTTTTATTTCCATACTTTGACCAACGATTAGTCGTGTGTCAAGACTCCGAAACGTCAATATTTTATATAGAACCTGATATTTTTTTCTGCGTACAATAATGTAGGCTCAATACATCAAGGATACGTAAATGTTCGGATCGTCATTTTAGGGTTGAAAAGGTGCCCGAAGTAAGTTTTATTTGTAAACTTTAGATTTAAGTGTTCTATATACATAGACGTCCATTTTTGTTTGAAGACTTGTCATTAGCTTAGGGTTTTTTTTTTTAGGGTTTAGATTTATTGAAAATAAAGCCGTTGCCAAAAGGTTTTTAACTGCTTTAGCGCAGTATTTTACTGCGCTAAAGAATATTTTTTTTTGTTTGTATAGCGCAGTAAAATAGCGAGCACTAAAAAAAAATTGGCAATTTTTTTTTTTTTTTTGCAACACTTAGTGTGTTTTTTCATACTTTGACCAATGATTAGTCGTGTGTCAAGACTCCGAAATGTCAATATTTTATATAGAACCTGATATTTTTTTCTGTGTACAATAATGTAGGCTCAATACATCAAGGATACGTATACGTTCGGATCGTCATTTTAGGGGTTGAAAAGGTGCCCAAAGTAAGTTTTGTTTGAAAAAACTTGGTGTTTGACTGTAAGGTTATTTTAGTCAACTTTATATATCGAGAAAATTAGTTAGCTTTATTTTCAAAAATTGAAACCGCAGAAGTGAAATTGACATTCACAGCTACATTACCCCGGGAATTTTACGTTGAAATCTATTGCGTATCATCATCTTATAAGTAAATAAAACTGAAAATTTCACGCCAATTTGGGGGAAAATGAAATTGAATGGGATAAAAGGTGTTTTTTTTTTAAAATCGGCTCGGCCAAACCACCTTGCGGCAGTTTGTCCGCATAGCTCTTGAAAAAATACGCAAGTTAAAAAAAAAATGCGTAAATCGGACGTCCGAGCGCAAAGTTATGACCATCTAAAGGTTGACCACTTTACAACTAGTTTTTCTCCCTATATTTTTTAGAATTATATTTATATTGAAAATAAAGTTATGTCGTGATTAAAAAATAACACGCTTAAATCAAAACCTTAAAAAATAAAACACTTAAACCTTAAACAAAACTTACTTCGGGTACCTTTTCAACCCTTAAAGCGACGATCCGAATGTTTACGTATCCTTGATGTATTGCGCCTACATTATAGTACGCAGAAAAAATATCAGGTTCTATATAAAATATTGACGTTTCGGAATCTTGACACACGACTAATCGTTGGTCAAAGTATGGAAAAAACACTAAGCGCTGCAAAGAAAAAATTTATTAAAATAAGATGTTGCGATCTTTTTATGGAAAAAAACACTAAGTTCCTTAAGTGTGTTATTTTTTAATGTGTAACTTTCTTTCGAATATGTTGCAAAAAAAAAAAAAATCACGTAAATCGATCGTCCGAGCGCAAAAAACACACTTAAATCTAAACCCTAAAAATAAAAAACTTTAAGCTAATGACAACAACAAAAATGAACGTCTATGCATATAGAACACTTAAACCTAAAGTTTACAAATAAAACTTACTTCGGGCACCTTTTAAACCCCTAAAATGACGATCCGAACGTTTACGTATCCTTGATGTATTGAGCCTACATTATTGTACGCAGAAAAAAATATCAGGTTCTATATAAAATATTGACGTATCGGAGTATTGACACACGACTAATCGTTGGTCAAAGTATGGAAAAAAAACTAAGTGCTGCAAAAAATAAAGTTGGCCAATTTTTTTTTTTTTTATACTGTTTCTATAACGCAATATTTTACTGCGTTATAGATTTTTTTTTTAACTGCTTCTATAACATAGTAAAATACTGCGCTAAAGCAGTTAACGGCTCCGTCTCCGTGAACTGCTTTAGGGCAGTAAATTACTGCTCTAAAAATAGTTTTGTAACATTTTTTTTTGTTGGAATATTTTGGTTCAAAGTGATTTTTTTGGAGGTTTGGTTCCGGACTCCAAAAAATAAATGCGAGAGTAGGGGGCCAGTGGGGCTAATCTTATTGGGGTCCCATGTCCTAATATCTACTTGATGTAGGATAACCCTAGACAACATCTCTAAACACAATATGAAATATAAGGAGATAGGGGGTCGCCTTGGCAGATTCCTCTGCTTGGGCAAAAGTAGTTGGTAAATCATGCCATTAACCTCAACTGCTATACTATACTTGTGGTTATGCAATTCATGATCAACCTAGAGATATTGTTGGGGGGGGGGGGGGGGGGGAGGGGGGAAATGAAAGTATCTCAAGGTTCTGTGAATAAATGACCACTCTAATTTGTCAAATGTTTTCTCCAAATCTAATTTTTAAATACCATATCAACCTGTTTTCCTTTTTTTTTTTTTTTTTTTTTTTTTTTTCTAAAGGTATTCATAAGCTCTTGAATTGCAATAGCATGATCACTAGCTCTCCTATTTGCAGTAAAGCTAGCCTGATGGGGACTAATAAGAGTAGGTAAGTAGGGTTTTATCCTATTCGCTATAATCTTAGTCACAGCTTTATAGATGGTATTACATAATCCTATGGGTTTGAAAAATACATTTGAATTTATAAGCAGAACACGTACATTTAGAAGAAAAAGACATCTATAAACATCCAAGTAGTTTAACAGTGCAATGATCGGTACTTGAATTGACAATCCCATTCACTTTAACCGTTTGATTTATTGTTGAACTAAATAATTTAAACAAGTAGCAAAATTAAAATAAAGAGGAAAAAAGAGTAAATTACATTGTTGTCCAAAGATCAACGAGGTAATTATACGTGTAGTTCTCTCTACTTTCTTATTGGCCGTATGATTTTCTTCTTTGCCCTCACTATGGTCTATGTTCCGCAATAATATTTTGGAGAAGCGGGGTTTTAATGTTTCCTATCAAAACGGATTTCATTTTGTATAATTTTTTTTCTTCATAGAATTAAGATTGAGGGAGCGTTAACTTTTTCATCACGCTCCACGGTTCAATTATCAAGGGAATTTTAAAATTTACTATTGGAGAGAATTTTATTTTCGATGTTCATCTCCAAATTTATAATTAAGATTATTGAAAATAAATTATCTTTTAATCATTATAACGTCTGATTCAATTATTGAGGAGGTTTAAGTTTTTCGTATCAAAGATGATTTCATTTGTGATGTTCAACCTTCAAGCCTATGATCAATAATGTTAACCTTTTATCACACGGTTCGATTTAATCATCCAAGGGCTAGGACTTCAAGTGAGGCCCCCTTTTCTTTATTGCTCGACTTACAAGGGACAATAATTTAAACAAATAGCGAAAGAAAGGGAATAACATCTTGATAAAAGAGAGCTTTCTTCTTTAATTGACTTTACACCATGCAAATTAAAATTTGTTAGGACTTTAAAGCGTGTGGCAAATATGAAGCAAAAGGAGAAAGATACATTTTTGGCCTAAGATACAGATCAAATCAACGGGGTAAATACACGTGTAGCTCTTTACCTTCTTTCTATGGCATGTCTGATAGGTAAATCTTGGCCATATGTATTTCCTTCTTTTTCCCTTTCTAGATGCTTTATCTCAGCACTACGCGTAATACTTTTTTTTTTTTTTTAAAAAAACTTTTAAATGCTCGAGCTACTCGTATTTAACACCATTTAACGATTTTATTTTATTTTATGCGATTTTCAAAATTTTAAAATGACTTAAATTAATTTAACTATTTAAGTTTTAATCTAGGTGTTAATAAGTTTCTACTAAACTATTTTTTCAAAACTCGATTTATTGTTTTTGTCACAACCTATGTCCATGATTGTATTGTCTACTTTCGCTTAGTAGACTTCACGAATCTTTTCCTTTACTAGAGAACAGGGAATTAGCGACGGACAAAATTTCGTGGCTAAGCAATAAAAATTCCATGCTAATTCTATTTAGTTACGGATTAGCGACAAATTATAAGAATATTCATTAGTTAGGAGCTATTTAGCGATAGATTAGCTGGAGATTACTGAAGAAAAATATTTTGTTGATAGACTTTATGAATCTCTACAATAACTCTTGTTTTCTCTTATTATGAAAATACCTAGCAGCATTCCTATTTATAACTATAAATCCTAGCTAGACAAGAATTAAAATATAAAATCCTAATCAAATTTGTTTTCCTACGACTTTGAATTATTATTTCCAACATTCTCCTGTAATTCAAAGTTGTATGTCCTAATTTTTTGATGCACTTGTCATCATCTTCTAACATGTTGAAGTACTCGTCTCTAACTCCTAATTTTTTGTTGTTGAAGCACGTGTCTCTAACCCCGTTGATACACTTTGTTACCAACACCCACTTGTGTTGAAGCACTTGTCTCCAACCCAGTTGATGCACTTGCCACCAACCTTCAGTTTTTGTTGAAGCACTTGTCTTCAACTCCTTTGATGCACTTGTCACCAACCCGTTGATGCACTTGTCACCAACCTTAAATTTTTGTTGAAGCACTTGTCTCCAATCCCATTAATACACTTTGTCACCAACACTCAATTTTGTTGAAACACTTGTCTCCAACCTCATTGAGGCACTTTGTCACCAACACCTAATTTTGTTGAAGCACTTATCTCCAATCCCGTTGATGCACTTTGTTACCAACACTCAATTTTTGTTTTTTTAACCACCTCTCCAACTTTTAGAGAAGATCCTTCTTTCCTCTTGTGCTATGTTTGATTGCTCCTTTAAACCTTCAAGTTTTTTTATCTAATTGTTCTCAGCATGATTATTTTTCATGCATATATCATTGGCCTGATGTTTGCCTACATAATTCTTGTCCAGACAGGCTGCATATATTAGCTAATTAATGCTGCCCGCCGTCAGCGGAGGCTATATGATTCTCTGGATCGTAGAAGCTCTGATACCAATTTGAAGGAAAATATTTTATTGATAGACTCTATGAATTTCTACAATAACTCTTGTTTTCTCTTATTATGAAAATAGCTAGCAACACCTCTATTTATATAGTATGAAACCTACTTTAACTCAAAACAGGAAAACATATTCCTATATTAATTTTACTATAAATCCTAACTATATGTAGACATGAATTAAAATATCAAATCATAATCAAATTTATTTTCCTACAACTTTGAATTATTATTTCCAACAATAACCGACAAATTCCGTAACTAATTTCATGTTTTCTAGCAGTGAGTTATGCTATCATCGAATCCCAAAAGCGAGCATACTAATATGAGCTTGTGTTATGTTTTTAAGATTTTCATTTTTCTCTCCTATTTCGAAGTGGGATTCGCATAAATGTCATCATGTGTACCTCTTATATATTCAGAAACTTGTCAACCTAAAAATCTGACGATCCTTCTCTAAAGCCCGCCTTCGTTGGCCGATTCTCAGTCATGAGCATCATAATTTATACAGTATTAATGTAATACAAAAGTTAGATAAGTAGGAGATAATATTTACAAATCCGAAAGTTTTTTTTTTCGAACAAATTCACAGATGAGTTCTTCATATTCAAAACGCGGAATTTGGAACTAATTGAATTGATTTCAGAATTTAGAGATGATGTATTATTAATTATTAGTACTTATGTCATTTGCTAAAGACAGTTTGGAAGTTTCTTGAAAAGGAATAATAATTAGAATGCTTAATGATTGTACGTAATTACTTACCAGTCGCTAACGTAAGAAAGTCTTGGGGAATAATCCTCCTTTAATTATAGAGATTTAATTGGTATCGAATCTCTTAAACTATGATTAATTTTGATACATTCAAAGTGTTGCCAGTTAAGCTTGTTTTATTTTTTTAACCTTCAAATTGTTTTCATTAATTTGTCCATGAATAGTACTATGTGGGCCGTTGGGGGCACAGCTCCAACGTTGAACTGGATTAGGCTTGTGACGAGGAAAAATCTCGTACGTTGTTTTGTTTTGTTTTGTTTAATTTATTAAGAGGGCTTGCTAAACCCCTAATTAATAATTAGTTAGCCACTCACTTTTGTTATTAAACCCCTATTAACTAATTAGTCTATCTTGTTCTGAAACCTGCTAAGTGTGTGTTATACAACTATTTACCTCATGACACAAAAGAGAGGTATATATTTTGATCCCTTTATCTACAGAAAATTTTAGGATTTTAAGTCAGTATCGAGTCATCAACAAGAATAAGATTAGAAAGCACAATAGATAGCTAAGTGATGTTTGTGTAATTTATCGCCTATCATGAATTTGACTTGTGCCATAAATTCCTAAACCTATATTTTTCTAGAAGATTTAAAAAGAAAAAAATTCGGTGACAATTAATAATATATGTGTTAATTACTTCAATCAGAGGCTAAAATCTCGTGATTATGGTTTACAATAAACATTAATATTTGTAATTAACAACTTATAATGAAATACAAAGGGGTCATGTAAAGTTTGCTTTCGCATCCAACTTCGGAATGAGAGTACTGAAAAGTTGGAAGCCATAATATGGCGAGTTCAAAATTTAACTGTTGAAGACTTAAAGTGCCTTTTGAGTTTAGTGTTAAAGCTCAAGCCTCAAGGGAACAAAATTGTAGGCCTCAAAAATTCGGCCAGAGTGGCTAATACCTTCGTGATGGAATAAACCTCATAGAAAACGTTGAATCCCAATGAGAGGAAAGTATAAAGTATGTCCCACGAGAATTCGAAAGGGGATTGATTCATTGTGAAACTTACATAACTAAAAAAATCTAACGTTAAAATGAGAGGAGAAGGTTAAGGGCCATAAAAAGACAAGTTCATGATTCAACGATTGAAACGTCTTTTGTGTTTACATAAGAAGATAATCCACGAGGCCCCTAAATTGTGCCCGGACGAATAATTAATACCTTGATGGTCGGGCTACACGGGTGCGACACAAGTTATGGCTGTATGAAATGACTTCCGTACATCTGCCACAATTAAGAAGCCGAGTTCATGGTTCAACTGTTGAAACGTTTTTGTGTTAATGCATACGGAAATAAAATCGTGAGGCCCCTAAATTGCGCTCGCGCGAACAGTACCTTGACGGTTGAGCTATGTGGCGCGACACAAGTTGTGGCCGTATCAAATGACTATTCCGTACATCTGCTACAATTGAGGACCGTTTGGTACATCCTCGTGATATTGATCAACAATCATCAAACAGATAAACGAGTTAAAAAACTCCAAATTTTTATCAATGTTCAATTATCAAAATTAATAAAAGATACTACATGGACTAGTGTTTTGGTTTATTCATTTAAGAAAAAGAAAATAATAACCAAACAATTATTTTCCCAATTGTTACTTGTGATAAGATTCTTTATCTCATATTCTAAGTTGCAAATCTATTCATTTGGTAGTATAAGCCAAACCAAAAATTATGATTAGTCCACAGTCCACGGTCTAATTTCTGACTAAGATATAGAGATACAAAATCTTTGAAAGAAGCTCTAAACTCCTAATATTCCTCTTAGTGTCTAATTTAAAAATGATATATATACACCAAATTTTCAATTTATTAATGTGTGGTCCTTCTCCCAATCAACAGGAATGGTCCTTTAATTTGGTCCCCACGTACACTGTTAATCATTTTAGTTTACTTTCAGATTCAATTAGTTTATTATCCTCTATAAGGTAATAAAATAAACAAATTAAAACATATAGTTGTCGATCTGGTTTTAAAATTAAGACATGGCAGAAACTGATGAGTGGGGAGAAAGTGGAGGTTTAATATTTTCTCCTTTGCTTTTATATTCTCTTAGCATCTCCGTGAGGGAAATTTTGAAGCAATAGTAAAATTATCTTATGTGTGGTCAATAAATCACAGCCGATTTGAATCAATCCACTAATGCTTGTGCCAGAAAAAACTGCTTATATTACACCCTTTTAGAGTGCGGCCTGCCCTTTTATGAAATCTGCGTGAATACAAAATTCTTCGCACACCAAACTGTCCCTTTTTAGCATCTCTTCTTACATTCTGTTAAAATCAACAATGATCTGAATTTGCGGAAGAAAATAACTAGGGTTCACTGACCACATTACAACGAAGAGGGAGAAGAAAAAAGGTTCTGGAAAGTTCCTCTCATTTTTCATTGACTGAACTGCAACACTTTACAACAAATGCCGCTTATATATTTGGGCCAGAATTTACATTGCTCAGTACATAAAATTGGGCCTAAACTAAAACTGATACACATAAATAAATAAAACAGACAACTGGACTCGGGCCCAATACCAAATTCATGTAATTCCAACATCCCCCTCAAGTTGGAGGGTGATAGCACATCCAACTTGCCAAGTAAGAAACGATGCTGGCCACCTGATAGACACTTGGTAAACACATCAGCCAATTGAGAACTAGTGGAAATATGGTGAAGAGAAATAAGACCATCAGCCAATTTAGTGCGGATAAAATGACAGTCAACCTCAATATGCTTCGTTCGCTCATGAAATACTGGGTTTTTGGCAATATGGAGAGCAGCCAAATTGTCACAAAATACAGGGACAGGGGAGGACAAACAAAGCCCAAAATATGCTAACAAACGAACTAACCAAACCAATTCAGCCACCACTTTACTCATAGCACGATATTCAGCTTCGGCCGAAGATAAGGATACAACTGACTGCTTTTTGGACTTCCAACTAATCAGGCTACCCCCCAAAGAAATGCAGAAACCAGAAACAGAACGACGAGAGTCGGGACAAGAGGCCCAATCACTGTCGCAGTAACTTCGGATAGAAAAATCAGGAGCATTATTCAGGAAAATACCAACGACAGAAGTACCACGTAAATATCTCAATATATGCAGTGCAGCATCCATGTGGGGAACCCGAGGACATTTAAGGAACTGGCTAAGGTGTTGAACAACAAAACACAAATCAGGCCGGGTGTGAGTGAGAAAGTTCAATTTACCAACTAAGCTCCGATAAGATTCAGGATTAGGCAACAAGTCTCCATGGTCTGATTTGAGCTTAACACACAACTCAAGAGGGGAGACCACGGGTGACACATCAGAGCACCCAAATTCAACCAGTAAATCTGAAACAAACTTCTTTTGATGTAACAAAACACCATGTGAAACATACAGGATCTCAATGCCCAGAAAATAATTAAGCAAACCTAAATCCTTAATCTTGAATTGGTCATCTAAAAACAGCTTAAGAGCATTAATTTCAGCAGGATCATCACCAGTGAGTATAATATCGTCCACATAGACCGCAAGAAATACAACAGAGGAGGCAGATTTCTTAATAAAGAGGGAATAATCATTCAATGAGTGAGTGTAACCCCTAGAGCAAAGAGCATGAGATAGTTTGGCATACCATTGTCTTGAAGCTTGTCGAAGCCCATAAAGAGACTTTTGTAGTTTACACACAAGGGAAGAAGTGGACTGTGAGGAAGTAGAAACCGAGAGCCCTTGAGGGAGTTTCATGTAAACCTCCTCATCCAAATCGCCATGGAGAAAAGCGTTATTAACATCTAGTTGGAATAAGGACCATCCCTGTTTTACAGCAAAAGCGACTAAACACCTAACAGTGCACATTTTAACAACAGGGGAGAAGGTCTCATGGAAATCAATGCCCTCAACTTGTGTATCACCCCTAACAACCAACCTAGCCTTATACCTTTCTACACTACCATCAGCTTTGTATTTAATTTTATAAACCCACTTACATCCAATGGGCTTTTTGCCTTTAGGTAATTCAACAATAGTCCAAGTCCGATTTAATTCTAATGCCTCAAATTCCTTCCTCATAGCCTCTTGCCAGGCAATGTTGGTAGCAGCCTGAGTATAAGAATGAGGCTCAGTTGCAGCTGACTGAGCAGCAGTCAGGGAAGTAGTAGTGGAGCTGGAAAGGGAAGGAGGCAGTTGGACAATAAAATCAGAGAGATGGGAAGGAAGGGTGTGTTTTCTATTGCTTCTCCTGGTATCTGTAACAAGTGGAATAGCAGAAGGAGGAGGAACAGAGGAAGAAGGACCACCAGAAGAGGAGGTAGCAGGAGGAGAAGGGGCAGAGACAGGGTCAACAGGAAAGGAGTCATCATTAAAAATATGAGTGGGTGAAGAAGAGGGTGTGGTGGAAAAATCAGGAAGATGAAAAGGAAAAATGGACTCTTGAAAAGTGACATCTCGAGAAGTGAAAACAGATTTGGCAGACAGATTATAAAGCTTGTAACCCTTCGTGCCAAAAGGGTAACCAATGAAAACACATGGAACAGATTTCGGATCAAACTTTGTTCTATCACATTTAGGGACAGTGGCATAGCATAAACAACCAAAAGGTTTTAAGTGAGAATAAGAGGGTAATGTGCCATAAAGGACCTGGAAAGGGGTTTTATTTTGTAGAACAGTGGAAGGGAACCTATTGATTAAGTAAGTGGCAGTCAAAATGCAATCCCCCCAAAACTTTGTAGGTAATTTAGACTGAAAAAGTAAAGATCTAGCAGTCTCAAGAAGGTGCTTGTGTTTTCTTTCAACAACACCATTTTGTTGTGGTGTGTGTGAACAAGTAGTTTGGTGTACAATGCCATTGTCTGAGAAAAATTGTAAGGCAGTGGTAGAAAGACCAATTTCTAATGCATTGTCACTCCTAATAGTTTTTACAGGGAGGTTAAAATGGGTCTGGATCATAGAAATGAAAGCTTTTAATAAAGGAAAAGCATTACTTTTGGAGTGCATCAAATGTGTCCAGGTTGCCCTACTATGATCATCTACAATGGTAAGAAAATATTTTGCCCCAGAATATGTTTGAGTGTGGTAAGGTCCCCAGGTATCTACATGGATGAGTTCAAATAAAGACTTAGAAATTGTGGTGCTATGAGCAAAAGGCAATATGCCCTGCCTAGCCAAAGGGCAAATAGGACACACAAAGGACTGTTTAGAAGACAAATCAGCAGATATAGAAGAAATTGTTTTCATTTTGGTAAAAGGAATGTGGCCTAGTCTATGGTGCCAAAGTACATCATTTTTATTAATATGGGGCCCATCTTTACAAGGAAGTAAGAGAACAGAATGTAAAGCAGACTTGTGTTGATCACTACCATGCATAGGAGTTAGAGTCTTATTAAAAACAGGAGGAGGAACAATGGGTTGGGGAGTGCATGATGGTTGTACATTCTTTTGAAAAACAGAAACAGGAAAAACAGACTTGGAGGAGCATTGTTTTTCATGAAGAAGTTTGTATAGCCCTTGGTCAAGTCTACCAAGATCCAGAAGCTTCCTCATGGAAGGGTCCTGTATCAGAAGACATGAACAAGAAGTAAACAAAACCATGCAATGATATTGATGTATCAACTTGTGCACAGAAATCAAGTTGTACTGAAAAGAAGGAATGTATAAAACATGATGGAGAGTCAAGGAGGAATGCACAGAAACAGACCCAATGGATGTAACTTTGGCTTTATAACCATTAGGCAAGGTTACCAAATAAGGGGTAGAGAGAGGGGTAAGGTTGAATAAAATATCCTTATTAGAGGTCATGTGGTCAGTAGCTCCACTATCTATAGTCCACACAACTCTACTAGTACCAGACAGCATAAAAGCATGAGAATCATTATTAATATAGACAGGTAAGGACAATACACTACCAGCAAAGTTAGCAGAGCCCATCAGGTTGGGTTGAGAATCAGGTTGGGCAGCAGGACTGATTTGAGCCTGTTGGAGCAGGTTCATGAGTTGAGAGAACTGATTCATAGACAGGCCAGGTATGGAAGAGCCCATCTCTCCTGAAGCACCAGTAGAACTAGCTGTAGCTTTAGGAGCAGTATCAGCATGAGGCAACCAACCCCATCTCTGAAGAGGATCTGGAGGCTCAACATCACCACTCACATTAGCAGCTACCTTTCTCCCTTTAAAAAACTTATGGTTTTGTGGATAACCATGGAGTTTATAACACCTATCAATTGTATGACCAGGTTTCTTGCAATACCGACAAGTGATATTGAAGTCGACCTTCTGATTATATTGCCTAGGTGGAATAGGTGGTTGATAGGGAGGCTGTGGTGATCTAGTGTTGAAGTTTGGTTTAGTATTAAGATTTGCATTAAAGGAGGCAGAATCAGGATTCAGCGTAGGGGTGAAGTGCACTTGTCTTTGGTTCTCATCTTGGAGAAGAATATTATAAGCATCATCAAGAGAAGGGAGAGGATGCATCATAAGCATATTACTTCTAACACCCACGTATACGTCATTCAAACCCATGAGAAATTGGTAAAATTTATCCTCCTCATCATCTTTTTCAATCCCAGATTTAGCAGCACAAGTGCATTCCTTTCCATGACTCTTACGCATTGCCCCCAGTTCATCCCAAGACTTTTTAAGTTTGTTAAAATAGGAAGCAATATCAAGAGAACCCTGCTGTATAGAAGCCAATTCCTTTTTTATTTCAAAGATTTTAGTTCCATTTACAGTTCCATATCGACGCTCCAATTGTTTCCATATACTCTCAGCAGTGTCTGAGTACTGGACACTCTCAGCAATGGTTGGTGAGATAGAACTTGTCAACCATGATATTACCATATTGTTGACTCTATCCCATTGACGAATCTTAGTCGGATTATCATTAGAAGATGGTCTAGGACATGAACCGTCCACAAGTCCAATCTTATTTTTAGCAGAGAGAGACACCGTCATACCTCTCTTCCAACCCCCATAACCAGACCCAGAAAATGGAGTACCAACAAGGCATGTACCAGGAATATCAGAAGAATGGATGAAAAGAGGACTTGTAGACTTAGGGACGTAAGTCGTAGCATTATTACCATCATTACTAGTGTGCACCATTTTTGTTCGATGAGAATGAAACAAGTATACAGAAACAATTACAAATCACTCAAATCAATACGGAAGTGGAATTTATAGGTGAAACCACGATTACCGCACCTCTGGAGTCACAAAATCACCAAAATCAACACAGAAAATTAGGGAAATTAGGGTTACCGCACTTCTTCTCTTAACTCGAAGAAGAAAAGCCTTGAATCAATGGTAAAATCTACGAAACGCGCCTCAAAATACCAGCAGAAATGCTTCGTCAACAAAAATCCATATCGCGAAAGAAGGACAGCAACAAAATCGTCGAACTGAAACACGATGGTAACATCGATCAAAAGGTCTTGCCCAGATCTATCAAATCCCTCGCTTTGATACCATGTTAAAATCAACAATGATCTGAATTTGCGGAAGAAAATAACTAGGGTTCACTGACCACATTACAACGAAGAGGGAGAAGAAAAAAGGTTCTGGAAAGTTCCTCTCATTTTTCATTGACTGAACTGCAACACTTTACAACAAATGCCGCTTATATATTTGGGCCAGAATTTACATTGCTCAGTACATAAAATTGGGCCTAAACTAAAACTGATACACATAAATAAATAAAACAGACAACTGGACTCGGGCCCAATACCAAATTCATGTAATCCCAACACATTCAAAATTCACAATTAACTCAGTAGCAGTTAAAAATTAAGATGCATTGACGATGGTCCGTAACTATATCCATTCAACAAACATGTTGCAATCCTCCCTTAATGCCAGTAAATTTTTTATATACTCCATTCGAATTATGATCTATTTCAATTGGACACCTGAAAATATAATAAAATATTCTTATTAGATACTTTCAGCTTAAATTTTGAAAAAACTTCTGCGCATGCTCTGAAGTGGCTTACTTACCTGCATATATAATTGAGCCTTGAGAACAATTAAGCCGAAAGTGTCTACTATATATGGAAAGCTTTATTATGTGTACCTCAAGTACTCAACTGGAACAATCCGTAGTTTAAGTATTTGAATGAATAAATTTACTGACAAATTTAACGATTTTTTTATCAATGTATTCCACCTTTATCTTTTGATGTGCTTATTTATTATAGGAGTTGCCTTTTCATCACTTGTCACATTGTCTTTGGAAATAGGGAAATGTTCGTCTTTTTGTTATTTTCTCATTTTTATACTCTAGGATTTACTTTTATGTATACGCTAGCAATTAAGAGCGGAGTCATAATTTTTTTTTAAAAATAAATCAAAGAATAAAATAAACACGCGAAGAAGTCTAAAAGTTACAATATATAAATATATATATATATATATATATATATATATATATATATATTTGCTAGCGGAGTCATAATTTTTTTTAAAAATAAATCAAAGTATAAAATAAACACGCGAAGAAATTAAAAAGTTTCAATATATATATATATATATATATATATATATATATATATAATTTTCGACAAAAGGTTCAGATGAACCCGTTATTCCGATCCCCCTAGCTCGACTTACTCAATTCGTTGCCACTCACTTTATTTTGCAGGCTATATAAATCTCACTATTATGTATACAGTCACCTATATTTATCTTTAAGTAACTTAATAATATTTAGAAAAATTATATTCTGTATATATAACTTAACTTTATGTACTATGTTGAATTTCTTGGTGATTTTGTTTTTTTCAAAGAGATACACTTTTTTTTTTTTTTTTAGTATGGGGAGTCAGATGAATTTATTCAATTGCTCAAACTAGACAGCATCCACTGACTCAATTCTATTCACTTTTCTAGTCAAAGATATAATAAAAAGATTCACCATGCATGTCATATACTCGTAAGAAATGTTATCACCAAATGAAGACAAAGCAATGCCGTATCAAATATACGTATAAATATTCTCCAGCATCTTTTCTCTTGTAATTAAGGAAGAAAGATGTGTTGAGTAAAGCTCATAAAAGAAGCAATGTGCATAACAATTTGTACATTATTATTTCACTATATACGTATCAAAATTTATTTGTCTCTACTTAATAGTTATATCATCAAAGCTTGTTCTTTCTCCGATTCAATTTATATGTCTTACTTTCATTTTTAATTTATTTAAAAAGGGTCAATTTTTATATTTGATAATGGGATTCCTTAATTAACTCCGAAATATCATGTGATATGTTTAATACTACAAGGTTTAAAGAGTCTCATTTATTAACTTAAATCACGTATTTTGTCAAACTAAGGCACATACAATAATACGCATATCATTTTATTATTGAATAGTTTTGATAATCAAAGTCCACAAACCCGATCTAAATTCACACTAAATAAGCTCACGCCGCTCGATCACTAAGCGGGTAAATTGTTTACTAGTAAGAAATTATATTTTCATCACTTATATACAGCCACTTTTTCTTGTTTAAGACATGCATAACGCCCCTCCCCCCCCCCCCCGGGGCCGAGACAACCCTCATCATGATCGACAAGATGGTATTATTTTATTAACGAACTAAACATTAATAGAATGTTTCTATCTCTCACACAAACCAACAAAAACATATAGCCTCTCACGAGTAGGAGTTTCTGTAGCTTACAAATTGATACTGCAATTTGATTGGTACAACTTGTCTTTTCTTACTTCGTTTCCTCCATCTTTTCAAGCCTTTATAAGTGAACCAAACCCCATGAACACTTCACACAAACTAGCCAAAATCTTTGAGAGAGAAAAAGAAAAAAGGAAAATCAATAGTACCCTTTTTAAGAAAGAAAAACAAAATGGCTCTTGAAACCGTTGTTTTTCAACAAGATCCTTTCACTTATAGCCACAAAGATAGTAATTTTTACAATCTTGAAAATTTTCACGACTATGGTTTTGGCTTTGAGGGATACTATAATAATTGGGATTCTTCTAATTCTTCAATAGCACAAAGTTATAACAACAACAATAATAATAATTCTTCGTCGGAAGTTTGCACTACCGGATTCTTGCCGGTAGGATGTTCTCCGGTAGAGAATACGGTTGTTTCGGGGCGGGGAAAAAGGCGAAGGACGAAATGCTCGAAGAATAAGGAAGAACTAGAGAACCAAAGGATGACTCACATTGCCGTAGAGAGAAATCGCCGTCGGCAAATGAACGATTACCTAGCCATTCTCCGGTCGTTAATGCCACCATCCTATGCTCAACGGGTACTTTTTTAATTTCTCACGTAACGACATGCATTAATAAACATGTTGGCAATTGGTAGTGGTTTTATTTTTTGAGTTTAAATTTTATGCACAGATGATTATTAAAAAATATTTTTATGCAATCAGGTCACTAATAAGGTAATTATAAATAATGTTTTAAATTAATATTAATTATTAACCTGATAAAATTAGTATGGTGTTATCATTGGTTAAAACTCGCTGTATAAAAAAATCTTTATGATTTTACTGTACATCACTAAATCCTTGAACCGTAAAGAGTTTTCATACAATTAGTGCAGCTAATTAAACCTATTACAATTGGTTATTATTTTATATTTTAGGCTATACTATTAGACTTATTATAATGAATTACTTGTCGTCGCATGTCCAACTGTAACTCACAGTGTAAAACTAGAACTCATGCACGGTTAATGAACATAATTGTAAACTCAGTTTTTGTTGTTGTTCTGTTATTGTCATTATTCTACAGAGGAAGGGTGAGATTTAGTTATTTTTAGCATTTTCGAGCACCCAGTTTTACTGGGTCTGATTCATATTGTTATTGTAACATTTTCGAGCATAATTAATTGATATATGTATATTTTCATGAATTTGTGAGTTTAATCTTTATACTTTACTTTGTGTATTCACCAGAACATTGGAGTACTCGCCTTTTCATGCGTGTATTTTTCTTTATGTATTTCTTAGATTAAGTGTATTATTTGGGTTGGTAATTACGTACTGATAGGTCGTGTTTATTAATTAAAAAAACAACGTTTAAATTGCCCTGTAAGAGTAGGAAACATCCAGCTCGGTAGTTAAAGTCAATAAACTAGTACTAGTTGTAAAACCTTATTGTAAATGATTGATACAATAATTTAACCTTTTTTTATATTTTCTCATAATAATGTTAACAGGGAGACCAAGCATCAATTGTTGGAGGCTCAATTAATTTTGTGAAAGAACTTGAACAACTCCTTCAATTCTTGGAAACACATAAACAAGTTACAAAAAATCAACCACCAAATTTTTCTCATACTAATCCGTTCTCTAAATTCTTCACTTTCCCTCAATATTCTACCGGAAACAACTCCTCGTTGGCGGCCACCACCAACGACGAGGGGTCAACGATGATGGAGGAGAGGCAGTCGGCGGTGGCCGACATCGAGGTGACCATGGTGGAAAGTCATGCTAATGTTAAGGTGTTATCAAGGAGAAGACCAAAACAATTGTTGAAGATTGTAAATTGGTTACAAGCTATGTGTCTTACTATTCTTCACCTTACTGTTACAACAGCTGATCATATGGTACTCTACACATTTAGTGTCAAGGTTTGTACATGCACAATTTTCTAAAATTATGTCATTTCTTTCGTTTTATATATGATGATATTTCAGTGTATACGAAATTTAAATATTAAAGAAAGACGGACTTTTGTCATGTACTAAAAATATCCTAATTAATACTTGTTGTCTCTGAATTTTTATGACTACAACAGTTGCCAGGGATAAAAATGGAAAGTCAAAACTTAACGAGTTGGAGATATAGAAATATGTTATTTTTTAACTGGAACAAACTAAAAAAGTAAGAGGGCCTTACAAAATGGAATAGAGAAAGTACGCAGAAGTAGAATCTATTAAAGCTTGGATTTTTTGAAATTTTTATATATATATATATATATATATATATATATATATATATATTTCTTGGGATATAAAGTCTTATATATAGAATTTTGATCGTGCAAAAAAATAGAAATGGAACTTACTCGAAAAGGAAATTTGTGCTACTTTGGTTTTAGTTATAGCTATCGCCTAATTCCATACTCGAAATAATCGCAATAAATCCTTTAATAACTCATATTTCTGCTTATCTCAATGATATTCCACGATCAATATAACTGACTCTCAGTTCAACCATTATATGAAATTCATAGTAGATATATTTTCCCTTTTTCTTGTTTCTTATATTAGACAGTATAAAGGGGGAAGAAGGTGGTCATTCTTTTTTGTAGATATGTGAATTTTTTATTTTATTGGCCAAAAAAGATTGAGTGGTAAAGGGATCTAACTATTTTGTATTTACATTGGACAGGTGGAAGATAATTGTCAGCTAAATACAGTGACTGAGATAGCAACTGCTGTTCATGAAATGGTGGGCATGATTAAGGAGGAGGCTATGTCTTGTTGATATGACCCGTCTCTTCTCTTCTTTGAAGTTAAAAAAAGAAAAAAAAAAAAGGTTGTTCTCAAGATTGTATAATTTCTTGTCATTATCAAATCATTGTTCTCTTTAGATTATTGATGATATTATTAATTTTACAGTTCTTACGTACAAATTAAACTCCAACAAAATCCTCCCCCTCCCCCACGCCCAGCAAACACATGCCACATGGGCGTGGTACTCGAATATTCATTAGTTTTGAGAATGTTTGTTCTCTTACCATTATTACTCCTTTCGTTTCAATTTATATGAACCCATTTGACTGGACATGATATTTAAAAAAGAGAGAAGACTTTTAAAACTTATGGTTCAAAATAAGTCTTAAAAATTTGTGTTGCTGTAAATCATTCATAAAGTGAATTTGTTTTCAAATTAGAAAAGAGGTCATTCATTTAGGCACAAACTAAAAAGGAAATAGGTTCAAACAAATTGAAACAGAGGAAGTATTATTTTCCATAGGGATGTTATATTCTACATGTCCCACGATGTGGTTTTATATATTTGTGGGAACTTTCCTTAGATTCTTTTGCTCGATTGTTAAAATAATGCGTCCATCAGTTCATTAGATTGAATGTTATAATCCTTCTGTCCCAAATTAGTTATCAGGTCGCTTTTCGAGAGTAAATTTATGTATTTAATAATATTCTTTCATCAAGCGAAACATGATAACTAATTTAGAATGAGGAGTATCTTTTACATACATTTACATTTATATCATGTTATCTAAAATTCAAATTATATTTAATGACCACAAAGAAATCAACATGATTGTTTTTTTTTTTTTTTTTTTTTTTAAAGAAAATTGCATAGTTACGATCCATTGCACCACAAATTACGTATGTAAGTAATATTTTTACGACCGTAGTATTAGCATCGGATTGTGCACATTTCGACTAAGGTAATTAAGTAATTTTATCCATCAAAAGTTAGACATACGAGAAGAGATTACCAACGTTGTTTTACGGATGGGCAGGTATAAAGAGATCACCTATTATATTTTAAGAGATAATATCACTGTTGATCCCACAATTATGAGTATATTTATTATTTTGGTCCTATTATATATATTATTTTGGTCCTATTATATTTATTATTTTGGTCCTTGTGATTTATGACTCGACACATTAACCTTCAATTATTTAAATGAATATGTGCTTTTGGTCCCTCTATGTAGGAAACATGTTATATTTAGACTATTTTTAAAAGTACGTTACCCTCAAACATGGAATAACAATACAAGTATAGCATAAAACATGAGTAATTATATTGTGGACTGGTTAACCCTTTAGAAAATTTATGATTAATCACAAGCAAGGGATCAAAAGTGTACATTTCAAATAATTAAAGTAGTCAGATATCATAAAGGACTGAAATCATAATTTACTAATAATAGAGGGGCCAAAGTGCTTTTTAACCCTTTTTTAACATTTGTTGAGGCTTAACCTGAGTTCAATTAGTTTCCACCAGTTCATCGATAATTAGATCACAATTTTAAATAGTGCGTATAATTTTTGTTAGCATATATAACTCAAATCCACCTGTTGAAAGTGACTCCTTTCTATATTACTTAATTAATGTGGACAATCTTAATCACGAGTTGGATGAAGGGGATTCAATTGAACCAGTTTTAATTCCGTCACTGCTTACGCGATTGCATAAATTTTGTTAAAGCTTTTGCTAAAGCAAGATAGGTAGAGTCATCTCACGTGATAAAAAATGGTATCCAAAGACGAGACCAAAAACCAACACAAGTTCGAGCCATTAAAGAAAACTATTACTGTACCAAAATTTGTTTTTGTTATCTAATAAGGTCTCAGTTTCACATAAATAAGGTATGTTAATTGGTCCTTACTTTTTCTGGTATCAGAGGCTAAGCCGGGATTTAAGGTTTGGGAGTTCGGAATTTTAAAAGACAGGACAACGACCTCAAGATAATGTATAACGACCGCCAAACTAACAAGTAAGTACCGGTATTTAATATATTTAAGAAAGCAATGAACTACTTAAAAGCTATATAAATACCAGTCACCAGCTGGAGTGATAGAACCTATGAGTTCACCCTTTTAGTGTTCACCACCTGAAAGTTCACCAAAACAGTCTAAGGGACCTGGTCCCTAAGATGTTTTCACAGATAATGGCGGAAAGTAAATAAGACAAGATATTTAAGTGGAAAACTCCTTGCTCAAAGGATTAAAAATCACGACTTACCCTAGTAGGATTTCCAACTTCACTAAACTGAGCAATGTTCAAATTATACTCTATTGTAACCTAAGAATTAAACTCTTAATTCCTCTCCCTTACGATACACCCTATTGTAACCTTCACACTTGACTACCTCTAACCAAGCAAACTAATACACCTTGTCTATACTTAGACAAGTGTACCACTGAAAGGTTAAGTGGGTGAACAACCCACAAACACCTTCTGAGAATTCAAATTAATACACCTAGACTAATTCTAGCCTAGTGTACCACTCAAAACTTGTAAAGATAAACTTCTTACAAGCAATCCCCTTAGAATTCAAGCACCTACAAATAACTTTTTAAAAGAGAAGAGTAGGTTTACAATTTATAGAACAAAGGAACAAAGACTCAACAACCTAAGGACTTGAAGCATCTTCAATTCAGGGATCTGGTCCTTTGGCTTGTTGAGGCTTTGTTCTTGAGAGCACCTTGAGAGGGGTGGCGGCTGCACTTAAGAGAAATATAATTTTCAGATTTGTAAGTGTTAGGTCAAACTAATCCCAACATGTTGTATATATATGAGACCAAGGTATGGAGCATGTGAGAAACATGTGACCATGGATGGTAGCTTTCCAAGGGCTACTAGCTCCTAGCACATATACAGATGTGCTGTTGCAGTTCTGCTAGAACCGTGCAGCATCTTTACCACCTGTCATGATTCGTATAGTGCTCAAGGGACCTGATCAAGGACCTGGTCCTTGGTGTGCTTGTCAAATCATCAAAACTATAACATATCATAACTCATCACGGAGGTCCTTCTCCAACGGACGAGGGCAATGAAGTGGTGATCTGCTACAAAATTTGGAATCCTAAATTTTTTCAAAATCTGACTTTGAATTTGCGTTTGAGGTTTGTGAAAGAAACTGATGAAAGAAATTGTAGCAGCAAAGTAACATCCTCTTTTCTTTTTCTACTTGTCAAATTTATATTTTGTTAAAAATAAAGTGTTAAAAAAAAATTTGTATAATAGCAAAAAGGAAAAAAGTTACCCAAAGGAAAAGAAGTCAAGGTGTATTTTATATTTTCTTCTAATTTTAGAAAGAGAATCTTGCTTGTTAGCAAAAAAGAAAAAAAAAATAGTAAATAGTGGGGTTTCGAACCCACATCTTGGGAAAAGACAGTTTTGCTAGCCTCTTTATTACCACTGAACCATCAGGTCATTTGTGTATGAAGGTTCGTCAAGCAAATATTATTCATCTTTACTGCATAATCCTAGTACAAATGCAGTGTATATACAAAAGCTTGGCCGAACCCTCTTTAACATTGTAGCTCCGCCCCTATTTGGTATAGAAATGTTCCAAAGGCTTTATCTTCTGAATAGTTCTTGAGATATGTTAGTCAAAAGTTAATTTACTTTTTGGCACAAATCATCTCTTCTTTTTCCCTGTCACCATCTGCTAAAAGCTGGAGAATTAACAACTTCACATGCATCATGTCTTTCTTAGCTCCAATAATAACAATTTGGACAAACCCATCCGCGGTCACTAGTGGTCGTCAAGTTTTTTCACTTAGACACCTCAAATAAGTTTTGTTCCAATTAGACACCTGAGGTGGACCGCAATTGTTTCATTTAGACACTTGTTACTCATTCAGCCAAATATGTGATGTGTGTGTAACCTACTTGTTAATGACATGGCAAATTGACAAATTAAAGTAGTACATGTGACGTATATATCCAAAATAATTATTAAAAAATAAAACATGATAAAACAATTATTTTTAAACTATTAGTTAATTAAAAATTAAAAAAAAATCCTATTTTCTAAACCCCATCCTCACACACTCTTTGACTAGCAGGCCACCATTAACGCAGGCCATTTTCTAACGCAACCCACCACCATTAACGCAGGCCATTTGATCAAAGCTTCCATTTTTCCAACTGGGTCTCTCTCAATTTGATCAAAGATTGCATTTTTCCAATTGAGTTTTGCCCAATTTGATTAAAGAATCCATTTCGTGCAAATGGGTGGTCAAAAATAGTGATGTTGAAGTTGGAGTCTTCAAATTTTCATCACAATTTGTTAATCCAAAGTGACGAAACAGTGACTTTGATGGTTCCTTAAGATGATTTTAATTTCTAAAAAGGTGCAATTACATGTTTTTTTAACTGGATTTCTTTATATTTTCTTGAATATATTGATGGGTTTTTTTCAATATTTTGAATCCTTAACCCAATTGGGTCTTTTGTATGCAAAAAATGCCATGCTTTTCTCTGCCACCCCTTGTTTTCGTTTTGCTTCTTTAAATCATGCTCAATCGGAAAAAATTAAGTTCCATCAAAAATTATTTTAGACCTAAATTTATTTTATATATTTGTTGTCACGTATGGTTTAGAAGGGTGGAGATTTGGTGGTTCTTGTGGTGGGTGAAGAGGGAAATGACGGAGAAGTGATAGATCCGGTGGTAGCAGCGAGAGAGTAGATGAAGAGAAGGGTGAAGAAAGTGATAGGAGGGAGGAAGAAGATGAAGGAGAAAGAAAAAATAAAAAAAATAAAAAAAATGTTCTGTTTCACGCTCCACAAAAGGGTGAAATACACGCACAATGCCACATCAACAAAAAGTGTTCAATAACATATTTTAACTCAAGTTTAGGTGTCTAAATGAAACAAGGGTTAGTTGAGATGTTCAAGTGAAAAATACGGACAACTATAGGTGGCTATCGATGGGTTTGGCCTAATAATTTAGAATGTTTTCTTTGCTTATGTTGTTAAATTTTATCCATTATATTAGTAAAACTTTAATATTATTGTTTGTACTATTAAAATAATTAAACTTATTGATTATACCAGTAAGGTTTTGACTAGAATTTACACATTATAACGACAAAATCGACACGTTATATCTAGATTGGTAATGTTACGTGACTTTGGTATTATACATAAAGTTAGTTACTTTAATATGATAAAAATAGTTATTTAACTTTTGTTGTTATCGGTGACACTACGTGAGATTAATCCATCGAAGTCGATTCCTTTATAGATTTGATGGTAATTTTGAAGCGAAGTTTTCATTCTTTATATTCTGGCACTTTAACTTGACACTTTACTTGACACTTTGACTCAGAAGTTGACATAAATAAAGGAGGATAACAACAATAATAACATGATATATAATTGCATCTTAATCTTAAACATATTTGAATCGGTTACATGAATTTGCACTAATTTTGTTAATCTATTGAATCCTTACGCCTCATGATCTAAAAGCTTAAATTTTTCATAAAATAGAGTAAATAAAACTCCAAAACTTTTGTCACTAAAAGGGTTAAGAAGGTATAGCATATAGAGAAGAAATTCTACGTCAAAATGTCAGATGCACATCCTATGATTAATAATTTCACAATTAATCTAGTAATTGCATTATTAAGATGATACATCCAACAGAGACAGCCAGACAGGTACCCGGTATCCCAACTAGATAATGTTTCTCTACTTGGACAAGCAATTTCTATAACTCAATAATTGGCAAACTCAACATCATTACGTTTATTGACTCCACTCAATTTAATTTATAGTGGCCCCATAAGAAAGTGGAACTTTCCCTTCTCTAAATCAAGAAAGATACAAAATTCATGAGCAATTATTAATTTTGCACCTTCTCATAAAAAATTTGCACTGGGGCATGCAATGTTGGGCACCGTGTTCATCTGAATTCAATATTTTTAATGTGGCGCATAAATTTAAATGTAAAATTCTACTAAAAGTGTAACAAATAGTAATTTTGAACCCATAGTTTTGAAAAATAAAATATGTTCAATGCTAATAACCTCAAATATTGAACCATTAAAATTAAAATCCTGGACTGCCTTTGAATTCATTTGTTGTTTGTTTCAATTTTGTCCAACAACGAACATTTTATCCAATTTCGAGGAAAGTTCAAAGAGATTACAAGGTTGTTACTATAGATATCATAGGAATACGAAAAGGAAAAGGAATCGTGGAGCAAATGATTGAATGTAAGAAATAAATTTCCAGAAGAATTTAAATTTTCTGGCAGATATCTGGGAAAATAATTTTTTATAGGCCCTACAAAATTGAGAAAAAGGAAATTAAAATCAGTTTTGTAATAAGCAGATGCTGGAAAATAAAAGCTGTCTTTGAATACTTGTTCTCCAGAATATGTACTTCGGATTTTCGAATTTATTCCTTGCCTAACTAAAAATATTGAAGGGAATTTTTGAATTAATTTCTCATCCACAAAATTTTCAGTTCGAGGAAAAGAGATCACCAAAGTATTCTCTTTCTAATCCTTTTATTTTATTTTAATCGGGGATCAAATTTGTGTTTTATCTTCTTTTTTCACTCTTCAACTCATTGGACAAGTCAAGCTAGGGCCCATTATTTAACTCAACATAACCTAACTTATTTTGACTTAAGCAAATAGGTTATGACCCACATGCATATTACCCCTTCAAATTTGACTGGACCACTCATTTACCACATCAACATGTGTCTATGATATGCTTAAAGAGTTTAATTAAGTTTCTGTTCTCCAATAGTGCAAAAGATATCCATGATTACGTAAACTACGCTGATAAATCTCTATGAATGATACTAAACTATATTGATAATACAAACAATAATAATTGATACTTATACGTGTACATAACTTTTACCTATGATTAAAAGTTACAAGTGATCAAATAACTATTGCGAGAGTTTGAAATTAACTGGACATCCAATACGATTGGTAAAGTAACGTACCATTGAGATTTATATGTCCGGAGCCTAAAGGGCACTGTTTAAAAGCCAGAAAATCAAAGGGGATTGGGGAAGTTGAGATAAGCCAAAGGGGGTTTATCGCACATCCCTCCACGATTTGTAACATCCCTAACGGTAAGCCCCTAACGTCGTTGGTCAGTTTTTTTGAAAAAAAAAAAAATTTAAATACAAGTCATGGAGTGGTACACGATTTAAGGCCGCATCCTTTTTTTTTTTTTTTTTTTTTTTTTTTAAATTTTGTTCACAACTTGTGAAGCAATCCACGATTTTTGAGTAAAAAATTTAGCCTCAAGCAGAAACATATTGGTGTTTTTTGCTTTTTTCTTTTTCCTAGAAACCACATGCTATTAGTAGGGTTCTTGTTTTTGGTCAGGATCATATTTGTACAAAAAATCTTGGGAAGTTTTTCCTTGAAATGTTACTTTTTTTGCACCAGTGAGAACAATGGATCTCTTTTAATCTATTTTCCATTTTCAACTACTACTTTGTTTGCGTTTTTACTGCCTCTTTATTTGGGAAAAGTCCAATTGAGCATATTGATATTGGTAAATGGTAACATTCATCTTTAATTGTAATCTACTAGCAGTGCATAGTTAGTACTTAGTAGCACCACTGACATTCTACGGCTCTACTAGATCTAAAGACATGATTCTAACAAATAAAATGTATCTCTCCCGTAAATCGCGGATTGCTCCACGAGTTGTGAACAAAATTAAAAGGCCAAACCCATCGGCGGCAATTCGTGGTCGTCAAGTTTTTTCACTTAGACACCTCAAATACTCTTTGCTCCAATTAGACAACTGAGGTGGACTGCAATTGTTTCATTTAGACCCTTTTACACATTCAGCCAAATATGTGATGTGCGTGTAACCTACTCGCTAATGATGTGGAAAATTGACAAATTAAAGTAGTACATGTGGCGTATATATCCAAAATAATTATTAAAAAATAAACCATGAGTAAAACAATTATTTTAAACTATTTAGTTAATTTTTTTTTTTAAAAAAAAAAACCTATTTTCTAAACCCCATCCTCACCCACTCTTTGACTAGCAGACCACCATTAACGTAGGCCATTTTCTAACGCAGACCACCACCATTAACGCAGGCCATTTGATCAAAGCTTCCATTTTTCCAATTGGGTCTCTCTCAATTTGATCAAAGATTGCGTTTTCCCAATTGGGTTTTCCCCAATTTGATTAAAGAATCCATTTCGTGCAAATGGGTCATCAAAAATAGTGATGTTGAAGTTAGAGTCTTCAGATTTTCATCACAATTTGTTAATCCAAAGTGACAAAACAATGGCTTTGATGGTTGCTTAAGATGATTTTAATTTCTAAAAAGGTGAAATTAAAGGTTTTTTCTAACTGGATTTCTTTATATTTTCTTGAATATATTGATGGGTTTTTTTCAATATTTTTGAATCCTTAACACAATTGGGTCTTTTGTATGCAAAAAACGCCATGCTTTTCTCTACCACACCCTTTGTTTTCATTTTGCTTCTTTAAATCATGCTCAATCGGAAAAAATGAAGTTCCATCAAAAATTATTTTAGACCTAAATTTATTTTATATATTTGTTGTTACAGATGGTTTAGAACGGTGGAGATTTGGTGGTTCTTGTGGTGGGTGAAGAGGGAAATGACGGAGAAGTGGTGGTTCCAGTGGTAGCAGAGAGAGAGTAGATGAAGAGAAAGGGTAAAGAAAGTGGTAGGAGAGAAGAAGAAGATGAAGGAGAAAGAAAAAATAGAAAAAATGTTCTGTTTCACGCTCCACAAAAGGGTGAAATACACGCATAGTGCCACATTAGCAAAAAGTGTTCAATAACATATTTTAACTCAAGTTCAGGTGTCTAAATGAAATAAGGTTTAATTGAGATGCTCAAGTGAAAAATACGGATGACCATAGGTGGCTATTGATGGGTTTGGACAAATTAAAATTAATAAAAAAAAGATGTGACCTAAAATAGTGTACCACTCCATGACTTGTATTTTTTTTTTTTTTAAAGAACTGGCCAACGACATTAGGGGCTTGCCGTTAGGAATGTTACAAATCGTGAAGGGGTGTGCGATAAACCTCTTTTGGTTTATCTCAAATTCCCCGACTTCCTTTGATTTTTTGGCTTTAAAATAATCCCGGAGTCAATATTAATATACCATATTGTTCTTGAAAGAGAAAGAAAAAGAAAAAAGAAGAGAAGATTTGCTATGGTCAAGCAGTACAATTGGAAACAAATCAACTAGATACGGGTAACTGAATAAAATAGACAAAAGTAAATCAGATGTACTTTTCTCTTCTTCTTCTTCTTTTTTTTTTTTTTTTTTTTTTTTTTTAAACTTTTCTTGTAAGGTCCATATATGTTGAATCTTTGTGCAACGACATTTGCTAAAAGACATGTTAAAAAAGAGGCTTGAGGTGAAATCTCTCTGGACAAAGCAATTATTGGTACACGAAAAAGTCCACTAAAAAAATTGAGTATTCAAGCTATGACATTTTGTCAGCCTTTTTTCACATCAAAGATGGGGTAATTTGTCTATCAAAAGCAAAATAGCACACTCAACTTAATTAGAATAAAGAATATTTACACTATCAGTGATATTAAATCGATTATAACAAGTTTTTAATCTAGTTTCCGTATTGTTATATCATTTTCGACACATGGGCAGAAGGGGGTTCATCTGAACCCTCTAGCTCCGAAAATCAGATTGCATATATATTTCTGTTGTAAATTGTCAACCCCCAACAGTAAGGAGTTGATGCCCATACTTGGATTCCATCCTTTCCACTATTTACCAATAGTAATTTTTACTTTTGATGCCTATAAATTTTATTGTTTCAGATGAGTAAAAACACAAAATTGAAAGAAAGAAAAGTAACATCTTTTCCTGCTATCATTCTCTTTCTCTTTATATTTTAAGTTCTTAATAATTATTGTGTCCTTGCTATATTGTCATTAATTTATAACACGCTATCAGCACGAGGCTCTAACCAAACACTTATCTTTACTAAGTTAAATCTTATTAAGGTATGTGCTACATCCATTTACTTTTAACAAATAAATAAAAATGATATTAGTCTGTTCGGTACTACTTGTGTGAATATGTTGATAAACCGTATTACTAGTTCAGGCCTTTATATATGTTGATAAAGAAAACAAGTATCCTGCTTGTTTGCATCAAAAGAAGAACAGTGAGAATATGATGTTGTTTTGACAATTTATATGTGCAAGTATTCAGTAGATACTATTCTTAATAATTAAAGTTTCTAGGACAATATAATTAACACCTATAAAAATATTTACTCAGCCTGTATACTATTTCTAATACTAAAAATATTGCAAATGAAGTTCTTTAGACTTTGAAAAAGCATGATACTGTAGGCTCTCTCTCTCTCTCTCTCTCTCTCTCTCTCTCTATATATATATATATATATATATATATATATATATATATATATGACATAGTTCATTTAGATCATTATTATCGGATATTATGGTTTCTTGTTTATTGAAATATCGCTATCTCTAACTTATTTATCTTCTATGATAGCTTTGCTATGTGGAATTTATCAAAACTTGAGTTTGTGGCACTAGACATCATTGGTCTGGATGAAGGTTTGAAGGCCGAATATTTGACAGTGAAAGATCCACTTGAATTTTGGACAGGTTTGAAGGAAAGGTATGACCACCTTAAGGCAACGGTATTGCCGAGGGCTCGTTATGAGTGGATTCACTTACAGTTACAAGATTTCAAAACTGTTTGTGATTATAACTCTGTTGTATGTAGAATTACTTCCCGATTAAAACTATGTGGGGAAAATGTAAAAAATAAGGATATGTTGGAAAAGACTCTTAAGACATTTCATGCCTCTAATATGGTATTTCAACATTCTGATTTGATCTCATGCCTCCTTGTGGCTGAGCAACATAACACCCTTCTGTTGAAAAATCATGAAGCTTGTCCCCCTGGAACTGCTCCATTCCCAGAAACGAATGTGGTAGCGGTAAATGGCTAGCCTAAAAGAAGGCAAAAAAATAATAATCGGGGCCATAATAATGTGCATGGGCGTAAAGGGCAAGGGACGATATAATAATTATGGGTTCTCAGAGCAATCCTGGTAGAGGCAACTGTCATCGTTGTGGTATGAAAGGCAACTGGAAAATGAATGTCGGGCGCCCGAGCATTTCGCTAGGCTTTATCAGAATTCCTTCAAAAGAAAGACAAATATAAGTGGTGCCTCTTCTGTTAATGCCCGGGTTGAGTCACACTTGACTTTCAACAATGATGCTGAGGCAAGGCCTTCACATAAATATGATGCTGCTGAAGCAAATATGGCTTTGAAGAATGATGATTTTGATGGCCTCAATGATATTACTCATTTGGAAGTTGAAGACTTCTTTGGGGATCAAAACTAAAGTTTGATTGTTTGGCTGGGGAATGAATAATGTTGTTGTTCTTATTTATATGTTTTTAATTATCATGTTCTTCCTTATGTTGTTTTTATTTTGAAGAAGTACTTAAGTTTTCTGTTCTGGGTTCTTATGATGTACTTTTATTTTTTATGAAGATAAATAAAATTCCTCAGTCTTCAATTGGATCCAAGATGAGTAACGGAGATATGTGCCTTCTGGATAATGCTACAACTCACATTATACTAAGAGAAAAGAAATATTTCTCTCATTTGGCTATGACAAAGGCCTATATCAATACAATATCTGGTAGTACAAAATTAATTGAGGGCTCTGGAAGAGCGACCTTATTACTACTTGGAGGAATAACATTGGCCACTAATAATGCACTGTATTGTAGTAAGTCTCAAACAAACTTGTTGAGTTTCAAGGTCATTCGCCAAAACGGCTATCATGTTGAGACTGCCAATGAAGGAAACGTGGAATACCTTTATATTACTACAATAAAAGCCGGGGAGAAGTTTGTGCAAGAAAGATTACCCGCACTCTCTTCTGGGTTGTACCATACAAGTATTAGTGTGGTTGAAATACATGCTCTAGTAAACAAAATGTTTACTGATTCTAATGATTTTATCATTTAACATGACCGCTTAGGCCATCCTGGTTCTAATATGATGCGCAAAATAATTGAGAATTCAAATGACAATACTTTGAAGAACCAAAAGATTCTTCAATCAAAGGAATTCTCTTGTGCTGTTTGTTCTTAAGGAAAATTGGTTATTAAACCAACAACAACTAAGGTTGAGATTGAATCCCCTGCATTTCTGGAACGTCTACAGGGCGATATATGTGGTCCAATTCACCCTCCATCTGGACCATGCAAATACTATATGGTTTGATAGATGCATCTACAAGATGGTCACATGTGTGCTTATTATCAACTCGCAATATGGCGTTTGCGAGATTGTTGGATCAAATAATAAGGTTAAGAGCACAATTTCTAGATTATGCAACAAAGACAATCCGTCTTGATAATGCTGGTGAGTTTACATCTCGGGCCTTTAATAATTATTGTATGGCCATTGGAATAACATTTGAACATCCAGTTGCTCATGTTCATACTCAAAATGGTCTAGCAGAATCATTGATTAAGCGCCTCCAATTGATAGCTAGACCATTGCTAATAAGGACGAGACTTCCTGTTTCTCCCAAAGGGGCATGCTATTTTACATGCAGCAGCACTTGTGCTCATAAGACTAACCAGTTATCATGAATTCTCCCTATTACAGTTGGCTTTTGGTCAGGAGCCAAGTATTTCCCATCTCAGAATCTTAGGATGTGCAATATATGTTCCAATTTCTCCACCACAACGCACAAAGATGGGCCCCCAAAGAAGGTTGGGGATATATGTTGGGTATGAATCTCCTTCTATTATAAAATATTTGAAACTTATGACTGGAGATTTATTTACTGCAGGATTTGCTAATTGTCATTTTGATGAATCAGTATACCCAACATTAGGGGGAGAAAATAAGCAGTTGGAAAAAGAGATATATTGGAATGCATTATCACTATCTCATTTAGATCCTCAAACAAATCAATGTGAACAAGAGGTTCAAAACATGATTTATTTGCAAAATGTTGCAAATCAACTGCCAAATGCATTTACTAACTTTCTGAGGATAACAAAAACGCATATTCCAGCTGTAAATGCTCCAGTTCAAGTTGATGTCCTGGTGGGACAAATGGTTAATGCAAATGAGTCTAGGCCACATCTCAAACGTGGTAGACCAATCAGTTCCAAGGATAAAAATTCTCGAAAAAGAAAGGGAGTGAATGATCATCATATAGAGGCAATTGCTCAAAAAGAGCCTCGAGATATAACAAATTATAAGACCACAGATGAGGTCCAGGTACCTGTAAACGTTGAGAATGATGAAATCTCAACAAGTTATATCTCGACGGGAAAAAGGTGGAACCGAAATGATATTGTGGTCGACAATACTTTTGCCTATAATGTTGCTGTTGAAATAATGCAACAAGGTGTGAGCCAAAATCTATTGATGAATGTAAACAAAGAAATGATTGGCCAAAATGGAAAGACGCAATTCAAGCTGCATTGACTTCACTTAAAAAACATGAAGTTTTTGGACCAGTAGTCCGAACACCTAAAGATGTCAAACCAGCGGGGTACAAATGGGTGTTTGTGTGAAAACGTAATAAAAAAGGTGAAGTCGTAAGACATAAAGCACGACTTGTGGCATAAGGGTTTTCACAAAATCCTGGCATTGATTATGTGGAAACATATTCTCTTGTGGTGGATGCAATTACCCTTATGTAACTAATAAATCTGGCAGTTCGTGAAAAGCTTGATATGCGGTTGATGGATGTTGTCACAGCCTATTTATATGGCTCATTAGACCACGACATTTTTATAAAAATCCCTGAAGGATTCCAAGTACCTGAAGCATAAAATAATTCATGAGAAACTTGTCCAATAAAGCTTTAGAAATCCTTATAAGGATTGAAAAAATCAGGGCGGATGTGGTACAGATGCCTTAGAATTTTTGCTAAAGAAAGGATATAAAAGTGATCCTATTTGTCCTTGTGTTTTTACGAAAAGGTCTGGATCTGAATTTGTCATAATTGTTATATATGTTGATGACTTGAATATTATTGGAACTCCTGAAGAGCTTCCAAAGGCGGTAGAATGCTTGAAAAAGGAATTTGAAATGAAAGATCTTGGAAAGACCAAAATTTATCTTGGTCTACAAATTGAGCATTTTACAAATGGAACATTTGTCCATTAATGAACATATACTGAAAATATTTTAAAGAGATTTTACATGGATAAATCACATCTATTGAGTACCTCGATGGTTGTGAGATCACTTGATATTAATAAAGATCCATTTCGACCTTATGAAAATGACGAAGAGCTTACCAGTGCTGAAATACCATATCTTAGTGCAATTGGGGCATTAATGTATCTTGCCAATAATTCTCGACTAGATATAGCTTTTTCTGTAAGCTTATTAGCAAGAATTAGTTCTTCCCCAACAAGAAGACACTGGAATGGTATTAAGCATATATTCAGATACCTTCGAGGAACCATTGACATGAGACTGTTATATTCAAATGAATCAGACTCACAACTAATTAGTTATGCAGATGCAGGATATTTGTCTGACCACATAAAGGTCGATCTTAGACGGGTTATTTATTTAAATGTGAAGGTACAACCATATCATGGCATTCAACCAAACAAACTATAGTTGCTACTTCTTCAAATCACGCAGAGATAATAGCCATTTATAAAGCAAGTCGAGAATGTGTTTGGTTGAGATCAATAACTCAACACATCCAGGAGACATATGGCATTGCTTTGGAAAGAGATATTCCAATAACATTATATGAAGACAATGTTGCATGCATAGCTCAAATAAGAGAATGATACATTAAAAGAGACAGAATAAAACACATTTTGCCAAAATTCTTCTTCACTCATGATCTTCAAAAGAAAGGTGAAATAGATGTTCAACAAGTTCGTTCAAGTGATAATTTGGCGGATATGTTCACTAAGGCAATGCTAACTTCAACATTTGAGAAGATGATATAGAAAATTGGAAGGCGTCATCTCCGAGACATTAAGTAATGTTTTCATCAAGGGGAGTAAATACGCACTGCACTCTTTTTTCCTTAACCAAGATTTTGTCCCACTGGGTTTTCCTAGTTAGGTTTTTAACGAAGTAGTAAACAATGAGTATCACAAATAACTATGTAGACATTTTTCTTTCACTGGAATTCATTTTTACATGGACATCTGAGGGGGAGTGTTGTAAATTTTCAACCCCAACAGTAAGGAGTGGATGCCCATACTTGGATCCCATCCTTTCCACTATTTACCAATAGTAACTTTTAACTTTGATGCCTATAAATTGTATCGTTTTGTAGGGGTGTCAAAAAAAATATGAAAACCGACCGAGCCTAACCATACCGAACCGATTTGTAGGGCTTTTTCAATAAAACCGTGGATTTTTATTTAAGCTTATAACCGTCCCGAACAATTAGGGTGGTCTTTTTAATTTATACAAAAAATAAAAAAATTCCCGAACCGAACCGAACCGAATCTCTTTACATGTATGAAATATATTTTATATATTACAAATATGTTAAATTGAATATATAAAATATATTTTATAAGTTCTGTTTCACATATAAAAAAGAATTTTGGCCACTAAATTTTGGGCCTTTAGTTGATTGGATTTAGTTTCAAAAGGATACCTCGTATACATAGTCATACGATCATAGATTTAGATGATTTAAGTAGGCATTTTTGGTTATAGTTAGCACTAACAGAAGTTTAACTCCATCGTGGTCTCCTTTACTATGTTGCTTGATGTATATGTATCAAATTCAAGTTGTGGTTTCTGTGGCCTACAAGCTAATGTTTCTTTTGGCTCAATTCAACGTTGCTATTTTTGGCAAGTTATTCTTCTCCCTGGTCAATCAGTGAGGATTCATGTCGCGATGATGCCATCGTTGCTGTCTTGCTACTTGATATAACACATTTCATTTAATTACTGTATAGTTTTTTGAATACCTTTTACATTAAATATTTCATAAGAAACAAATAGAACCTTTATTTAATGGTGTACTACAAATAGGTTTGTGGAGGTTAATGTCGTTACATTTTAACGATTGTGTATTCTTAGGTGAGACTTTAAAACTAAAATAACCGAAATTGACCGAACCGTACCGATGCCGAAGAAAAACCGAGATGATGGGAAAGTCTTGAAAAGTATAATTTTGGTTATAAAAAATAAAATAACCGATGAATTGGGATGGTATAATTTTTTTAAAATAACCGACCGAACCATCCCATTGACACCCCTATCGTTTTGGATGAGTAAAAACACACAATTGAAAGAAAGAAAAGTAACATCTTCTCCTGCTATCATTCTCTTTCTCTTTATATTTAAGTTCTTAATAATTATTGTGTCCTTGCTATACTGCCATTAATTTATAACATTTTTCTGTATATATACGGAAAAGGGACAGATTGGCCTTGTACTCTCACAAACAAGCTCTATTTGCCCTTCATTATACCTATTCAACATATTTTCCCTTGACATCTTACTTTAGTGTCATATTTGCCCTTGTATTCTTAAAAATGACAAATATAACTTATTTGTGAGAATAGAAGGGCGAATCTGGCAAATATAGCTCTTGGTTTCTTCAAGTGTTTAGCTCTTCATATTTAGACCCCTTAATGAAAATCGTGACTCCGACACTAAGTCGAGACAACTTGTTTTTTTTTACCAACTTAGTTTCACCAAGGAAAAAGCAAATAGTATGATTAACCATTTACAAGAATTCGAGCTTTTATTTTACTATTGCTTCTTGAAAAGAATAAATGGGGCAATCGTATAAAACTAGTAATCTAACCCTGAGATTGACTTCTTGTCAAAATAATCATTGACTGTACTGTTTTATTAACTTGTGCCTGAAATTAACACTCCAAAACTCACTTGATAGTAGAGTTTGAATCAATAGTTTTTTAGAAGTCACTACTAAAGAACTGCTGACCGACCTCAGAAAACCAACCTTAACAGAAGTCGAAAAAATGAGATCGGTTTTGTTCTTCATATATATTTTTTTTTAAAAAACAACCTCCTGAAGTCAGTTAACTAGTAAAAATATTATGGGAAAATACAATACCAACCCCAGGAGGTCGGAAAATAAATACGAGATTTTTTTACGTCGGTTTATTTATTTTATAAACAAATTATTCTAATTTACCCACCTCCAGAGGTCGGTAAAGTTAATTAAGAAAATAAAATTATATTTTAGTGAATGATCCGTACCTTTTCACTCTTGATTTTGATATATGAGTGAAAACTCAGTGAGATTTATAAGAGAGGAGATGGGGAATCGGGTCGACCCGTTCAGGACCCCAATTTCCTCTCTCTTTTGTCATCTACCTCTTCCCATGGTTGATTTTTTTGTGGAAAGACGATGCCAAGGTTTTCATCTAATGTGATGTGAGAAAGAGTTGAAGAATGAACAAGGGAGAAGACTAAACATGAAAAGGGAAACAAAGGAAAAATATGTGTACAATTCCATTTAAAACATAAATTTATGGTTCTGATTTCCTTGCTTAGTGAATCTTATTGATTGAATTAGGGTTTCTCCAAAATGGAAAAAAAGAGTAAAAGCTCTGCGTTCACTTTCACCAAAATGGAAAGGGCATTTCTCCCTTATCTAAATTTTGATGATGGATTTCTCTACTTTACTTCAGCGCATAATAAATACATAATTTTATCCCTTTCTTAGAATCCATTATCAGTATATATCGGTCAGCCCCTAAATCAACCTTACTGTAACATGTAATGGAGTGGTGTCATTAACACTTCCATTCTGATTTTATTAACGTCATTTTTCATTTTCTGAAATTTAAATTTTACTTGCTCTAATGACAAATTTTTCTCTCATTTGGTTAAGCTTTTTCATGGAAGGGAACATTCTTTTTAATTTTATCTTTGCTGCCCAAATAGCAAGACATAATCCTACAAAGAAGCAAACTACTAACACAGAAGTGTTAAACACAACAACTGGGAAGGAAATTGCAAATTATGAAAGAATATCCCTCCTCTAGTATACGAGAGTAGAAAGTTAATCTGATTTCTTAGTGAAGTTATAATATACTACTTTGTTTTTTGCTCTAGATCCTCTCTAGTTCATTATCATGTTAGTCAATCTGTTTTGTTTTTGTCTAAGACTTTCATAGATCTAACATTATCATTTAAAATTTCTGTAGAAGCCGAAATACAAGTTGGAAAAGCACCAACTAACAAATTAAAATAATCAGTCAAAAAATTATACTACACATTAAATACAATAAATTTCAGTAGTTGAAAAGCAATCAAAAGTTACATATATAATTGTTGTTTAAAAATAATCTGTATAAGTCTAAATAAAGTTTCTGAATCTATAAAACACTTAGTAAAAGCAGATTACACAATCTGTAAAAAAACTAAAAACCAGTAAATTACAGAAAATGGACAAATGAACAGAAATAGTGTTAAAAAAAATATATATTCAGAACATAATCGAGCCCACTTAGTTCAAAGTGTGTCTTTAAGGAAATTATTCCCCTCACTGGTAGCGGCTTTATAGCCATTAACGCACTGGTTGGGAAAAGGTTTGCACCTTTTCAGAAAGGTTTGCAACCTTTCAGAAAATGTACGTTTTAAAAAAACGGAGGGAAATTTAAATTAATCCGGGGAGAAACGGGTCGCGGACACGCGGATCCGGGTCACTAACGGGTCAGAATCTGGAAATAATTAATTAATTAATAAATAATTAAATTAAAATTTAAAAGAATTTTGGTCCAAAACGATTATCAATCAATCAGATCATTTGACCAAATCCAAAGCCAAAGCCAAAGCCGAAGTCAAGCCGAGCGAGCGACGACGACGGCGCGTGGGGTCCTTTCCCCCTCAACCCTTTTAGCAACTAGAGAAGGTGTAATGTAATATGTACACCTCTCTTTTTCTCTCTTTTTCCTATGTGGGACAGATGCTTTAACCAAAGCACAAGGAACCTTTTACATTTCCCAAAGCAAAAAGGGACCTTTTATATTCCCTTCACTTTTCATCCCATCATTTCCCATTCACCAATATCAAAAAAAACCAACAATAAATCCAAACGGATTAGGATTAAGAGAGATGTAATCAAACCAAGAAATCTTAGGAACACGTGGCATCAATCAAATTGTGTATTGACAAGTATGGAGCATGAAGCACCGGAGCTATCCATTTTGTCTTGTACTAGCTCCAACAGAATAACATGGAGATTGCTGAGGTCGAAACAAAAATTAATGTCGTAATTCAAAAATGGCAGCTCAAATGGTTGTTGACTTAAATGCCTAAAAAGCAAGCAAAAATTCAATTCCTCCTCCTGATGATGAAGCAATTCCCTAACACTCTTTAGAATCAACATTGTGGCTTTGTTAACTTTCAAAAAGACCCCATTAAAGATCTAGTGGCTGCAAAATCTGTTTCCTCTGTGGGAGCATAGCGTTAATCCTGATGATAAACAATAACTTTGCCTCAGGATCTATATAAAAAACCAGCTATATTCCTTGTCTCTCCTTCATCCTTGTCTACCATAAACCTAAAAAAAAAAACTGTAAAATAGCTTATCTTCATCCTTGTCTCTCCTTCATCTTCAATTCTCTTTCATCTTCTCAGCATAAGAAACAGGCGGCTGCACATAATATATTTGAATTTCATATCGCAAAATGAAAAAAAAAACAGAATAGGAAAAAAACACTTACCATTTCACCTTTGTTCATCCTCTGATGATTTTTCAAGAGCTTTTTCTTTTTCTTGTTACGATTTTTCTTCTTATTGTTACTGGATGTATCATCAAGGATCCTAACTCCACCTTTACCGAGGTCAAACACCAATTGAGGTGTGCCGCCAATTGTTTTTCACTACTATAACACTGCCCACACTTACAACAGTTTGTAAGTTCCGGGTGTTTTTCTATGTAGTGTGTTTTGAGTTTCGGCAAGATATGTAGGTTGGCGAGACAACAATGACACTAATACACATTTTGAATCAACTTCGAGGCCAGTGAAGGTATTTTTTGTTTTTTCATTCTTCTTTCTGGCAGAAACAATAACTATTCTTTTTTTTTTTTGGGTAAAGAATGAGACACTAGTTGTTCTTATTTTAGGAGAAGAGAGGGACATACCGAATAATTTTTTAGAGAGATTTAGACTGACATTGGGAGGGGAGAGAGAGAACATTGTTGTGGGAGGTGGAGTATGTGTGTGTGAGAGAAAAGTTGTTTGCATAGGAAAGGTGCAATTGCAATGACAGAGTTGTGGTACGCCTGTCGGGCCATAGTTAGTAGGCTGGGTTGGAAGAGGGAAAGGGGTGTCTGGCCTAGCCTCCTACCCGGGTAGGAGTAAATAGTGGGCTAAGTGGGCGGATCAGGCAATATAAATGCAGGTCACATGGGGCCGGGCCATAGTTAGTGGGCTGGGTTGGAGGAGGGAAAGGGGTGTCCGGCCTAGCCCCCTACGCCGGTAGGGGTACATAGTAGGCTAAGTGGGCCGGGACGATTTTTAGTCAGTGGGCTGGGCTGGATTTTAATTATTTAAAAAAAAAATTCTAATACTAAAATTTATTAAGTTTGATACTTTAAAATCTAGTTGTTGTCAACTTTATTTTAACCATTAAGTTTCTTAAATTATACTTTGGTCCTATTTTCAATCTATAAATACCATTCATTCTTCTCCATATTGTCTCACAATTTCCTACTCTCCTCTTTCCCTAAATTTCCTACTCATCTAAATCTCTCTCTCTCTCTCTCTCTCTTACAACTTCCAAGTTCAAATTTTAAAATTTAAATTTAATGGATAATGATAATCCTCCACCTCCTCCCCCAGTCTGAAGATAAATTTCAAGTCCTGTGTGGTTGTATTTTGAGCGAGTAGACGAGGAACAGGTTAAATGTCAACATTGTGGTCAAATATATATCCATAGGTACGAACCGGTTTTTAGGGGTACCGGTCCGTTAAGCAGGCACTTGGACAAAAGGCACAAAATTGAACTTTGAAGTTTATCTCTTCTTTAAATTTCTCCATCGATGCTAGTGTTTTGAACTTTTCATTTGTAATAAGTTAACCGTTCAAGTTTGTATGTTTTGAATTTGCAGTGTTATCAATTTAAGTTTGAAGTTTTATTTTAAATTACTTATGTAGTCTTGTATCACATTATCAACTTTATATAATTTTTAGCACTTAAATAGTCGTTGGGAGTCTTCATTCCAACAACATATTCAAGATATACACAAATACCATTAACATATACAAGATATACACAAGTATACCACGTAAATATTTCTTTTTAAAAAAATTTAATTCGAAGTGGGCCGGGCCAGGCCCCCGGTGGGCAAGAACCCGGGCTGTTGGTGGGCCGAGCTACTGGGCTCAATGATATGTCCGGCCCAGCCCCCTAATTTTTTCCACTAGCCCAGCCTACCACCATCTTACCGGGTTGGGAGGCCGAGTTGGTTATGGGCCGGATTAGATGGGCCAGACCCGGGCCAACCCGACCCAATTGACAGGCTTATTGTGGGAGGTAAGGTATGACAGAGTGAGGGTTATATAAAAACTCTTGCCTTATTACAATGATACTTTTGTTTCGTTAAGGGCCTGGCCTGTTTGGAAAGCCACCTGGTATTGAATTTGTTCGTTTTTACCATTAAATTTGTAAAACTAAAATAAATAGGAATTCTTAGTGGTGGGAAAATAAAATTAAATTACATTTTTAAATCTAACTATTGGGGTGCAGGTAGGGTGATAATTTTTCTCTTCTTCAAGTCAAATCTCATATTTTCGTTTATCAAAAAGATTTTTTCATCTAAAAAATGAAATTAAATTCCCTGATCTATGTTCACACCATTTTGCAACTTTATTTAATTCGGGTTCCCTAACCCTTCTACTTTTTCATCTCAAAAAGTTCTTTCAACGGTATTCCTCTTCTTCTTTTTCATCTCAAAAGTTCTTTACTCTTGTTTTTCTCTCTAATTGAAAGAAAAAAAGAGTAAGTATGAATTATTACCTTCAAAAAGTTGCTATCCACCACTTCAGTACTTTTAACTTTCTACCAATTTTCTTCTCTTCTCTTGTATTATTGCATATATAATCTCTACTTCAGTAATACTCTTTAGGTTCTACCCAAACTTTTTATCATTTTCTCTTTCCTTTTCCACTATGATTTATCTTATTTCAAAGAATTACAAAAGTGAATGGGAAATCATTTTTATTTTTAAGCCATATATATATGATTTGCAGCTCATCACACTTTCAGTTTTCTCATATCCCTCGATACAAAAGATATTGTACTTTTCCGAAATTTATCGAACTTGCTTTTCTTCCAAACTAACCCTAACCATGTCTAATTCATTTTCTCCTCCTCTTCAACCATGTGCGATCATTTCAGAAACCAATAAATGTAATGGTTGGATTTTCTCTGAAACTTTTGAAGACATTGCTGAGTTTGAATGTTATATGTCTCATTTTAGTTTGGACAATATTAGGGCGAAGTATGGAATTCTGCTCTGAAGTTTTGGTTAAAAAAAATTTACATGCAAACTAATTAGTCTATTGAAGAATTCATAATTTCAGTGGGAAAAAAAATTACCTTCCAAATCTCGAGATGGAGGGTTTAATGTTGGTAGAAGCAGTGGAATACCCTTCAGATAGTTTAAATCATGAGTCATAAATGAAAAAATAAAAAACAAACTCAATTTCTGCTCTATTTAAGTATTACCACAAATCAACGCATCCAAAATGTAAAGGTGTAATTCTCTAATGACATCAAATGTTACTTAGACCTAAACAAATTTTCTTTTAAAATACAAATCCAAACTCTATAAAAGACCAAACAGAAATCACAAAGCACCAACTAATAGCCACATCCCTGCATTCCATGTTCCTGCTGAACCTACTACCACGTTCCTGTTGAACCTGCAGTGCACCGAATTGCTAAAATGCTCCCCCCATAGTTCCAAGACTACCAACTGGCGTAGCAAGTTTACCAACTCCTAAACCAGATGTTGATGTAGAAGTGCAGTTTTTGGAGTTTGATGAGTTGGAAGAGAGAATTCTCCAAGTTCGCCGCTGGTGTCAAAACGCACTTTGTGGCGTAGGGAATGCTTACTTGATTGTTCGACGTCGGTTCACTGCAGAGCAGCAGGATCCAACAGTTGAGACTAAGTTGTTCTACAATCTCAGACTCCTAAATAATGTCAAGGAAGTTGTTGATCTGCGCCTCTACAAAGTAAATCGTGCCCTCAAGTTCATCTGTGATCCTTTTTATGTTTAAATTTCAAGTGTCAAGTGTCAATATCAAACTTATCGAAACCATTGGATTCAAATAAATTATTGAAAATAAAGGTTAAAAGTGGAGAAAAAATAAACCACATGATCATTTTTTATCCTAACAAATTAAAGTTCACGAATTTTAGAAGGACTACAGGTTTTGGATTCTGCTTTAACTTTAGTGTTCGTTCTAAATTAAACCTAAACAAATTTTAAATTTAATATAAAACCCATACAAATTACTAAAACAAATCAAACTTATACAAACAATTACAAAAAAATTATTTGTGATGACAATTTAATCTGAGATTTTAACTTTAGTTATTTGGCTAAAAAAGTAATTCTTTTGATTGAAGTAGAAGAATGACTTAGTTTGTGATATAACTCCAAGAGTCACTCAAGTCAGAAAATAATATATCTTTTGTATCTGGTCGACCGATCCCGTAGGAATCGTGGAAAAGGTTTTAGGATTTGGGTTTTGCTAAATCCTAGAGAGCGTTTTTTGTTCTAAGGCACGATGTAATTTAGAACCAAGAAAAAGGGAAAAGAAGATCAAAATTTTAAAGAAAAGGAAAACGAGAAATATATCAAAACAAAAACAATTACTCCCACCAATTACAAACTTTACCTTTTACGCTTAACTTTAAACAATTATTTTTTAATCTTGTGGTCTAAAATAAGCCAAAGATATTTTTATGGTTGTGGATCATCTCGTTAAGCATAAAATGTAAAGTTTAAAATTAATGACTTGCTTGTAAAATGTGTTTTTATTTCTTTTTAATATTTTCTTTTATTTGGTTAATACGAATAGACCTCGTCAAGATGAACTCTGTGCAGAATAGGTTAACCGTGACTGGGATAATACGTCTAGAGCTACTTCTAGATAAAGTTTAAAAGGTTGGCGAGGCCGCATCTATTGTGAAAGTTATAGATGCAACACCGGCTAAAAATGCGGAATCACAACTGCTAGTAATATGCAACCAGTGCCACAATCGGGCAGGTAAATGTACACACACACATACATATAAAATATGAAGTGCCTTCTATGAATAAGGTGTATGTTAAGAATAAACCTTCTGACTTGTTGACATCTCTTTTTATCTATTTGTTGTTTGAATAAAAACATGAGGCTCTAAATTAAAATATAAAGCTTAAACGCGAGTTTTACAATACGTCCAGATAAAAGAGCAGTTGAAGTGGAATCAAAGGTTAAAGACCTTCAGGAAACTGTTATTGATTATTTTAGGGGGTTTGAGAAGCTAAAAAAGATCCTGAAGTGTGTTAAGGAAGAAGAAAGATTTGATGTTCTCTTGAAAGCCTATGACAAGGTTGCTGGTGGTAAAACGGTATCTTGTAATACTTTACTATCCAAGACGAAGCCTCCAAATTTGGCTCTTGAGACAACTGATGTCTCCAAGAAACCCAAAATGACTTTTAAAATTAGAATACGCCCGCCTACATCTCTTCAGATTGCTGAGGTGACGAGACTAATGTGCATAGGTATTTTCTGCTCGTGCTCTATCAAATTATAGTAAAGTTTAAGATATCGTCCCATAGAGATTGGAACCACCTAGGCTACAGATTTGTATTATTTTTGTTACCATTTAGGAAGATCAAAATGATGAAAAGAGAGTTGCACAAAAGTCTTGAAAATTATGATAACAAAATAAGAAATATTTTTGAATTTTTCTAATAAAAGATAGAGGTTGGGATATTTTGAATCGGCAAGATAAAATTATTATAATAAAATAAAAAATTTATTATTTATTTATCTGTTTAAAGAATGAGTGCTTATTTATAATACAATCACTCCACATAACGACAATATGTTAATAGCACCACTCTCGCTTATACTATTAATTTATTGACAAGTAATTAGTGACATTAAACAATAATTAATTAATAACACCTCTTTCGATTAGTGTAGTTAACCAATTAAAGTAATGGCTTCAAACAAGAATTATTTTAGTTGAGTGCACCAAGTGAATAAAAGTCTCTTTCGATTAGCTTTTGCTAAATCGATAATTTTATTTGAGTCAATCCCTCCGTGAGAATTAGGACTGAAAGGAATTAGACAAAGATCCCTTAAATCAATAAACTTATTTGAGTCAATCCCTCCGTGAGAATTAGGACTAAAAGAAATAAGATAAAGATCATTTAAATCAATAAACTTATTTGAATTAATCCCTCCGTGAGAATTAGGACTAAAAGAAATAAGATAAAGATCATTTAAATCAATAAACTTATTTGAATTAATCAGTGTTTTAAAAGGCGGGGGCGTAAGGCGGGGCGTTTTACATACGCCTCGACGAGGCGTAAGCCTCGAGGCACGGGGCGTAAGCCCCATGGGTATTTAATTTTTAGTATTTCTTAAAATAATATAATTACAATAAATATTTTTAAATAGGTAAAATTACATAAAAAAATAAAAGAAAACTGTAAATAAATAAACTATATATATATATATATATATATATATATATATATATATATATATATATATATATATATATATATGTATGTATGTATGTATGTATGTATGTATGTATGTATGTGTGTGTGTGTGTGTGTGTGTGAGCGCGCGCTCGCGCGCTTGATCCTCACAAAAAAATGATCAAAGCAATCCATTATACACTGCTTATAACTTGTAATTATATATAACATAATTTTACAAGTATAAACAATACAATGAAATAAAAGCTATTATGAAATGCAAAACAATTCTAACATTTTAACTTTCAAACACTGAAAAAAATACAGTTTCTTAAAACACTATTACTATCATACTATTCATTTTATCTCTCTATAAGCAAATAATCAATAAAATTTATCAATATTACAATTAAAACATAACTTCTTCATGAACAAAAAATAAAATTATATGATAATTCTGATACATAGGACTTATGATCAATGACAAGTGAAAATGTACAATTCCGCTATGTGTTTTTTTTTAAAAATTAAGTGATATTCACCCTCACGACGTTCTCAAATAGTAAATATCTAATACTACAACTTGTTATATGAGTTACACCCAATCTTCTATTTCTTTAGATGAAAAACTATTAAGTAGCATTATTTTGTTAAACAATTATGACGGTGAATGATTTTAATTAAGGAATTTAAAATATAATTTATGTTAGAACTGTTAGGCGAGCCCTGGGCGTTAGGCGTGTTTAGGGCGTACGGTTGGGCGCTTAGGGCGTAAGCCTTATAGGAACTAAGCCCCGCACGTTAGCCCTAAGGCGTTTTGCCACTGCCCTGCCCCGAGGCGAGCCTCGGGGCGAGTCCTGACGCTGCCTTTTAAAACAATGGAATTAATCCCTCCGTGAGAATTAGGACTAAAAGAAATAAGATAAAGATCATTTAAATCAATAAACTTGTTTAAGTCATTGTCTTCTCCCGAATAAGAAATAAAATAACAAGATAACGATTTTTGCAAAGAGATATAATTGGATATAATTAATATCAAATACCTTGGTTTATAGAGATGATAAAGAGAAAATCGCAACATAAGAAGATAATAAAATAAAGATGTTTATTATAATAGCTTCATCAAGCTTCATCTAGTATCCCAACCAAGGAAATTTACTCCATTATGGAGTAGAAAACTAAATACAAATAAAGACTAAGAGAATATTTTTTTACTACAAGAAAGAGCCAAGAGAGACACCAAGACTAGTTCTTGTGTCCTCTTCACTCTTGGATGCAAATAGGATGAAAGATTGGGTTTTTTTTTTCTTCTTAAAACATATGCCTATTTATAGAAAAATTCCTAGAAGTCTTGGAGAGACATTGCAAGAGAAATTCAATATAATAATATTTTCTTGATGAGAAATTGGCATGGCAAATTATCATGCAATCTTGAGAAATTGGCATGGCAATTTATCATGAAATTTTGGTGAGAATTTGTTATAACTTTGTTTCTCTTCACTTTGTGTGGTCTTTGGTGAAGTTGTCATGGATGCATCCTCCTTTCTTGGCTTTTAGTTCATGCTTCTTCTCTTTTTTTCATGTATTCTTTTCCTGCAAGATTTGTTAGAAAAGTACGAGAATATGATATAAATTATTCATGTTTTATTTTTAAAATATTATATTTTTATATTGAAATTACATGAATAATTTATACCTATCATGAGGCATTTGTTGAGAAAATGAACAAGGAGTTGAGGGAGAGAGATGTCAAAGTTAAGAAAAGACGGGCTCGTCTTCGTAAGGCAAAAAAGAAGTATAACGCTGCTGAGTCACGACTTCAGAAGGAGGAAATCTGTCTCAAAATTTTCGAAGAATTTGTCAAAAGCGAAACCCTGAAAGCTTTGAAGTCGTCTTCATCTTCAAATTCTCTTCATTAGGGCTATTTCATCTTTATTCCTTGCAACTGTTTGATTTATTCTTGCTACTGTCTTTTTGGAATTTGGTTTACTATAATATTCTCATGTATGTAGCTGTTCACTATCTTGAATCTCTATTTTACCTTTATTCTGATTTACTCTTGCTACTATCCTTTTGGAATTTGGTTTACTATAATATTCTCATGTATGTAGCTGTTCACTAAAAAACATAAAAAATAGGGATCTAGTAGCTCAGTTGATTGATTACCTGAACTCTCACCTTGTTGGTAAGGGTTTGAATCCCCACATTGTAATCCCCCCCCCCCCCCCCCCCCTTTTTTTTTGTTTAAAAAAAAAAACAATACGTGCAGATTTAATTCTAGAGAAAGTTCAAAAGGTTGGCGAGGTCACATCGATTGTGAAAGTTAGAGATGCAACACCAGTTGAAAATGCGGAATCACAACTACCAGTAATATGCAACCAGTGCCACAATCAAGTGAGTAAATGTGTGTGTATATATATATATATATATATGAAGTGCCTTCTATGAATAAGTTGTATGATAAGAATAGACCATCTAACTTGTTGACATCTCTTTTTATTTATTTTGTTGTTCGAATAAACAAATGAGGCTCTAAATGAAAATATAAAGCTTAAACGCGAGTTGGTGCGCAACAAAAATGTCTTTAAAGACATCTTAGAAGCAGCGGCGAAGCCAGAAATTTTGATAAGATTGTTCAAATGTTAACGAGTATATAATTGTTTCCCGATGAATGACTGCAACAAATTATTTTTAACATCATCATTGCACACCCGCCTAAAAATTTACGGTCCATTTGATTTCGCAAGTTATTCTTGATATATTTTATTGCTAGAAAATTCTTACGGTTATTATAATATCAAATGACAACAACAACAACAACAACAACAAACAACAACATACCCAGTTTACGTAATCCCACAAGTGGGGAACAACAAGGGGCATTCCGAGAATGTTACAAAGCGAGAGATAACGACTAATTGATTTTCTTTGAAAATTAAAAGAAAGAAAGAGAATAAAGTTGGATAATTAAAATGTTCACAGAAGCAATTAAAAAAGAAAAGAGAATAAAATAAGTGGTTGTTAACTAGCTATTGGATCTCGTTGTCTTCTTTTTAATAGTACTTCTTCTTCTTTTCTAGGAAATAGGAAGGAAAGAAGAAAGACTAAAGGAGCTTCAACAAATGAGTCCAACGTAACTCCAAACCAACATAAGAATAAACCAAATGCAAATCATAACTCAAAGACAAATAAGTTTAGATGGAACATGGAAGAGATTAAGTTCAGTTGGAACATGGAAGAAAATAAGTTCGAATACAAATAAGCTTCAGACATTGTTTGTATGTTTCTTTCAAAGAAAGAAGATGACCAACATTTGACGCCAGCTTTAAACCGTGACTTTTAGGTAAAATTGAACACCCTTTACCTCTAAGATATCTACCTCAATTATTTTAAGGGTGTTCAAAATTTAATTTATATCCAATTAACTATAATATCTAACCTATATACTAGTATCATTTTCCAGTCAAGGGTGTGCAGGTGACCACCCTGGCCATGACTGGCTTCCCCGCTGCTTAAAAGTAGATGATCGAGTTGTTAAGTTGTTAGTGGCGGTTCACGAGTGAGTTGAAAATGGTTCTAGGGTCTACTGTTTAGGATTTAACAAAGGATCCGCCTCTGGACAGTAGGCAGACAAGTGAGGGGATATCCATAGAGGCAACATATATTATTTCATCTGATTTAATCAGTAATTGTTTTATTAATTAGTTTTGCTTCACACCTTTGCATTGGAATTGCTATATAGTAAAACAACCATTTTGCACTAAAGCCTTGTATTAAAAACAAGGAAACTGATTTAATGTCAAGTCAACTATGTAGTAGTAGTTTGAAAAAAATGAAATATTTTTAGCTTGAGTGTTAAGAGTTTGAAGTTCCCTTTCCAAAAAAAGAAAAAAAATATGTGAGTATTCATACACACAAAAAAAAAAAAAAAAAAAAAAATGCGTGTGATCCACAAACTATATCTTTTTCTTTTATCAAGGTTCGGCCAATTCATATGTTTTCACAAATAATTGAAATTTAGTATCAGATATGTATCATCAATTTTCGATAACTTATAAAGTTCTAAAGCAATCAATCAATAATATAGAAAAGTTTGAAAGGGCAAATATGAATTTATCTTCCAAATCTAGAGATAGAGGGTTATCTAGGATATCAAAGATGGAATCGCCACCATATAATTGAAATCTTGAGTACAAATGAAAAAAGAAAATTATAAATTCTACTACACAAATTGTTTAGGAACCCAATTTTTTTTAGTATGAGTGTCAAAGGGGAATGGAAACTAATTTTGATTCAAGGGGTTGGGTTAGGGGGGCTTGTCGGGTGGGCTGAATCGGCCCCTAGCCAGGTCTTAGTGGGATACTCATTAGGGGGTCGAGTTAGAAGCTTCGATGGCCAGTTTATTTTTCTTTTTTTTTATTAGATATTTAAATATTTAAACACATACAACTTGATGAATTCGAATACTGAAAGTCTTTAATTTTATTAAATATAACTTTGAGTCGTTTTGGCCAACAGTCAAATTTTAATTACTAATGTTCATTTAAAATAAAGTAAACGATTCTAGTAGGCATAGTTTCAAAGTAAATCAACTCAAATTGTACTTAAGATATCAAGATTTAAACTTTATTCCTTATTACTATTTAGTAACATATTTTGGGCAAATCATAAATAAAGGGAACAAACTCATGTTAGTTTTATGTAGAAAAATAAGATACAAAGTTTTAAAACACTTTTAGTCCCATGGAATTGGAATTATCCCATGTTTGGTTGGTGGGATGGACAAGATGAGATGGAATTATTAGTCTCATGGGATTGGAATTATCCCATGTTTGGTTGGTGGGATAACTGCATTGGTATCCTACCCAATCCCATTTATATGGGATAAAAAGTGGAATGAGTTATCCGATGTAGAAGGTGGAATAAGTTATCTCACTCAATCTCATCTACATGGAATAACTTAACCCTCCCACCAAACGACCCTACATTTACCAAGAAAAGTGAGAAAAATTCAATCAAATTAAACATGCCCCTACAAATGTTACTGCCATCTTCATAAAAAACAAATGAATCCTTTAGTCATATCACAAATAAATAAATTAGAACTTTCTATTGATTGCTTATGACATATTTCACGTGGTATTGATAGCTATTTCTCTTATTTTATTAAATCATTTAAATTGATACTAATTTTTTGGTTCTGGAAAATTAGATTTGGCTAAATGACAAAGGATTCAGGTTTATAGATTATTTTATTAGACAATTTGAAGGATCTTGCTTAGGGTGGGAGGCATAGGATAGCTTTTTTTGTTTTATTTGTTCACTTTTCAAAAATCTAATGTACTCATTTGCTGGGAAAATGCCTCGGAGAACCCATATATTCACCCAGGGAACTGCCCTGAAGTACCTTGTATTTGAAAGTTGTTCGTAACAAGACTCGGGATGACGGAATGCATGGATAGGATAATTTAGATTTATATTTCCGAATTTTTTATTTTTGGACTGTAATAATTTTTGACATTTTTAACTCTTTCTGTGTTCTTTTGTGTGTACGCCTTTTTTGTGTTTTGTCACAACCGAGTTAGTCTTAAAAGCAGTTTAAATTCAATGTAAGTGACTATGTTATGAGACTAGATCCGAGGGTGCCTAACACCTTCCCTAGTCAACTAAATCTCCTAATCTGAATTTTTAGTTGCTTACCATTAAAGGAATCAACTTGTTATTTGAAAGGGTATTTTGTTTTCAAATGTCGGCACACTGCAACCCAATGCTAAGTGACGATTCCGATTTTGAAACCGTTTTCCAATATCAGTTTCGTCACTTTCAAAATTGAAAACCCTTTGTACTTAGAGAAATACCATATTTCATCTCATTTTCGTATAAAAAGGTAAAAAGGTAGAAAAAAGGGTGTGAAAATATCAAAGGAGCGAGATTAGGCTAAAGTTGGACATGTTAAAACGGGTAACTCAATAAGGGCAATTTGCAGGATTGGCATTCGCTGGGGGTGGTCTTTAATTTTTACCCCTCAAAATGGTGGTCTTTAAATTTTGCCCTTCAGGCAGAAATTCTGCCTTTGCATGGACAGATTTGCAAGGCAGAATTTGAGGAAGAATTTTGCAAATTCTGCCTTGCGATTTTTTTTTTTTACTGAATTGGGATTCGAATCCACAATTTCGAGGTGTTAGGCAAAGAGAAAAACTTAAAGACCACCAATTAGAAGGACAAAAATTAATGACCACCCCCAAAGGAAGGCCAATCCGTGCAAAAAAAAGATTCAATAAAAGGGTTGTGTCATAGCCCATCCAAATTTAGTTGGGTCAAGCTGCACCACTCATTTTGGGCTAAATAATGATGCACAACATAACTTGCTCAATTCATGACTTTGCCAGCTATTTGGAACCCATTACTTTAATTAAACGGGTTAGCTAATTGGGCCATGGACAATGATATCATTTGGGCTCACAACATGGGCTACTTTCAACGATCCTAACACTTCACTTAGCGGGGCGCTTCCAACTTTTATTTCTTTGCTTAGCAATATGCTTTGCTTCTGTGTCCCAATTTATGTATACTCTTTTGACATTGAGATGTTTCAGCATAATACTCTTATGTTTCTATCAATTTTACAATTTTCAAGAAATTTAAATGCATCTAGAGATACATATTTTAAACGTTGTATTTTCTCTATCAATGGATAAAAGATTTTACTCATTGATAAAACTAATAGTGTAAAAGTTATACAATTTAAGTTTTCAGACTCTACTTCATTCTTCCAAAAAACTATGTTGTGATTGCGATTTGACAATCACAATATTTATCACGAATAACAATTGCTCCAAAGAATTACGCACTTCATCCAACATTTGGTGAAATTCATGCATCAAATTGATAGTCTCGTTACATGTAAAGCTACATGTCACGTACGCATTGGATTGTTGTTAACACCGGGTATGCATAAATATTTCCTGTCTGTTGCTACATTATTCATCACGACATTGACTTAATAAACTCAAACATCCTTTTAGAAAGAAGGAATATGCAACATTTAGTAGCTTGTGCAACCAGTGAATTATAGCACAATTCAGTTGTTTCCAAGTCCTTTATGTGGAACATTACTTTTACACTTATATTTTCATACACGGTTCAAATAAATATAGGAAAATGTTGAACCCCAGTTGAAGAATCAAGAACCAAAATGAAATGTTCTTACATTGTTTGTCTTAGATCTTGAATCTTGCTAGTTGTGGGCAATGAACACTTTCCACTAGTAGAAAAAGACCTCTTCATACTAATAGGAACTTTTTGCAGTGAACGTCCAAAGGAAGAACTCTTCATTGATTTATACAAACTTGAACTTCTATCTCCTCTCTTTGAACTCGAACACCCTTCAATTGTTCCTGAATTCATCTCATTCATCGCGAGGTGAATCTCTTGAGCAGCAGAAGAATCCATTGAGACCGATCTTCGTGCTGGCTGAAGTTCATTGTTGATCACTTTCACTCTATGCTCAGCTAAATCGCTAAAAACACGAACCCCTTTCTTCCTTCCATCAAGAACACGTGGAATTTTCATCAATAGGTCCATAGTTCTCTCCTCCTCGTTTGACAAGGCATCAAGATTTTCAACTCCACGCCTCATTTCATCATTTCCCTCTTCATCCAATTCAAGATTTTCCAGTTGATCAACATTATGCCTTCCATTATTCTCCGATTGATTGACTTCATTTGGACTAGAGTCATCACCTATATTTGTGATTGATACAACTTCCACAAAATTGCTCAATTGTGGGATATTATCCATATTGGAAACTATAGGAGCGCGACACAACGGGCAATTCTTGTGTGACCTTAACCAAGTATCAATACAAGGGATATGGAAAGCATGACTACATTTAGGCAACAACCTTAAACTCTCATCTTCCTCAAACTCAGTCAAACAAACAGAACAATCAGTCCCTTCAATCAAATATTCATCTTTCTTGTACTTAAACACTGAAATTGAATCAATGACATCTTGTGAAAGTCCAATAGTACGTATGTACCAAATTGGATGATCCATAACTGGCCCATGATTTTCATCTATAACAAAATCGTCTCTATTTTCATCCAATTGTGAAAGATTTCTCCTATTTCTTGAATTGGACCTCTTCCTCTTAAGTATAACCATGTAACAAATGAACACAAAAACAGCTCCAAGAACACAAAGCATTAAGATAAAATAAAAGGGCATATGATATTTTTCACTTGTAGCACCAGGTATAGGAGGAGGAGGAGGAGGAGGAAGGGTAAAGAAAGGGTCATCATTAGGAACAGATTCAACACAATGATCATCAGGACAATCATCACTTGTATCTGGAACAAATGGAGGGTTTTCTAATGGAATGGGTTTGAATATAACTTCTAGCATCTTTCTATTGAAAAAAGCCATCAAATAAAACAGAACGAAGAAAACAATACCTTTTAAGGTAACAAGAAACCAAGAATATGATGTCCCTTTTCTTGGATTCCACAATACCTTAAAATTTTCAAGAAACTATGAAAAATGGTAATCTTTTTTCTTGGATATTCAGGGAAGATGGAAAAAACAAGAAAAAATTGGAACCTTTTTCTTGATTTGTTTTTTCCCACTCTGCTACATCTCATGTACACTGATATTTGCTAAGATTTTCCCTTGGTTTTGGCTAGGAACCTAGGATGAAGGGATAAGGGGAAATTTACTAGAAATTTCCTTGTTTTGGAGTTTTTGTGACAAGTCAATGAGGACTTTTACGTGTTATACGCGTTAATAAAAATTGTGGGGCCTTACATGACACAAAAGTCCAAGAGACGACTAAAGTGGAAAAACAACAAAATTGATTGAGGTTTTTTTGTGTATATCTTCTTACACAACGCTAGTGTTACTTCATGGAATGAGCTAATATCCAAAGGAAGCTTGTGAGATACCATAATCCCATTAGGAAACTAGTAAAGTGAAATTGAGCTTAACTTCTATATATTGTAGTGCAAAAAATTATATTAATTGGTTATTTATAAGGTAATTGTAGATAACTAATTAAATAAGTAAAATTGGTGACTTGAAAAATAAAGTAAGAAACATGCTATAACAAGTGAAACAAAACTTTAAATTTCTCTACACTATCAAAGGTCATTTGATTCACTTACTAATCATGCGGGGATTATAATACAGAGATTGTTTCTATGAGGATTAACAATACGGAGACCGTTATGCGATGGTTAACAATAAAGGGAATGTTATAGGTGAATTATTTACTTTAAAAGGTAAATTTTTGTCTTTAAATAACTTAATCCTCATATTATTAATACAAGTACTTTTATTCAATATTCTATCATGCATAAATAATAGTACATAGTTTCCCCATTACATAATGTGGTTATTATTTAATAGCGCCAACCAAACATGACATCAGAATTATACGACGATTATATATACTTATGCGACTTGGTACACTGTACTTCTTACACTAACTCCTAACAAGCTAACGCAAAATTTTGAGCAAGTGGCATGGACTCATTTTCATAGCTTGACTTATATGTAGAATTAGATCTGAGATTGTAGTGGCTCTAAAACTATCTTTTGTTTCAACTTGATATTTATTTTGCATTATATTCAACTAATGTCGGTTTATCATGTATACATCTTTTTTTCTTCTAAAAAGATAATATGTGAAATTAGTTATTATTTCGACAAAATGAAGTAGCATCACCTATTAGGAAGCTAAAATATGAGTGAAATGTTAAAAGGTCCTATGGGATGTCAAGGTGTGTCACGAGGTTGAGATTAACCGAGAAAAGAATCGGTCTTTTTATTTATATAAAATCAAAACAGTTACGTACTGTAACAAATAATACTTGGAGTATGGCAGATTATCAACTTTATTTCTTTTTAATTTTAGGCCAAACCCATCAACAAACACATGTGATCATCCACTTCTTTCATCCACTTCTTTCACTTGAGCACTTAAAAGTGGCCCTTGTTCCATTTAGACACTTCAGGTGGGTCATTCCTATTCCACTTAGACACTTTTTGCACCGTTATCGGAGCAAAACCAACACCAGTCGTCTCCTACGTGGATTAAGTAGCCAATTAAATTGTGTCAACTCATTTAAATTGTGTCAACTCAATTAAATTGTATCAACTCATTTTAATTGTAAATTAACTAATTTGTAAATTCGTGGAGTTTTGACCGTTAAAAATTGGGGCTTTTGGGTTGGTTGGATGTGCAATGAGGTGGCGCCCCCTTTGGTATTGGTTTTGCTCTGATAACGGTGTAAAAAATGTCTAAGTGGAATAGGAATGACCCACCTGAAGTGTTTAAATGGAACAAGGTTCACTTTAGGTTCTCAAGTAAAAGAAGTAGACGACCACAAGAGTCTGTCGATGGGTTTGACCTTAATTTTAACCATGGATAACTTCTCCGAAGTTCCGAAGTGTTCAAAGCTTTAATTAACCTCACGTTTAAGGACGACAAAGTAGGTATCCTTTCTTAATTTTAAAATAAATTCTTGGACTCTAGCAGGTTATCAAACTTTTTCTTTTCTTTTTAGGCATGGATAATTAACTTGCCTAAACTCTGAAATGTTCAAAGCTTCCAACCTAGATATATCTCATTTATGGACTACAAAGGAGGTACCGTTGCTACTCAACTCAAAATATTTTACTTTTTAGTTAATTAGTTTTAGAGAAAATGAAAATCATGTTACTTTGACTAGTCGATAACGTTATCTGACAAGTTTACCGACGATGCAAATTTCGACAAACGTTCCATTGAAAATTAGCAATTTTCTGGTAGTTAAACCTTGACATATCATCACAAATACTACATGCATTTGAAGAGTCCCGCATCATATGAACAGGGATGTGTAAGGTTGTGCATTAGATTTTTCTGTTCGGTTTTACGTTATTCGGTTTCTAAAAAGTTCAATCAAATTCGAACCAAAATAAGTTTTGTTTGGTTCGGTTATTTTCTTTTCAGTTCGATTTTTCTTGATTTGGTTATTCGGTTGCGTCATATGAGCTAATTAACATAATCAAATAGTTATATTTGAATGACAAAAAAATATATAATAGATAATGAGAACTAATCATATCAAATTTCTTAAATATGTTTTTTAATCTAACCACGGGTAAACCTTTAAAAACACAATATTTAAAAGTATATAAATTCGTGTTTATAACCTGAAGATTGAGAATAAGTCATTTTATATCCTAATAGAAACCCGTCACTAAGTAAGAAAAGATTAAAAGTGGTAAATCACTCAAACTCAAACTCCCTTAAGTAATAATTCGATTTTTTTGATTTTTATTTTTCTAAATCCGAAACCGAATCAAAAAAATCAAACTTTTTAATTCTCAATCCGAAACCAAACCAAAAAATCGAAAAACCAATCCAAATTAAAATTCGGTTTGGTTCGATTTGGTTTTTCGGTTTAATCTGAATAATGCACATCCCTAGGGATGTGTGGTCTCCGGACGGATTTGGGAAATCCTCCCTTCATGAACTAGCTTTTTGAATTGAGTTATGCCCATGATTTATTTCTTTACGTGATATCAAAGCAGGACCCATTAAAATTATAGTGGACCGATTTTTTATGTGCATCATCAGGCACCCTAATCATCACTTATTAATAAATTATAAACCAAGAATTATTCAAGTGAATATTTCTTTTTTTTTAATCGGTTCAAAAATATATATACTTTTATAGTTGGTAATATTTTTTTAAAAATTATTTTACCTTAAAGTGAAAATATAAGAGATGTTGGTGGCCTTAGCTTGTGTGACACAATTAGTCTCATTGCCCGTAAGGTGTTACTGCTCTATTTTGTTTAATCATTTTATATAATGCGAGTACTTAATACTTATTAGAATCAAATATTGTTTCTACAATATTTCAGAACCTAACTATTGAAGATTCTTATTAAATATGAGCTTATTTGCATATATTCTTAGGTAATGACTTTACTCTTCAACTATTGATTGTCCTTCAACGCTCTAACAGAAATGGAAAAAATTAATTAATTGCAAGATAAGTTGCATACTTTATTAACTTCAAGCCGAAATTAAATATGTTGGTTAATTCCTCATCAACAATGTGAAAGTTTCAACCAACTGAGTTACTACATCCGTACAATTAATCAACTCAATGTTATAAACTTCAAGAAAGTTACAAATACGAGAACTTAATTTCTGTCACTCCTTTGTACTCATTTTCTTTTTTCCGTTTTCTTCATAATTCCATATCTTTTTATATCATTCGAAATTCTGAAAGGTCATTACCTGATATCTTGAAATAACCATTTTCTTGCCCTTGCCTCTAAAATAACTATCCCATATGTGTGTTTGATCAACAACATGATTTTATATCTTTGTTCTTTCTTAAACCTTGTGTTTAAAGGTTGTGGTTAACAGATAATTAACTTAAAATGAACACTTCTTAATTAGAAGCTTGATCTTTCTTTAACTAAGGACAAATGGAGGAGCAAATAGAATCTATTTTTCCTTCAAAAGCAAATATAATATATTGACTTTAATTTTATGTATGTATTATATCTTTAGTTATATTCAGACGCAAAGAATTTCTCCCCACACCCCACCCACCAACCCCTTTCTTTATTCTTACACGCATCATATATTAAATACTACTATATGTTAGAAAACTAAAACGTTCTCCAACCAACCAGATTGTGCCTCTTAACCAGAAATTGGGCCCCACCAATCCTATCAACCAATCAGAAATCTTAATCTTATGGCCTTTCTTTTTCACTTTCTTGATCATTTTGACAATCCCCTATATCCAACAACAACCATCTACCAACTTCCCTTTCATCCCTTTCTTGATTTATTGACATATAATTTTGCAAAAATAACCAAAATCAAGAAGTTGGGATGATGGCTAGTTGGTTGATGAATAACCAGAAGTTAAGTCCTATGGGGTTGATGATCAAAGATGAGATGAATATGAGTTATGTATTTGGCCAAAAACAAAAAACTAGTAGTATTGATCTTATGCAGAATTGTGACTTGCCTCCACCTTTGAAGGTATTTTCTGGTCCAGATAAGTCGGTGCTATCACCGATGAATGATAACGTGTGGAGGAGGATGGAGGAGGAACACGAGGGGGTGAATATCGAGCTTAAACAAGAAGAGGGGAGTGATAGATTAGAGCTTTTAAAGGCGTTGAGACGATCACAAACACGAGCAAGAGAGGCAGAGAGGAAGTACCTTGCATTGCATAAGGAGAAGGAAGCTCTTTCGAATTTGATGCTTGAAGAATCAGCGCGATCGATTGCTTATAAGAACTGGATTAAAGTTCTTGAGTTACAAATCCTGCAGTTAAAAACACAAAAGCAACAGCAGCAGCAACAACATGAACATGTTGAAACATGGCATAGGACAAAAGAAGATGAAAATGGTACAAATGGTATAACATGGTTTATGGCAATTGCTTTTTGTTTAGGCATAGCTGCAATTGGCTGCAGATACCTGCTTTGATTGTCTAACAGGCTTCTAGATTGGCACATCATACTCTAGGCGAATCTCACATCAGAATAGGAAAGAAAAGCAAAGAAATTTATAAGGTATAACACAAATTCACATGGTACGCGCGCTTTTGGGCTCAATGATGGTGTTGCCCGAGGGACAAATCCATGAGACCTGTTGGGCCAAAATGGACAATATGTGTCGTGGGCTTGAGCTGTGACAGATTGATTTTCTTTCCCCTTTTGTTTTTTTTTTTTTAATTAATATTCTGAATTGTTTTTCCTTCTCTCACACAAATGAGATGTGCATAGTAACACTTTGTTTTGCAGTTGATATTATAGTACTATGATGTTGGAAAAAACAGAATTAACCAAATTCCACAAATGAGACAGAAACTTTATACTATTGTAATATGGCCAATTTAACTATTCACAAGCAACATCAAAGGTTCTGAAGACAGACAAATATATGGATGTCTCTGTGTGTGTATACATACAGGAGCAAATAGCAGGGACACATAAGAGGGGGTCTACTATATAAACATAGATATGTACAGACATAAAAGCACAAATATATACATGAATGCGCTTACATAAACTATGATTCCCTATTTTCCCATGTAATGGAGCGGTGAACAGACCTCAAATGGTCATAGCAATTATCACTGCTGTCGAAGAACCGCGAACAAGCCCAGCAAACATGTTTCCCGCACCTACACTCGATATGATTGCAGCCATCCACCTTCTCGATTGTAAAGCTGCACACCGGACATTTCTTTACATTGTCTTTCCCCTTGGACCATTCCATTAGAGAGGAATCCGGATTGCCTTTGAACTCCTTGTACGTCTCACATGAGTACGGATGATACTCCAGGTGGCATCTCGTACACGTCTCCACGTAGCATGCACCACAGACAAATGGCGGTGAACCAACCATATTGGAATCTGCAACACAATAAACTGAAGGGCAGTCTGGTGAGGGACAAAAGCGATAACTACCCCGTTGGCTGCCACAAAAGCTCCCAAAGAAGCCCTGAAAAGTTCTTCCAACTTCTCACTCGACAATAGAGACTTCAAGTCAGCGAGCAAAATGGGTTCCCGGCAACCTTGATGCATACAACACAAGGGGAAACCTTCCCGGCTTTTGATTGCGGACTTGCATTGCTCTAGCAAACATGACCGACAGAACGCATGGACACAAGCTTCAAGTCTATAAGGATCCTCCAAATCACACAAGCAAACAGGACAGTCCGCCTCATCTCCCGTCGTTTGAGTTGGAAAACTTCTTTGAGCAATTTCGCAGATTATTTCCTCAACTTTTTGCTTCAAGTTTTTAGTACCATTGATACAGATGCAATGACGCTTTGTGTTCAGAGAGAATTCTGCTCCAGGCACCTTTTCTTTAAGCGCACTAAGATCTGGTCCAAACGTCTGAACAACTCTTTTCATCAGGTCAGGAGGCAAAAGTCGTCCACGAAGATGCACTTCAAGTTGTTTACTTTCATGTAATGCCAGAAGGGAATCAATAAATCTCTGCTGAGCCATATTTACAACATTGTCTGAAGAACCAAAGATTCTTACAAGCAAGTTATGCTTGTCAAAGAGAATACAAGTTCCTGTTTCCTTCTGAATCATGTTCATAATGTTACTTCCTTCTCGAGAGAACAGAAGTTGAACAATAGTCGGAGTAATGTCCACGTGATCTACAATCTTTCCTTTCATAAGTTGCTCCAAGGACCTTCTCGTCTCTACCACAACTTTGGTGGCAGTGGCAGATATCTTAACTATATAGGAACCGTTATCATTTCTCTCTAACTTGCACTCCACATCTGCAAAAACAATCACAGGTTCAGTTTAAAACCAAATTCAGCACTTCCTAGTTTGACACAGAAATAGCCAGTAGACTCCAGTAAATGATGAATAAATAAAGGGGTTCTTTCATTTTTGGCCCCTCGGCCAAAATTAATTACTGCCGCTAGCCAAAATATACAAAACTTACACATTAATTATGTATATTATATGTGTATTATAATTGTGCGTATACAATATGTATATTTATAAGTAATATACAAAAGCTATACATTTGCTGGGCTGCGAGGACTTCCCCAAAAACTACCCAACGTGGTCGTTCGCCAAAATTCAAAAGTGAACAGGAACGATGTAGTTGCACAGACTTCATTTTTTTGCGCGGATTGCCCTTCTTTTGGGGTGGTCTTTAAATTTTGCCCCTCATATTTGTGGTCTTTAAATTATGCCCCTCATATTGCTGGTCTTTAATTTTTGCCCTTCGCATTGCAACTCTGAGCGTTCACGCAGAAATCATGAGGTTCTGAGTTCGAACCCCCGTTCAAGCATAAATTAAAAAAAAAATTGCAAGGCAAGGTTTGGGTCGCGTGTATGACGGATCCGGCATACTCTTGTTAAGGAATTACCAAATTTATGCCGGACCCGGCATACTCATGCCTTATGGGCAAACTTGGCATAAGTATGCCGGATCGGGCATAACTTTGGTAATTCCTTAACAAGTTTATGCCGGTGGGGCATACTTTTAATGGGCAAATTTTTATGCCGGACCCGACATAAAGTTGTGAAGGAATTACCAAAGTTATGCCGGACCTGGCATACTTATGCTAAGTATGCCGGGTCCGACATAACTTTGGTAATTCCTTCACAAGTGTATGCCGGTGGGGGCATAGCGAAATTTAAGCTCTGCCTTACGATTTTTTTTTTAAATTTGGGGTTCGAACCTGGAACCCATGAATTTTAGCCGAAAGAAAAATTTAAAGATTTCAAATATGAGGGGCAAAATTTAAAGATCACCCCAAAAGAAGGGCAATTCTGCAAATTGCCCCACAGACTTCCCGGTTAGCGCAACCTCGTAACCAAGCTGATCATAACCTGAGTACAGGGGTAACAAAATTAGCCCATGAAAATATGACCCGCCCAACCCGCCAAAGTTTGGGTTGGTCATTGACCCACCCATTTCAGCCCATCAAAAAGTTGGGCTAATCTGTAAAGCACAGGCAGGTTTTATACCTAGCAGGAAAATAGGGGACAACATTATTCTGGCTCATGAGTTAATAAAAGGTTATAAAAGGAAAGATATATCTCCAAGGTGTATGATTAAAATTGATCTCCAAAAAGCCTATGACTCTTTGGAATGTATATATTTGAAGCAAGTTATGACTGAAATTGGGTTTCCTGAGCAATTCATTGGATGGACTATGGAGTGTGTGCAAACAGTGAGCTATAGCTTTCTCATAAATGGTGAGCCAACTAAACCATTTGAAGCAGCCAAGGGACTTAGACAAGGGGATCCCATGTCCCCCTTTCTGTTTGCCATAGGAATGAGTATCTCAGTAGACAACTTTATGGCCTACCTGAAGTCAAGTCATTTCATTTTCACCCTAGATGTGCTAAACTCAACATTAGCCATCTATGCTTTGCGGATGACTTACTTCTATTTGCCAGGGGTGATGCAAAATCTGTCATTACTTTACACCAGTGTTTCACTGAGTTTTCTTAGAGTTCAGGACTGCAAGCCAATCTTGGCAAAAGTGCTGTCTATTTTGGTGGACTGACGACACTAGAACAGAACAAGATATTGCAACACCTAGGATATAGTTATGGGGAACTTCCATTTAAGTGCTTAGGAGTACCACTTGCAACTAAGAAGATCTCTTTACTCCAATGGCAACCCCTCGTGGACAAGATCACTTCTAGAATCTCATCATGGACTGCAAAGCACTTGTCCTATGCAGGCAGGGCTCAACTAATCCAGTCAATTCTCTTTGGGATTCAATCATACTGGGCTCAACTCTTCTCCATTCCAGCCAAGATCCTATACCTCATTGATGCTCACTGCAGGAGCTTTTTATGGTCATGGACTGGAACCATTACCAAAAGGGCACTGGTAGCATGGGAGTCTGTGTGTACTCCAAAATGTACGGGTGGGCTTAATCTCACTAATGTTGTTTTGTGGAATAAGGCAGCTTTAACTAAGACATTTTGGGACATAGCTCACAAACAGGATAAGCTATGGATTCGATGGGTTCATATCTACTATGTCAAAGATCAGTTGATAGACGATATCCAGGTGCCAAAACAGGCATGCTGGTTACTAAGGAAGATCTTTGAGTGTAAAGATGGGGTTCATCAACTGCAGAACATCAGTAGCGGGAAAAGCTTGATACAACAGATATATTATCAGTTAATGCCTCCTCTACTTAGAGTTCCATGGAAAGCTATCATGTATAAGAATGCAGCAAGACCTAAAGCAAGATTCACTACCTGGTTGCTCATGCTAGGAAGGATGACAACCTCTGATAGATTGATGAAATGGGGAGTTCAAGTAGATTCGGAGTGTGGATTATGCCATCAGCGTGCTGAGTCTAAGGAGCACTTGTATGTGCACTGTGAATATACTAGGAATATATAGAGTAAAATGGAGCACTGGATGGGACTGCTGCCCTGCATATTTGCAACTTGGGAGCAGCACATTACATGGATGATTGCAAACTCAAAGGGAAACTCTCAACGTGCAGAAGTTTTCAGAATGATTTACTCTGAGACTGTGTATGGCATATGGATGGAACGAAATAGACGAATCTTTGAGAAAAGGAGCCAGGAATGGAATATTGTTGCAAAGGAGATTGCCTATGTCACCTGTGTTCGAGCCCCAACCAGAATTAGGCCCCTAGTACTTAGTTTCAAATTTTAGCTTCTGGCTCAAGTGTTTATTTAGAACGGCAAGTTGTATGTAGCTATGCCCAGCTTTGTTATTAAGGACTCACTTTGGTGATTAATATAAAAACTTAGTTACCAAAAAAAAAGTTGGGCTGATATATAGCCCAAGTTGATCCATGAGAAATCTTGTCAAAATATTTTCAAAAAGACAGTTTTTATTTGATATGTTCTATACAGCCAATAGCCATAATAAAGGGATTTTTTTTAATTAGGTGCTACAAAATTTATAAAAGAACAAACAAAGAAATAAAAACTTAGTAAGAATTGAGGGATTAAGTTATGACTTACTTTTTAGCCCATTTCAGCCCAAGTGACTTTTGCGTAACTCGGCCTATTTTGACCCGCCCAAATTCAGCCCGACCCGCCCAAATTTAACCCAACCCGTCCGTTTGACACCTTACCTGAGTACATAGCAACATTTTCCGCAAGTGAAGAAATAATTATGTTTTTCAGTACTTCGTCATGCTCGGCATGCACTCGAGGATGCCAGCTCCAGTAACTGGCGACGATCATATTTAGCTCGTTTTTAAGGCAGGCTACTATTTCCAGTACAGTCTCCTCGCATCTCTTCATGGATTTGGCATTGATACTATTATCCCAACACCAGTTGTTCTTTTCTCCAGGCAGGGGCGGACCCACGTGTTGCCAAGTGGATTCAATTGAACCCACTTGGTCTGTAAATCTACTGTTTATGTAGGGAAAATCATCATCACATTTTAATATATGAAACCTTTTGAATCCACTAGACACAAAGCTTGGCTCTGGCGCAGCGGTCAAGTGGGTTCAAATACACCTTCAGAATGCGGGATCGAACCTCTTTAGACACGCTGCATGTTGTATTTTGTTACTTTTGGCCAATTTTCCTGCTATGCTACAAAGATCAAAGTATTGGCCAACAAAAGTCAGTTAATGTTGATTGGTGGTCAACTAGCTAGCCTTTATATTGTCTTTCTTTTTTTCCAATGTCACCTTTTATATTTTGTTTTCTTACTCAAATTCAATAAAAAATAATTATATAAAATCTATTTTACCTTAAAGAAATTAAAATTTTATAAAATGAATTTTGATACTCTCTTTTATAGTTTTTTTGCTAAAAGATGCAACTATATTTGTTGAAATTATATATAGTTTATTTTAATATAGTTAATCAGTTTATATTAGTTTTTTAGTTTACAACTTTTTTGTATCGTCTTTTGTTCGTAAATAACAAAATTGGTCATTATGAATGAATTTTGTTAAATTACATAGAGTTAATAGATTTTTTAATTCTTGTTGAAGTAAAACTCTTTTAATTAGATAGTTTTTCTTAAAAAAAAAAGTAATAGGTTCTTTGTAATTTTTTTTTCTCAAGTTGTTTTAAAAAAAATTGAGGGTTGAGTTTAAAATAAGTCTATTTTGAGATTACATTATTAACCAAAAAAGGGCGGGGGGGGGGGGGGGGGGGGGGGGGATTGTTCTGCTTAACGCTGCTTAAACTATTGGTTATCAATCCTCATTTATTACGTCGTAATTGAACCCGCTTGTGTAAAATCCTGGGTCCGCCACTGTCTCCAGGCACCATCTCCCATTCCCTGTAAACAGATAGTAAAGTAAAGAGGTCACCGTTCGGATGGCAGAATTTCACCTTACGGCGATCAGACTTTAGCTTGTCTCCTTTAGAACCGACCCTACAGAAAATGCTACTACAATTCGCCGTAACGGCAGCAAGCACAACACCTTCTTTACTCAAACATTGATCAAAGCAACTGAGGATCATTTTTCCCAACCGAGGTTCATAACCCAACTTGACCAGTTTAAGTCCTTGTGCAGTTAATTCATATGTATCGTCATCTTCTCTTTGTGTAACAGCTCCTAGCTGAACCAGATTTCGAGTGGCCATCTCAATAGCTTTGGGGCTAGGTGCATCAACAAAATCAAAATCCTGTACATTCTTGATACCTAAAGCAAGAATTCTCATCACTGCAAGACCAAGATGAACTTTGCGAATTTCAGGTTCCTGATGACGTGGCATACCCTCGAAATCACTTTGAGAGTACAGCGTATAGCATTTTCCAGGTTCAGTTCTCCGTGCACGACCAGCTCTTTGGTTCGCAGAACTTTGGCTCACACTGCATATCCTGAGAGTATTCATGCCAGTGCCAGGTTCAAACCTGCTTCAAAAAAAAAAAAAAAAAATTGTTTACACTGAGTATGTTGTTGTTAAAAAAAAAAAAAAATCATAATAAGAAAAATAAAAAAGACCTGCTTTCTTTAACCATGCCAGAATCAACAATATATTTGACACCGGGAATTGAGAGTGATGTCTCAGCAACATTTGTGGTGAATATAACCTTTCTCCTCCCTGGATAATGAAGAAACACTCTGTTTTGTTCATCATATGATAATTTGCCATGCAAAGGTAATTAGGTAAAACAACAACCAGAGATGCTTGAAACTTCTCACAAGCAAACTCAACTTCACTCTGAGATGTCAAAAAGGCTAAAATAGCTCCCTCTCCCTCACTCCTATGTATATCAGTCACCATTTTGATAACACCATAGACATAAGAGGTTCCATCAGATTCACAGGGCACATACTTAATATCAACAGGAAAAGTTCTACCGGCAACATGGAAAGTTCGACAACCAAGGAAGTAATCAGCGAGCTGGTTTGCATCGACTGTGGCAGACATAATAATAAGCCTCAGATCAATCCTCTGATCAAGTAGTTTCTTTATCAACGCTAAAATAAGATCGGTGTTTAAGCTTCTTTCATGTGCCTCGTCGACTATGATGCATGAAATCTTGGACAAAGTCTTGTAATCCATATAGTGCTGTAATAGGCAGTGACCTGTGATAAAACTTATCTTTGAATCAAACTGTTGACAGGTGATCGAATTATCGTCGTAGCACCCCTGGCTTTCCTCTCTAACTCGACTTGCTAAAGAGTTGGCAGTGAGTTTCCGAGGCTGAGTGCAAATCATAGAACCATTTCCAGCTATTCCTGAATCAGCAAGGAATTGCGCTAATGGTGTACTCTTTCCTGATCCAGTCTCTCCAAACAAAACCGTCACCTAAAACATAACCAACAAAAAAGAGGGGATAATTACATTTTTGGGCCGCTCAAAAGAATAATAGCGAGCAAATGAAATAGGTTTTTATATCAAGTATACATATGATATACATATTGTATACACAAATATATATGTAATATACATAATCAGTGTGTAAGTATTGTATATTCTGGCTAGCGCCATTCAAGTCACCAAGGATGCATACAAACAGTTACAAAAGCTCATCACTCAAAAACATCCACTGTGGAAAAGTCAATTATGAATGACTATATTTACCACCTGGAAACAACAGGATAATAACAGCTAAGCACAAGTTATAGGTCCTCTTAATCCAGTAAAGCAATTTATAACTCCTTCACCAAAATGTTCGAGTAAATTTTTTACAAAAAACAATAGAAGCTGCAAACTTTTTTCAAGATAAGTGAAAATAGCTGTGATTTCAATTGGTATATATCTATACAGAAGAAAGGAAAAACAGCATACTTTGAAAGTATCCGTGATTATTAGCAAAATGTATTGCAACGACTTGCAGAAAAAACTTAAGCTCATTAATCCCTCTTTTACACTCCCTCTGTCTCAAATTAGTTGAATTTCTAAAAATAGTTGTCTCAAATTATTCATCATTTTATAAGTTTAGGAAAAAATTAATTATTTTTTTCCATTTTACCTTTACTACTAACTAATAATTGTTTTTGAACTACAAACACCTCAATAGAGTAAATATTTAACGAAGGGAGATTATATCTTTTTATAGAAAAGAATAAAGAAGATCATATCTTAACACATAAATGAGGGAAAAATAATCAAATAAATATGTTAAACTTGAGTCTTTAAATAAACATGATAAACCGATAAGTACTTTTCAATTGACTAATTAATTTGCCAGTGTTTTAATATGTTAAAATAAGAAAATTTTCAGTTGACCTCAAATAGAGTTAATTGATATGTTACCAGGTGACAAAATATAATGAGTGTCTAGAAGAAGTTCATATACTAGCACTTGAAATTTATACAAGAATTGATTGGAGTATTATTTTTTACCTCGAGGGGCATTTGGATGTAAGATTTTCATCTATCAACTAGAATCAGCCTGCGCTTGAGTCAGTGAACTAGATCATTTAGTGAGTCTTTCGTCTGTCACGATTAAATGAAGGGTTCAAACATTATTAGTAGCATATCATCCCTCCTCCTCTGCAATGTAATAAAAAAAACCTAAGAAAAATCTGCAAGTTATTAAGTGCCGATCCACCTTTACTTAGAAATTACGAGGGGTCGTTTGGTTGGTTTGCTGGAAGATATAATTTTCACATAAAGTATAACATTTGGCTCCCATTTTTTCTTTTTCCACAAATAATATTAACATATGTTGTGCCAAAATTTATGTGTTACTTTATTATACAAAAGAAAATGTGAAATAAAAATGAGACTATTGATACTATGTGAATTAAAACAACAATGCATAACTCCTCGCTAAACCAAACGATCCCTGATTGATTGAATAAATAATTTTAACTATAGTAAGTTACTTTTACTATAGTTATTTGCTTGGCCTAACTAAATTTTGTGTGACCACAACAGCCGCCGCCTTCATGGCAAAAGACGGCAGCTATAACTCTAATCCTAGGTGAGAAGTTTTTTTATATTCGTTGTAAAGTTCTGATTAATTTATATTTTTGTTGCACAAATATCTGATATATAGGTAAAAGTTACTTACGACTGTTCATATTATTCATCTTTTAAAAAATTTGCATGTTTTTAAGGATAAAATAACAACCTTAATCATAAGAAATTTCTCTAAACTATATTTATCTCTAATAAAATATTTCAATTCTTAACACTCTCGAACTAGGGAACGTCAAACAAGGATTTACATTAGCAAAAGAAATGGACTACAATGAACTGAAGGTGTAAACGGACTGTTTACTTGTTGTCCAGCTTATTCAAGAGGAGTATATACAATATCACCCGCTTTGGGCTATAATTGAAGATTGTAAGTATCTGTTGGAACCAATAAACCATGATCAAGCATATCTAAAAGAAGGCGAACCAATGTGAACCACGATCAAGCATATCTAGAAGAAGGCGAACCAATGTGCTGATTATTTGACGAATGAAGCCCATAGAGCACGAAGAAAATCTGATAATTTGAGAGAACGCACTAATGAAAATGAAGTTTCCTCTAATGCCAGATTTAATCCTTGTGGATTATGAAAAATATAAGAACTTCGCTTAGTCAATTTACCAAAAAACAAAGGTGGATAAGAAGGATAACTCTTTTTAACTTTTCTGGAAGATCCAAGTGTTTTCAAACAAATTAAGCTTGTTAGAACCACTAATCATCCTCTGCTGTTCAATTAGATCTCTCTTTTAAAATGAATGCAAAACCAGTCCAACTTTATAATTCTTTATCTGTGATTTAAGTTAATCAACTACATCTCTGTCCCAAACTAATGAAATCAACTACATCTATGACACAAAAGTTACTTAAAAGCTTTTGTAATCACCTTTCCTCTTTAACTCTTTCACAAGATCAAAAAGTACATAAACCAACAAAGCTAAAAACGATGTTTGTTTAACAAACTACCAGAAATGCAAGTCATGGAATTGAACCCCAAATCAGTCAGCATTGTTGGATAATTCATCGTGGCTCGTTCTACCAATTTCAGAACCATTAATGTGGCCATTGGCATCGTTGGAACCATATATGTGCCCCAGTTTCACGCGTTTGGTCTCTAAGTATCTTTTATTTTCTGTAGTTATAGGAGCCAACAGTGGAACTCTACCCGAAATTGCCAGACCATATCCTTTGAGCCCGACATACTTCGCAGGGTTGTTTGTCATCAGTTTCATTGTACGAACACCCAGATCCCGTAGTATCTGAAATCAACAGGTTAATGTTTAACAGAAAAACATAAAAAGAAAACGGAAAAAAAAAACGCGTGAAGGATAGGGGATGTTGCTATTAATATGTACCTCAAGAAAATCACAATTTTTTCACTACTAGCCGAAAAATTATGCAGCTTCGGGAATGCTATGACAATGATTTAAAGTTGAAGGAACGAAATATTTTACAAACTAATAGCTCAGGGATCAAATCGACAATTTACTGCAGAAATATAAAGGGCTATAACAGCAATGACATATCTCCTCTCACTCTCAGTAAATATATGATGCAACCTTGTTTAAGAAACCGAAAGATTAGAGATGTCAAAATTGGCCGAAGTTTGACCAGCCCATTTGTTTAAGGGTGAATATCTCAAAAGGTTATTGAACTTTGAGAAATTATGTAGTAAAGCCATTGAACTTTGCTATATATCAATAAAATCACTTAACTTTGGCTTATTATCTCATAAAATCACTCAATTACATATGTCATCAATAAAATCTGACATGATAATATTAATTAATTATTTTATGTCACGTAGACGTGGGCCCCACAATAAAATAAAATAAATTCATATCTTTTTACCCACACCCACTCACCAACCCTTCATCCAAAACCCATTTTCCCTTATCTATACCTTCTTCTGACTGTGTCCTTAAAATTAGGTTGGATCAAAATAATTACTTAGAATAAATGTTCACTAGTTGTACAATTAAAGAGGTTAAAAATTTTCAACTCCAGAAAGAGAAAATAAATGTTCTAATGTTAAAAGTATCAAAAATTAATAACATTTTTCTAATAATACTGATTAAGGAAACTATAATCATCTCAGTTCTCAAATACTTGTACAACAAGTGAATTTACCAGCATTTCGTGCGGTTGTAAGAACTTATGAAATACTTTTTGTAGTTTTCTTTTAGATAAGAAATAAAGTATTTAATCTGTGTGTGTATATATACACACACACAAAAATTAATTTTATAAATTGATTAAAAGACAAATATTCTTATTAGGTTATTGGAGTTAAGAAATACGAGTTCACGTTTATTTGGGTCGATCATCTAACTTCGAAGCAACAGTACTATGATACAACCAAAAATGAAAAAACCAACCAATTCCCTGTTAAATTGAAACATTTCCGCATGGTGTGTGTCTTTTGTCGTCAATGATTTACATCACTCTAAAATCAATAACTGAAAAGTTATTGGTAGAAATTGCAACAAAATCTGGATTAGCTTTGAGGCAGTCTTTGTAGGAAAATAGAATACTTCAATTCAAAATAGAATAAAAAATGGATTTATTTTATTTTATTGTGTGGCCCACGTCTACATGATATAAAATAATTGATTAATATTGTCATGTCAATTTTTTTTTATGACATATGTAGTTGAGTGATTTTATGAAATAATAAGCCAAAGTTAAGTGTATGTAGCAAAGTTTAATAACTTTACTACATAATTTCTCAAAGTTCAATGACCTTTTGAGATATTTACCCATTTGTTTAACTTTAGCCCATTTGATCTGTCCGATTCAGTCCATTTAAAACTAGGCTGATTGTTAGCCCAAATTGACTTATGAGTAACTTTGTCAAAATACTTTTAAAATAAACATTAAATATTTTTAAAATAAACATTTTTTTTGTTTTATATGTTATATATAGCCTTAGCAAAAGGAAAAAAATAACTTATTTGGTAATTGAACAATTCATAAGGAAACAAAAAGAATTAAACTTGGTAAGAATTGGGCGGACTGGGCTATGACCCAGATTTTAACCCATCTTGACCCAGCCCAAGTAACTTTTAGGCGGGTCATTTTACCCATTGTGACCCGTCCAAGCAGAGGTGGATGTAGCACTATAAATAGGGGTTCAATTGAACCCCAAACTTTCAATGCGGGATATAAATTTATGTGTAAAAATTTACAAAAATTACAAAAAATAGTGGATATGAACCCATAACTTTAGAAATATAATGGTTCAATGCTAAAAAATTTAAAAGGTTAAACCCCTAGAGTTTAAATCCTAGATCCACCTCTGCGTCCAAGATCATCCCAACCCGCCCAATTGACACACTACTCAAGACAAGTAGGACCGATAGATGTTACTAAAAGTTAGTTTTATAATCAACGAAATGATAACTTTCTTTGCAGTGAATACCTGTGCACCAATGCCATACTCCCGTGAATCAACAGGTAATCCCAGCTCTTCATTAGCTTCAACCGTGTCGCGCCCGTCATCTTGCAGGATGTAAGCACGAAGTTTATGTCCCAAACCTATTCCCCTGCCTTCATGTCCGCGGAGATATACTAAAACACCCCTTTCAGCTTGCTCAATTTGCTTCATTGCAAGTGCCAACTGCTTACCACAGTCACACCGGGCTGACCCAAATATGTCACCAGTGAGACATTCCGAGTGCACTCTGACAAGTACATCTTTCCCATCCCCGATATCACCCTATTGAAATTGAACCTTGTCATGATTGTCAAGAATAATCAGAAGAATACTCCCTATTCAAATAAATCTTGTATTCACAGTATTACCATTTTATTTTCCAGATTAGTCAATAAATAGAGCTGGCACTGGAATTACAGAGAAGTTGTGATTAAGGTCTGGTAATGTTGCTAGTGTTGGGCTGGTAGAACTACAAGATCATCTAAAGAGAGACATACCCTGTTAGGCCAAGCTTCTAAAATCATTTTATTTTGAAAAGAGCTTTTTACAAAAGTGCTTTTCACAAAAGTACTTTTGATGAGAAGCACTTTGTGTTTGGCAAAAAACACTTTTGAGCAACAATTAGTGTTCGTCAGGCTTAAAAAAAGTTATTCCAAGTGTATTTTCTCAAAAGTACTTTACAGGAAAAGCTACTTTGACACACTTTTTCTTCTCTAAAAGATTGGCCAAACTCCTCAGCTTAGGCCAAAAAAAACACCTTCTTCGGAAGAAAAAGCAAGTACTTTTGATCTTGGAGAAGCTTGGCCAAACAGACTATTAAAGCCACGTAGAATATGAAAGGAGCTATTTATTCAGCCCTCTAATCACAATTTTGCTTACTTTGACCATGGCAATATGCTCAATTCCATCCAAGACAGACTTAAAACAGTAGGCTTTAAAAGGTCCCCACATTGTTGGTATTGGTGCAGCAGCTGCTAAATCCACCAGTTTCTCTCTTTTCCTTCTATACCTGTTATAGAATATGGAAGTCACTTCTTCTCATTTGACGCTAGACTAATCGGGAAAGAAATAAAAAGCAATTGGCTTTACAAAGTACTCTCTGAAACTAGATATTCATGAACTAGTGGTCAGTCTAGCTATTTTGAGACTGCAGTTACTAGTACACTTCAGTAAATTGGAAAAGTTTAGACTTGACCACTTTAGGCATAACTTACAAGCTTATTCGATTTGCCCATCATCATATTTTCCTTTTGACTCTGTTTCTCATTTCTCATGTTGATGTCTATGCAGAATGAATATTGTCAATTGATAAGATAAGTCAACGATTCAGAATCATGCAATGAGACTAAGGCAATCCTGACATTTGAAAGACGTGTTTTATTTGATTCTGCAAAATCATGATTGATTGAAATAGAAAGTATTTAGAATTAACTTTAAAAATTGGACTGGTTGACCCTTGTACTGTGAATCGTGTCATTCTTTCTCAACGGAGGGTTTTTTTCCCCACTTATTCTCCGAGGGATGGGGTTTTTTGGTCAAGTTGATAAGTCAATAACCAGAATAATAACCACAAGTAAGGTTTTTAGGTTGTACACCATTTTCAGCCTTCATGAGTACAACCTCAGTTGAATTAACTTTTTTAAAATGCATCTATTTCTCTAACTTGACCTGCATTCAAATTTTGTTACTTCAAGCAGCAAGTGCTCATTATCAAGCTCTTGAGTCCCAATTTTCTTTATAATTGATTGAAATAGAAAGTACCAGCAACATCTCCGAAAATTCTTCAATTTCTTCTTTGACATGTCAAAAGGATGTTATCTAGGACTAATAGTGTTAGAATTGTGAAAGCTGTTAATGTTAGTTTGCATTATAAAGTATTTACCTGATCAAATCGGCAATGGATACAATCTTCAAGTTCTCAGCCTGAGCAAATTGTCGAAGCCTCGGCAACCTGGCCATGGAACCATCATCATCCACAATTTCACAAAGAACAGCAACAGGCTCCAATCCAGCCAATACAGCAAGATCAACAGAAGCTTCAGTATGACCAGCTCTTTTTAGGACCCCTCCTTCTCTATACTTGAGTGGGAAAATGTGTCCAGGTCGGTTGAAATCCTCGGGTTTTGAATCACCAGATGCTAGGGCCAAAACTGTTTTTGCCCTATCACGAGCGGATACACCTGTTGTGGTACCATATTTTGCATCCTATCAGATCCAACTAATTGGTGTCAGACAAAAATGAGTCGTGGACACTAAGCAAATATCAGAGCAACATGCCCTATAGTGTATGCTTTTGACTTTTGAACACGGAGCAAGTCAAACCAGCCCAAGGGCAATCATAAATCATAATAAATTACAACAACAATGACAACAACAAAATACCCAGTGAAACCTCACAAGTGGGGTCTAGGGAGAGTGAGGTGTATGCAGACCTTACCCCTACCTTTGTGGGTTAGAAAAGCTGTTTCCGTTAGACCTCGGCTCAAGAAAAATGGTTTCCAGAACAGGTTTGAAAAGAATGCAAGAGTTAAAAAAAAAAAAAAAAAAAACTATGAAAATATTGAAGACAAGAAAGTACTGACAGCAAAAATAGTAAAGATAACCAAAGTAACTCATCATAAATTAATTTCTCTTATTTTATTTTTAATTTCTCTTTTTTTTTTTCTCAGACCGAATAGTAGCTTCTGGAACTATTAAAAAACAAAAGTAGTGGACAACAGGACATACCACAGAAACAGTGAAAGCAGTACTAAGTTTCTCCTCATTTTCCTTTGGCGGCACCATGAGTGGAAGTTGAAGCCTATCTAGATCTTCACCTTTCATACTTACACACACAATTCCAGTTCCATATTTTACAATGAAGGCCATTGCTTCAGGTGTCACCAATTGTGCTGCCATTATTAGATCACCCTCATTTTCTCTGTCTTCATCATCTACAACAATCACCATCTGCAAGTCTTTTTCCAAATTACTAAGAGATGAAAGTATAAGTTTCGAAGTGTCCTCCTCTAATAGAGGCGGAGAATTAGAGAGTTCTATACCTCAATTGCAGCATTTAGAAAAGAGATAAGTACAGTCCAATGCCTTTTGCTGATCTTATTTACAAAATAGCCAACAAATCTATAGGTTTTGTATATTTAAGTATAATACACATAATATGTATATTATATACATACATAAAATATACTCAGTGTATATGTTTTGTATATGTTGGCTAGCGCCAAAAATGGGAAAAAAAGCCCTTTAGAAAACGAGCAAAAAAAAAAAAAAAAACAAAGAAGTCCACATCTTAGGAGCAAACTAACCTTGCCCTGACGAATGTCTTCAATAGCCTCCGGAATAGAAGAGAATCCTGCAACGGTCTGATCCAAGTCAAATTCATCAACACCAGAGAGAAACCCACTTCTGTTTCGAGTTATTTCTGCAGCAGGTGTTCCAAAATCTATTTCATCAGATTGATTCTGATTTCCAATTTGTTCTGCTTCATGATTAACAAAAGAACCATTTTCTACACCTTGGTTGTTAAAACAGGACCAAACATTGTCTTCTCCTGATATTAGTCTAGCCCTTAGTATTCCGCTACCACTTTTGAAGCTGAAGGGTAACTTTCTAGCAAGACTTAGTGAGGACAAATCTGTTTTGTGGTTTGCTGTAGTTGCCTTGACAAAATACAGACCATGGTCGGATCTAATAAGAAAGAGAACATGAAACACAATTATCTGTGAAGCCTTACATCAGAAGACGAGATGGAAAGCAAGAGAAGTAAAGTGCTTGACTGATTATACGGCCTGAAATATTCAACTTCTAGGAAGTAACACCCTTTCGTGCACTTCATTCCATACCAATATGGCGATATGCTCATAATCAACTAGTCAGGCCCACACATTCCAGAACATATTACGGAACTACGGTTTTAATCCACTTTTCAAGTAAAAACAACAATTTCCATATAAGCAACGCAGAAAACAAATATAACAAAAATAATCATTGGAGCTAAAACTTTTTGAAAACCCGACATCGTGTTTGGAGCGCCAATTCCAAGATCATGTTTAATTGACAACTAAACCTCAACACCTACCTAGTTTGCCTTGGCTATATGGGTTGTTATATTCATTTCACTCCATCTGGACCTGTTCCATTCCAATACTCAATACCTCGTCTTTTAGGATAAATTAGTCATTCTCTAAAATTAGAGGTTCTCTAAATCTCAAAGTTATCCCAACACGGCATACAATCTCTAAGAAAACTAGAAAGACTTGTCAAACAGCAAACCTAATGTAAGTGTACCGAAAAAGTCTAAACCAATCAACTAGACCTTTTAGATATTTTGTTTCCATCGTCATGATAGATTCCAAGAGATTGTAGGTCTTTCCTGAAACAACTTTCCTCCGTGGAACTTTAGGTCCAGCCATCATGGTGTCACCTCTATGAACCGGCATACTTGAAGCTCTAGAGAGGACATGACCAAACCATCTAAGTTGACATCTCATTTTTCCTCCATGTGACTGTTTCACCTTCTTCCCGTGTGACCATTTCAAATTGTATTTAATCTTGGAGGATTGCACATCTATCCTTAACATCTTAATTCTTGGAAAAAGTGTCGAAACTTTTTTACACTGCAAAAAAAGTGTCGAGATCTTTTTACATGGCAAGTCTAGCTGAGTAGATCTTACGGTAACTCCAGAAAAAGATACTCCCTCTATTTCAATTTATGTGAACCTATTTCCTTATTAGTCCGTCCCAAAAAGAATGACCTCTTTCTATAGTTGGAAACAATTTACCTTTATGAAATGATTTATAGCCACACAAACCATATGTGACTCATTTAACACACAAGTTTAAAAGTCTTCTCCTCTTTCTTAAACTCCGTGCCCAGTCAAATGGGTTCACATAAATTGAAACGAAGGGAGTATATATTACAAGGACCTAACTAGTGAGATGAGCATAAAAATGATATCAAACTACTCTAGATCTGTGATTTTCTACTCTAGGTTATTTACAACTCTAATCAGTAATCACTATAGAAATGAAGCTCCGTCCATGACCGGTTTCTGGCTTCTTTATCTCGTAAAAGGGACATAAGCAACTTAAATTGGAGTGTGACATTGAAAGTTTAGAAAACAAGACATTGAAAGTTTAGAAAACAAGACAAATCCCAATGGATTCACCAAGACCTTGACCTTTGGAATAACAAAATGCAAGTAAATGAATCTCTTTCTAACAAAGTCCAATCCTGGACTGCAATACTGTGCGTCACATTCATACAAGTCAAGTAGATTATTCTAATGCATCCTCGACTTCATCTATTGCAGATAGTCTTAAAGTTCCACCAAACTTCAAATCTTTAGGGAATTCCTGTTCATTGGAAGATAAAATCACTTATTTACGACGGATTCCTATTCAAAGAGTGCATAACCGCATGGATAAGCTCACACTAACCCGTCAATTTGGGATCCAAATTCGAGATTTTCCTTGGGAGGTATCGGGAAGGATTTTTTTATCGAAAAATTGGAAGAAGAAAAATACTCAGATTGCTTTAGAAGCCTCTTGGAGAGGGAACTTCTAGGTGTCAGTGACATAGCAGGCCCAATTATTTCATAATCTCAATAACTCAATTTTCGTATGACAAGTAAATCCTGTAGAGGAAAATAAATGAAATATCCACTCGTTACACCCTTTTTTAGCTTTTGCGGTTGTATCTCGGATGCTGATCGTTGATGGCACAATATGTCGTACGCTCATTCTTCAGTAGAGCATTTATAATGTAAAAACAGTACTAGGTATTTAGCTTGAGATCAATAAACAACCGTACTTCTGTTTTCCATACTCTTAAAGTATCTAATCACGGTATTGACTAGTCAAACCGAAATGCCACTGCTACATTGGTAATTTTTATTTAATGTACAAAAAGTTAATCGAATTTTAGTACTTTAAATATTTGTTACCTCTAAGGAAAGAAAAACTATTTTTAGACAAAGAACATAATCTAATTTTCCATGTTAGTCTATGAAGCAGCAGAACGAATATATCACAGGCAATCAAACCCTTCCCCCCACCCCCAGCTCAGTGCAGTTTATATACACACACTCTTCGTTTACTCTTTTCTGCACAATCTCGCCTTTGATAACATTAACAAAAATAATATAAAAATAGCGTTTATAATGTGCACCAGTGACAGCTCAGAGAATAAGTACAGCACTATATCTGTAAATTCTCTGTAATGTGGTTTTGCTGCTTTATTACATTCAAAACCCTGTCTCCTCCAATAAACAAATAAACCCTATCCTCTTATTTTAATCAATAGCATACAGAATTTGTCTGTCTTGGTTTCATTAGCTCAATATATTAGTGCCATCTAAAAATGTATTTTGCTAATCTTGTAATCACACCCCAAAAGATTCCAACATTTTTAATCATAAGTTTCCACATAAATGCATTTTCCAAAGCAAGCATATTTTAGGTCTAGATGTTCCTAAAATCCACCACACACAGCCTAAAAAGAAACAAACTTTACAAGATTCTTGGAACTAAATACAGTACAAAAAGAAATGGGGTCAAAGAAAATGGCCAAAATTAACCAAATTTCCAGTGATCCTGCATTTTTCGAGCAATAAGAAGAAAAGGGTGTTCAAGAAAGCTCACCTTAAATGGGAAAAAAAAACATTGAATTTTGAATTGAAGCCATTATTTGTGCTGACCCAAATGAGTATAAAGCTTTAATTTTTGATAGGAATTGAAAAAGGTTTGAAGAGTTATGGATAAAAAAGCTTTTATTCAATAGCATACAGAATTTATCTGTCTTGGTTTCATTAGCTGAATATATTAGTACCATCTAAAAATGTATTCCCCCGTCCCATTTTAAATGTTGCTTTAGCTCAGAAGAATTATCCCGCAATAAGGATTCAATACTAAAGTTGACAATTGTTTTCAACTATACCCTTAACATTAAATAAGTAGTATTACGTTTTAATACTATTCAATTTTCAAAAAGCATCTAATAAATAAGGATAACTTATCAAATTGTACCTTGTATTTTTTTTTTTCTGAACGGGCGTGAAAAGAGCTAATTCGACAGTTAAAATGGGACGGAGGGAGTATTTTGGCTAATCTTGTAATCTCACCCCCAAAAAGATTCCCAACTTTTTAAATCATAATTTTGTACATAACCAACCACATTATCCAAGACAAGCAAATTCACTCACAAAGAAAAAAACTTATAATAACTAGGTCTAAGATGTTCCTAAAATCCACCACACACAGTCTAAAAAGAAACAAACTTTACAAGATTCTTGGAACTAAATATAGTAAAAAAGAAATGGGGTCAAATAAAATGGACAAAATTAACCAAATTTACAGTGATCTTGAATTTTTCAAGCAATAAGAAGAAAAGGGTGTTCAAGAAAACTCACCTTAAATGGGAAAAAACCATTGAATTTTGAATTGAAGCCATTATTTGTGCTGACCCAAATGACTATAAAGCTTTATTTTTTGATAGAACTGAAGAAGGTTTGAGAGATACGGATTAAAAAAACAGTTACAAGTAGCTGTTAAAGGCAACCACCGCCACTGTTTGGGGATCATGAGAACTTTGAATATGGACCGTTGGATTAGGATGTTTTTGTGATAAAACATTCACATATACCCTCACCAGTGGTGCAGCGGATAGGGCTCCTTCACGAGATCTCGGGTTCAAGTCCTAAAAATGGAAAAATTCTTGGTAGGAGAGCTTTCCCTCAAATGAAGCCCTACGTGGAGCGAATCCGGATATAATTGGACTCCAACGCGAATACTGAACACCAGGTGGGAAACAAAAAAAAACATATGGCTTTCACTATTGTTTCATAAACTCCCTAGTTTTATTTGGATAAAGTATTTTGTGCTGTTAGTTTAGCATAATTATATGCGTCCACAACTCAATATTTTTATTGATCAAGCAACCAGAAATTTTCGAGAAATATAACTTTATAAATCAATAAAAAACCTGTTCAATACTTCTTGAGAGTCAATTTGACTAATTTTTTGAGCTAAATTAAATTAGATTAATTCAATATTTTAAATTACAATTTAAATATTTAAAAACTATACGGAAAGTATTATAAGTTTTAGTTTCTCTCATATCAATATGATGAAAAATATATCTTAAAATATTGGTCAAAGTTCATATAATTTGACTTGCAAAAGATGAAATATGATACTCTTTCCGCCTAATTTAAATGTCTTACTTTCCCTTTTAGTCTGTCTCAAAAAGAGTGTCTCTTTCTATATTTAATAAGTTCTAACAAGTTTAGGATCACAAGATTTAAAAAAAAGACCATAAGATTCAAAAGTCTTTCTTTATTTCTTAAATTCAGTATCAAGTCAAATTAAGACATTTAAATTGGGACCGGAGAGCATGTACTTTGGAATGGAGGGAGTAGTTAATAAAGTTGCAGTGCTATATTATCTTTTGGCTTTAAGGTGGTGCAATCCTACTAGTGATAACAAAAACTGGTTCCAAAAGCTGATTACAAATTGATATTTGTCACGTGTATGAAATATTTTACTAGGATTATACAACATGCGTCCACCATGAAAGATTTCCATTCCATAATAATGGGAAAATACATAAATACCCCCAACGTATACTCGGATTAATTATGACGCACCCAACCTTTGCGGGCGACCTATTACCCCCCAGTCTTAATTTTTCAGTATTTTAGTGACCTTTTAGTGCTGATTTTTAGTGACCCTCAATTTTTTAACTTACGTGTTGTACACGCGCCTTTTAAATTTCCAAATCAGCATTATTTTTTAACTCCCTTTTCATTTCACCCCCTTAAACATAAACAAAATTCATTTCCACTCCCCCCTCTCTCTCTCTCATCGATTTTCACAGCATTTGCACTGTTTACCTTGATAATTTTCAACCGATCTTCCACCACATACATTAATTCGCGTAATACTTAGTGATTTCTAGGGTCGTTTTTGCATTCTCAAATTTGGTGAAGTTTGTTTTGCTGAAGAAGGCTATCATTCGTGATTTTGCAGGTTTAGATTTTTTCGTTTTGTGTATTTTGTAGTGTATTTCTCTACTGATATAGTTTGCTTGTTAGGGTTTTGACACATTTAATAATTTGCTTGCATTCTAGGGTTTTGAATCGGGTGTTTGTTAATCTAGGGTTTTTTTAGTAGAATGAGGTAAATGAACGAGTAACTTTTGCTGCTGATTTTGTTAAAAATCATATGTTTCCCTTTGATGTTGCTTGTTGGTGAGAAGTTCTGTTGCTTTGTAATTTAAGGGTTTTATTAAGTATTGTTGCTTTGTAACTTTCAGGTATGGCTGATTTTATTTATGTTACGTTGAGATGGTTTTATGGTGGGGTATTTGATTTAAGCAGTGGTGTGCCAAGATATGAGGGTGGTAATTGTACAAAATTCTTAGATGTTGATGTTGATAGGTTGTCATATTTTGAGCTTAGAGACTACATAAAGGATTTAGGATATAGTCCAAGTTGTGGTTTTAAGGTGAAGTCCCCTAATAGTGACATTCTTGTAGATATACTTACTGACAAAGATATTTTTGACATTTCCCTAAGTTTGAAAGATGGGTACATTGTCGAGATTTATGTCTGCCACATGGTAGATGAACCAGATGTGCCCCCATTGCCTTTGGAATATACTGTTCCCAACAACCAAACAAAAAGTGATACTTTTAATAAAGTTGGTGAGGGTATCCAATGTGAACCAAATGTTTCTCAAAGCAACCCTAATGAAAACCCAGCCACTGAAAATACACCACTTGAAACTGCAGCAACTACTACTTCACCCTCTCAATTTCCCACTAATTCTTCAACCCCACAAATATAAGCTGCTGAAAATTCACCCAAAACAAACTGAACCTGCAGATGGTGAAAATGCAAAGCAAGTAAGTAGTGACCATGTTGACTCTCAATCAACAGATTCTGATGTAGAATCATACCATGTGGCAGTATTTGATGGTCCAGATGGTGATGATGGATCTGATGTACATGAGGAAGTTAGAACATTTAGAGCTGAAATGAGGGCTTATAAGAGAAGGACAAGAAGAGAGAAAAATGGGAAACCTAACCTTAATGATGCACCTTTAGGTGAAGTTGAACAAGACATAGGATTTGATGAAACAGAACCTAATAAAAGAGATTTGGAAGGAAGGGTAGGTGGTGTTGAACCCTTTTACTTTAGTTCTGATGCATCTAGTTGTACATCTGATGAGGATGATGTTGAGGAGGGGGTAACCTTGAAACCTAGAAGGGAAAGTAAATACATAAGGTTTGACCCTACATGTAATAAGGTAGTATGACAGCTTGGTATGATTTTTCAGAGTGTTAATGAGTTTAGAGATGTTGTGACTAGATATTCACTTCAGAAGCATATTCAGTTAGATAAGTTTGTCAATGAGCCTTCAAGGGCGAGGGTCACATGTAGGGATGGTTGTCCTTGGTTAATTTATACTAAACTGGACAATTCAACCAAGAATTTTCAAATCAAAACATACTATCCTAAACATAGATGTGTTCAGACCACAAGGAACTATATGTGCAATTCTAAGTACCCAGCCAGCCACTACAAAGATAGAATTACTGAACAACTAAACATAAGAATTTGCAAACTCCAAGAGGCAATTAGAAAGGAACTTGGTGTACATGTTGGCAGGTCCACTGTTAGGAGAGCTAGATCTAAGGTTCTACTAGAGATCATGGGTGATCAAGAAAAAGAGTTTGGAAGAATACTTGATTACAGAGATGAAGTATTGAAAACAAATCCAGGAAGTACTTGTGTGGTGAAAGTGTCTACTACAGAATTTGCTGAAGATGGTAGGCCTTGCTTCTTAGGTTTCTACATTTGTTTTGATGCCTTGAAAAGGTCAGTTTTGAGTGGTTGTAGAAGCTGCATTGGGTTAGATGGTTGTTTCTTAAAGGGTTGTAGCAAAGGTCAACTGCTAGTTGTTGTGGCTAAAGATGGCAACAACCAGATGTTGCCAATTGCTTGGGCTGTTGTGGAATATGAGAACAAAACCACATGGACTTGGTTTATGAAAATATTGATTGAAGACTTGAACTTAGGGGATGGAACTGGTCACATAGTCATTTCAGATATGCAGAAGGTACTAAACTGTTAATTTTATATTGTTTATGTTGTTACACTTTGCTGATTTTATATGCAGAAGGTACTAAACTGTTCTTTTTTCAAGGGCGTCTTGCCACTATAAAAGAGCTCCTACCAGAAGTGGGGCAGAGGCAATATGCTAGACATATCCTTGCAAACTGGTCAAAAGATTGGGAGGCCTTGAAAGGAGGCTGATTTTTTGGAGATGTGCTAGAAGCACATTTGAGGCAGATTTGAGGAGAAATTTGGACAAATTAGAGCTGCTTGGTGGTGAGAAGATTGTTGAGGATTTACTCTACTATTAGGAACACACTTTTTGTAAGGTATTCTTTAATACTGAAACTAAGTGTGACATCATTGACAATAATATGGCTGAGAGCTTTAATGCTTGGAATAATATGACTGAGAGCTTTAATGCTTGGATCTTGCCTGCAAGACACAAGACCATCATAACCATGCTAGAAGAGATTAGGATGAAGGTAATGACTAGGATAAGTGTGATGAGGTCTTTCGCAAACACTTGGGTCACAAGAATATCTCCAATGGCATTAAGGACATTAGAAGAAAACATGGGGAAGTCAATAAACTGTAATATTGTGTTTAATGGTGAGCATGGGTTTGAGATTCTTGATGGTCCATATCAGCACACTGTTGATATTGTCAATGAGAAATACAGTTGTAGGTCATGGCAGCTCAAAGGAATACCATGTCCACATGCCATGTTGTACAAGAAGTATGAACCTATTGACTATGTCCATGAATACTATAGCAAGAAGAACTGGTTCAAAACCTATTGTCACTACATTCAACCAATGACAAATATGGCAATGTGGCCTAGGTCTGCTAATCCTGCTATTGCACCACCAATCATCAAAAAAATGCCAGGTAGGCCCTCAAAAGCAAGAAGGAAAGAGGCCAGTGAAACAAAAAAATCGGGAAAAATGCCAAGAACAGGCATGCTGATGACTTGCAGCCAATGTGGAGGTAAAAACCACAATAAAAGAGGTTGTCATAGGGTATGTCCTTCCTACAATTTTCTTAACTTTGCATTGCACTATTGAATTTTTATGACTTTGCATTTTACTTGTAGAGTGGAACATGGGCTGCTTTTGCTGCTTCTCAAGCCAGTACTGCTTCTCAAACATTTGATGCTTCTCAAAACAATGATGCCTCTCAAACTAATGATGTCTCTCAAACCTTTGCTGCTTCTCAAACCAATGATGCTTCTCAAACAACTGCTGCTTTAAACAATATCCCAAGGACAAGGGGGAGACCAAGAAAAGCACATGTGGTACCTGAAACTCCGCCAAGACCAAGGGGTAGGCCAAGAAAAGATCCTAATGTGCCTAGTGCTCCTCCAAGACCAAAGGGAAAGCCAAGAAAAGAACCTGCAGTTGCTACTCCAAAGCCTAGAGGAAGGCCAAGCTGCAATTGCTACTCCAAATCCTAGAGGAAGGCCAAGAAAGGTAACAGAGGTTGTTGCTAGTCTTGCCCCTGCTGTTGTCAAAAGAGTTGATTCTGAGGGTCCCCCTTCTTACCCAAATAAAAGATCTAAAATAGTTGGTATGAGAGTCTTTGTTGCTGAAAGTGGTTATACATCCCTGAATGTAAGTTTAATATTTTCTTTACAATAGCATTGGTATGTGAATTTGTGAAGTGACTAATTTTCAAATTTGTTTATTGCAGCATGGCATGCCTACTAGTAGAGTGTTGAATTTTGGTGGTAAACATCAAGCAAGTCAGCCTATAAGATCTGCTGAAGTCACAGGAGACCTTGGTCACAAGCCACGGCAAGGGATGAGGTACAAAAGCAAACCATGCTACTCAAGAAGCATACTTGATGAGATTAGAAGGAACAAACTCAACAAGGCCACTAGCAGCAAAGGAAATAGGCCATAGAAGTGATGGCCATTATTTAGATGATAGAATTAAGTTGTTTTTGGATATTAAACACTTTGTATGAATTCGGTAGTTTAGAAGACTTGAATTAGCAGTTGCAATGACTTAATGTTTTCTGCTTAATTAAGTGTTAGAATGACTTATTAATCATACTTGTTTGTGTCCATTGTTTGTGCTCTGTTAGCTGTGGTACTGTGATTTGGGCAGTGTGTACATTGAGCACTAAAGTTAACTGTGCAGGGTGTGTACTATGTAGTGTGTGTACATATAAATGTGGGCAGATTTCTGTGGATGCTTGAATTCAGGTACATTGACTGAAATGAATTTAGTCAGTCTGCATTGGACGATTCAATTCAACCTAATTGAATTCATGTACATTGACTGGTAGTTGGGAAGGCTAATGAGAATTGTAACCTTTCAATATCATCAGCCTATAAATAGCCTATTAAGCTATCCATTTCAACTCATCCCTACACCATTCTTTCTCATTCAAACAACGAATTTCATAGCAAAATGCCTCTAGGTGAAGATGACGTGATTTACTTCGAGAAGAAACTAACCAAATCATACGTTGACAACGATGACTTTGTAAGTGTTATTTTGCAAACTTATTTCAATTGATGTGTTTAATTATTCATAATGTCTCATGTATTTTGTGCAGATCCTACCTTCTAACATACAAGATTTTCTTCCAAACACAACTACACAAGCTGTTGTTTTCTACGAGCAACGTGAATACAATATGATGTATAAGGTTGGCGCATATACCCGCCTCTGCCAAGGGTGAAAGGATTTCATTGATGCAAACCTTCTAAGGGAGGGACACATCTTATGCTTTAATGGTTGTGAACATAATGAGAAAGTAACCTTCTTTGTTAATATCAAGAGGTAAGTTATCGAAATAGATTAGGTTTCTCCCTATTATGTAAAGTTTATGAATTATCAATGAAATCTATATCTATGGACTTTATCTTTATCTATGGTGTTTCTTCTCAAGTTGAATGAAGACAACTTTTTAATTGAACATCCATGACAAGAAACTTCTTCAACTTACATACATAAAGTGAATAACAATCACTTAAACATCCTTCAACATACAAACATGTAATCCTACTATGGCAATCGACATTGGTAATGCTTGTTCAAAAACACCCAATAAACCAAATAACAACACCAAAGAACAACACCAAAGAAATACAAAAACAAAAACTTGTTAATAGTAAAGCATCTACCCCTCTTCTCTTGTTCAAGCTTCATCACTTTCATCTCTTTTTCAAGCTTTGACACTTTCATCTCTTTTTCAACCTTTAACACTTTCATCTCTTCATTTGTAGTGATATTCTCATTACCGATGGCCATTTCACTATTGCCATTGCCAATATCTCCATCAATGCGAGAAGACTCTCCTTCTTCCATTTCATTTGTCAAACCAACTTCTTCCGCCATTTTCTTCTTCAATTCCACTGCTTGCTCTTCCATTTTCTTCTTCAATTCCACTGCTTTCTTTTCCATTTTCTTAATCAATTTGTGAATAACAAACTTAGACCTTTCATCAATAGGATCATCCCTCCATTCAAAGAACTTACATTTCTTAGCCTATAAAATAAATTCAACTCATGTTAGGCACACTGTAATGTGTGGCAGAAATAAGGCACGTAACAGTAAAAAAAAAAAAAAATCGTACCCCATAGAATGGGCATGTCCAAAATCTTCTTCCGAGATTATTAGGAGACCAAGAAATCTGCATTTTTAATAATACTCCGTGCTGGCATCGCACTTGATGCTTCATCTTTGGATCATCATTTTGAGTACAAAGATTGTTCAACTCCGATTTGAACTCTTTCATTAAGAACCCTAGAAAAAAAATTAAGTGAAAGATATAACATATAAATAAAAGATGAGAATAATAATGAGATTGGAGAAAATAATACTTACCACTAGAATGCATAGGCATATTTCAATTTGTTTTCTTCAAGCTTTGGCAACAATGGAGTCAAAATTAGAAAATGAAGAGAGAAGGAAGAGAAAATAAAGGGGGAGGGAGGTGGGGCGGGTTTTTTCCCCTTTTTTTTTCATCCACGTGGCAAAAAATAATAGGTCAAATGCCCCCTCACGCGCTGCTTGGTCGTGTAGTCACGCGAATCCGCGACTTTTCTAACACAAAAAAAAAAAAAAATTGAACCAAACTAGTACAAAAAAAAAACACATTAATAGGATTCACGCATGAATTTCGTGCGTGAATGGACCAAACTGCAAAGTGCAGTTTAGGCCTTTCACGCACGAAATTTGTGCGTGAATGAAAGGCTCTGAAATTCCATCAGCTCCTTAGTTAACAAATTACAATTTCAATCATTGTTCTCAATTGTACATGTAGAGTAGCCAAATGTAGGTCTTTCGAATTGCGGACTCCTCTATTTTTTAATTAATAATACATAAAAGCTTAGGCAGATTCAAAAATTTTAATTTATGGATTTTGAATTCTAGAAAAGTCAGTTTACTTTGGATAAATTATTTATGCATATTAAGTGATTTCTTAACAAATAAATATTTTTAACCAAATCTAGTAAATACTTACTTCGGGCACCTTTTTAACCCCTCAAATGATGATTCGAACGTTTACGTATCCATGATGTATTGGGCCTACATTATTGTACGCAGAAAAAAATATCAGGTTCTATATAAAATATTGACGTTTCGGAGTCTTGACACACGACTAATCGTTGGTCAAAGTATGGAAAAAACACTAAGTTTTTTCAAACAAAACTTACTTTGAAACGTCAATATTTGAAAAAACTTAGTGTTTTTTCCATACTTTGACCAATGATTAGTCGTGTGTCAAGACTCCAAAACGTCAATATTTTATATAGAACCTGATATTTTTTTCTGCGTACAATAATGTAGGCCCAATACATCATGGATACGTAAACGTTCGGATCGTCATTTGAGGGGTTGAAAAGGTGCCCAAAGTAAGTTTTGTTTGAAAAAACTTAGTGTTTTTTCCATACTTTGACCAACGATTAGTCGTGTGTCAAGACTCCGAAATGTCAATATTTTATATAGAACCTGATATTTTTTTCTGCGTACAATAATGTAGGCCCAATACATCATGGATACGTAAATGTTCGGATCGTCATTTGAGGGGTTGAAAAGGTGCCCGAAGTAAGTATTTACTAGATTTGGTTAAAAATATTTATTTGTTAAAAAATCACTTAATATGCATAAATAATTTATCCAAAGTAAACTGACTTTTCTAGAATTCAAAATTCATAAATTAAAATTTTTGAATCCACCTAAGCTTTTATGTATTATTAATTAAAAAATAGAGGAGTCCGCAATTCGAAAGACCTACATTTGGCTACTCTACATGTACAATTAATGATTGAAATTGTAATTTGTTGACTAAGGAGCTGATGGAATTTCAGGGCCTTTCATTCACGCACAAATTTCGTGCGTGAAAGGCCTAAACTGCACTTTTGAAGTTTGGTCCTTTCACGCACGAAATTCGTGCGTGAATACTATTAATGTGTTTTTTTTTTTTTTTTTGTACTATTTTGGTTCAAATTTTTGTTTTTTGTGCTAGAAAAGTCGCGGATTCGTAGCCACGCACAGTGCCAGCACAGTGCTAAAAGGTCACTAAAATACTGAAAAATTAAGACTGAGGGGGGGGAGTAATAGGTTGTCCGCAAAGGTTGGGTGCGTCATAATTAATCCGACTATACGTTGGGGGGTTTTTATGTATTTTGAAAGACTATATATGGAACTTAACCAGCTCGACAGATGATGTATTATTGCAAGGGTGAGCCGCAATCGGTACTACTTAAATTGCACTGTATAGCCTTTTATATGCCATGCTTTTTAAAATATAGCCGGATTTTGCATGCTTTTGAAATATATCCTCTTTTTTTTTTGAGAAATATTCAGCAAACGTTTCTGAATTTCAAATTCACAGAAGTTTATTGAATTTTATGGTAGATAAGTTGAAAATTATAAAAGTTTTATTTTTTATTTTTTTTTATCTTTGTCCCAGAGAACTTTAACAGTTTTCAGTATTTTTAAGCATGAGAAAATATGTACATATTTTTTTGATTTAAAAACAACAGCTATTTTTCAAAAACTTTAGAAAATTTAGCTATTTTGTAGAAATTATTTTGCGATTTTTCGCCCCTTCTCTGATACATCGTGGCTGGATATTCAAAACTTATATTGGGGTGCCCGTGCCACGCAATGAGGATTAATAAACAAGTGGGATTATAATAGTAGTAAACATTAGATTCTTTGAGAATGTCAGTGGCCGCAGCACAAAATGAGGATCTGCCATGGACCTAGATTTTTGAGAGACTTTTTCTCAAAAGTGAATCTTGATATTGTGTTCGTTATTTGAGGATTATTTTACTACTATATAGAAGTATGGGTTTTATCCATGCTTCGTCGTCAGTCACTCTTTAGAAAAATAAAAATAAAAAAGATGGATTCATACTAAAAACACTAAGTAATATTATTTTTTAAAAAAAGTGGATCCCACCATCTCCAAACTCATGTAAAAAAAAAGTGAACCCCATATTACAAAAATCAAGCAATATCTAAAAAAAAAAAAAAGTGGACCCATACTATATAGAAGCATGAGTTTTATCCATGCTTCGTCGTCAGTCAGTCTTTAGAAAAATAAAAATAAAAATGATGGATCTCATACTAAAAACACCAAGCAATATTAAAAAAAAAAGTGAACCCCACCATCTCCAAACTCATGTAAAAAAAAAGTGGACCCCATATTGCAAAAATCAAGCAATATATAAAAAAAAAAAAAAAAAAAAAAAAGTGGACCCATATTAAAAAAAAAAGCAATGTCAAAAAAAAACGTGCACCCCATATTAAAAAATCAAACAATATTCATGTAATTCCCAAAGTATCCCCATTAAGTCAATAATGGTGGATTCATTGCCACATGCGTATCAACACATTAGTGGGAGCAAATGAAATTAATGTACAGCAAAAAACATGGACCCCATATTATTGTTTTTCTTCAAAAGGTTAAGTAGCCAAACCAAACAATTTCCTTTCTTTTTTTATATTATCCTGAGATCTAATCTAGATATTTAACTGTTGTATTTGCTATTTCGTCATGTCATTTATTTGTTATGTTTATTTATTTATATTTTAAAATAAGATAGAATTTAATTACTTTTTCATTTGTTTCCTTACTCTAATAAATGTGAAAAGAGATTAATATCGTAAAAAAAATATTAAATGGAGATCAAATAATTAATAAGGTAAATTAGTCAAATTATAATTCTAATTGACGTTTCCTTACAAAATCGTGCAAAAGACAATATGACAAGTAAAATAAGCTAAACCAAGAATATTTACCAAAAATTAAAAAATGATAGTTCTTCGTTTTATAGAAAATCAAATTTCTATTTTGTTTCGTTTTAAACATGTAAAATTAATTTAATAATTTAAATCATGCACCACTACTGGTATCATGTGGAGATCAAGTGCAAAAATTTGTAAAACCATTCAGGTTTCTCAAATTCTGGGTGGAACATGATACTTTTCTTGATTTGGTTAAGCAACAATGGGAAACAACTTTATCAGATGATGTATTTCTGTCATTTAAACTCAAGATGAAGAAACTGAAAACAACTTTAAGTACATGGAGTAAGGCTACTTTTGGTGACATTTTTAAACAACTTGTTATTAGAGAAGAAATAGTGAAGATTAAGGAGCAGTTGTTTGAGGCAGATCCATCTGAAGAAAATAGAATGGTCATGCAGAGGGCACAAGCAGAACTCAAGCTGTATCTTCATTATGAGGAGGAATTCTGGAGACAAAAGGCTAGGATAGATTGTTTTTCTGAAGGTGATAAGAACACTAGATATTTCCATAGCCTGGTAAAAGGTAGAAGAAAAAGAATTCACATTAGGAGGATTAAAGATGATGCTAGTAACTGGCTTGAGGATGTTGATAGTGTTGCTGCTCAAGCTGTCAACTTTTTTCAGAAGCAATTTACTCATGAAGAGGTGAGAGAAGATTCTCCAATATTTAATCATATTCCAGAACTGATAAGGGAGGAGGATAATTTAATACTTGCTGAACAGCTACTATGGAGGAAGTACAGATGGATGTATTTGAGTTACATGGGGATAGTGCTTGTGGTCCTGATGGATTTTCTGGTATATTCTATCAGAAGTGTTGGGAGGTGATAAAGTTTGATGTATACAAGATTGTTAAAGCTTTTTTTGAAGGACATACTCTCCCCAAGTCAGTCACTCACACAAATCTGGTTTTGCTGCCAAAGAAGGCTGTGGTTGAGGCATTTGCTGATATGAGACCTATAAGCCTTAGCAACTTTATCAATAAGGTCATTTCAAGAGTAGTTCATGATAGACTTGATAAGCTACTTTCCATGGTAATCTCTCCAAATCAATCTGGTTTTGTTAAAGGAAGGAATCTAATTGAGAATGTGTTATTGACACAAGAAATTGTAAATGATATAAGGAAGAGAGGAAAACCAGCAAATGTTGTGATTAAATTGGATATGGCAAAAACATATGATAGGGTCTCATGGTTGTACTTATGTAAAGTGATGAGAAAGATGGGATTTTCTCCATTTTTCATTGACTTGATTTGGAGGCTGTTGGCAAATAATTGGTATTCTGTCCTCCTAAATGGCCAGGCTCATGGTTTTTTTCATTCTACAAGGGGTGTCAAACAAGGGGATCCACTTTCTCCTGCCTTGTTCATCATTGCTGCAGAAGTCCTTTCAAGGGCACTAAACTCTTTGTTTGATCAGCCTGGATTTGTTGGATATGGGATGCCAAAGTGGAGTGCTGATTTGAATCATCTAGCATATGCAGATGATACAATCATATTTCTTCAGCACATAATCAGTCTTTACAAATGATCATGGATACTCTTAAGGAATATGAGAAAGTGTCTGGACAGCTGATAAATAAGGGGAAAAGTTCATTTTATATGTTCAGCAAAGTATCACATGAGTTAAGCCACCAGGTTGCAACAGCAACAGGATTTGTGAGAGGTCAATTTCCTTTTACATATCTTGGAGTACCAATCCCTCATGCCAGGAAAAGGAAGGTGGATTACACTGCATTATTGAAGAATGTCAAAGATAGGTTACAAACATGGAAAGGCAAGCTGCTGTCTTATGGAGGAAAAGCAGTGTTGATTACAAGTGTGCTTCAAAGTATTCCCATTCATGTGTTATCTGCTATAAGGCCTCCTAAATGTGTTCTAAAGGAATTACACAGAATCTTTACTAAATTCTTTTGGAATAATAAGGAAGAAGGTAGATGCAGACACTGGGCAGCTTGGCTTAACATGTGCATTCCCAAGAATAAAGGAGGTTTGGGCTTCAGGTCTATCTATGACACATCTAAAGCTTTATGTGCTAAACTATGGTGGAAGTTTAGAACCACTAGTTCTCTCTGGGCTAATTTTCTGTGGAATAAATACTGTAAAAAAAAAAATTCCTCAGGTGGTACAATGGAAGGGAGAATCCCAAGTCTGGAAGATGATGTTGGAAGCTAGGGATAATATAGAACAGGAAATCTGGTGGGAGCCTAAGATTGGAAGTTCAAACATTTGGTTTGATAATTGGACTAAACTAGGTGCTCTTAGTTATGTGGTTCCACAGTCCTGGCAAATCAATGAGCAGGCTGAAGATGTTTCTGAACTTATGACAGATGGAAGATGGAATATCAGCAAACTCATGCAGCTTTTTCCTGAAGATATTGTGCAGCATATAATACAGGAAATTGACATTAAATATGCATCAAATGAATGGGATAGACCTTGGTGGATGATGACAAGTTCAGGCAAATTTACAGTAAGTAGTGCATGGCAGCTACTGAGGAAAAAAGCTAATGTAACTGTGCCATTTCAGAATATGTGGATCAAAGGTGTGCCTTTTAAAATTTCATTCTTCCTGTGGAGGGTGTGGAAGTTTAAAGTCCCAATTGATGAGGTGGTGGCAAGTATTGGCATTCCTTTAGTTTCAAAGTGTTGTTGCTGTCATAATGCTCAGATGGAGACAATGAATCATCTATTTCTGTGTGGAGATTTGGCTACAAAGGTATGGAGATACTTCAATATGGGGGCTGGTTTGAATATGAATTGTATTCAGGTAAAACATGCTATAAGAAGTTGGTGGGAAGCAAAATGCCACTTCAAAATGAAATCCATATTTAAAGCAGTGCCTGCTTTTGTTGTATGGCAAATATGGAAGTGGAGAAACAATAGGCTTCATGGTGGTACAATGAATCTGAATATAGTGCTATATGATATAAACATGAATATTCATATGTTGTGTAAAATTCAGTTTCCTGGGCTGAATATTCCAACTACTTGGCAGCACATTGTTCAGTTCTTTGAAGAATATAAGCCTACTGTTATATGCAGACTTATTAAATGGAGGAGACCTGTATCTGGTGTTTTCAAGTGTAATACTGATGGAGCTGCTAAAGGAAATCCAGGTCCAAGTTCTGCAGCTTTTTGTATAAGAAATGATGTGGGAGACTTGGTGTATGCAGCTGCAAAAACTTTGACAGATGGAACAAATATTGTGGCTGAGGCTGAGGCTATTAGGATGGGAATGAGGTATTGTGTGGAAAAACATCTTTTCCCATTGATCATAGAGACTGATTCCATGTCTATGAAGATGATTTTAAAGGAAGAATGGAAGGTCCCTTGGAGCATCTCAATACTGGTGGATGATATCAAGAGAATGATGGAGGATCAAACAGTAGCTGTGGAGCATATACATAGAGAGGGCAATGGGCTGGCAGATTTTTTAACTAACTTGGTTTTTAATTTTGCAGGTACACTTCAGTTTCATAGTTTTCAAGAATTACCAAGTCAAGCCAAGAGGATTCTGAACATAGACAAGAGAGAAATCCCAAATTTGAGAATAAGAACCATCCAAGATAAAGCACCAGACTGACAGCAGAATTGCCACTACTGTGATCACAGTTTGCCAACTGATTGTGAGCATTTACAACATTTTTATTAGGGTGGTATCAGTGTGCTATGCATGCTCATTCCTTAATATAAATGGTGTGATGCTCATGATATGGATAGCAGGCTGTACTTAGAGGATGGTTTCATGTAAAGGATTAAGCTAGGGGCAGGTATTAAATTGAAAGAGATGCATCAGATTCAAATGCTGCAAAAATTAGTAGGTGCATGCTACATATGTCCAGGTACAATTCACTTTAATAGTTTCCATGACTTACCAAGTAAAGCTAGGAGGATATTGAACATAGTGAAGGCTGGAATTCCAATTTGAGAATAAGAACAACACTAGATAAAGCTCCAGACTGAAGATCAGGCATATAAAAGAGCCATTTCCAATATGCAGACTGAAGCATAGACATGATATGCTTAATGCTGGTTTGGTAATGGTACAAGTTTGAGAGTGGCCTAGATCATATACAGCAGAAGATGCCCACAGATGAACACTATTATATTCAAGACTGCCTGAAGAATGATTCACATGATTTGAAACATTCCACCTGTGAGACTTTGAAGGTGTGATAGGTGTTATCAAGTCAAGGCCCTTAGATTTATAGTTGTCACTAATCTGTTACATTCTCCTTCTGTATTTTCTTTTCCACTTGCTGTTTTTTTCATGTATTTTGCTGTTTTTCTTTCTTTGATCAATCACTTTTGGATTGATCACCCCTTTTCTTTTTGTTGTTTCTTCTCTTTGATCAATCACTTTTGGATTGATATGTACATAATTTTCTTTTCAATAAAATTTCCACCTTTCTGGTGGCTTTAAAAAAAAAAAAAGAATTATCCAAATCAAAATTTGATAAAAAAAAATAATAAGTATTGTTTAGGTCCAATCTACATACATTAACAATGGAATATTTACACCTTTAAATTAATCGAATTCAAATTCAAAGTATCAACTGATGCTTAAATATTGCTATTGTTTTGTCTCAAAGAAAGGAAAATAGTTTCCTTTTAAACAAGTCTTCTCTTTTAAAAAGTATTAATAAATTTTTGCAAACATTGTATTCATAGCAAACACTAATATAATAAAGTTTTAGATACGGAGCACAAACTACAATGTTATATTAATCGTGTTTTGAACATAGTGTGTGTCTATATATATATATTATCACTATCCAAACACAACTACATACGCATAGATATAATATAATTTAAAGTGTTGCGTACGTGCATACGCCATCTAGTTATATATTATCAGCATAAGACATAAAGTAGTAGTAGCAGTGGTGGTGTCATTTTCCCTAGTAAAATGCTCTTGACCTTATCCTTAAATGACTTGAAAATCATTGCCTTTTTGAAATGAAATTTCAGATCATTATCAATTGCACGTAAAAGAAATAGATAAGTTTTTCGTGTGAGAAAAATTTCATTTTTATCTCTTTTATTTTATTTTTTTCTGTTTAACAATTCAATATTCGGAATTTATTGATTTGATTAATATAAATTCATATTGAGTAGAGCCACTTAATGAGTAAATCACTCTGCCAAAAAGTTGTGTGTATTACATGGAAAGTTGTTTGTTGCTCCTGCAACTTAAAGTCTGCAGACGTTTATGTGGTGTGACAGTTTGGCATGTGCATCTTCTTCTTTTTCCATCTGATTTTGACATCTGTTTTGGGATTTGTCTAATTCAGATTTGTTTGAGGAAGTATCACTTTGGGCGTAAAGTGCTTTCTATCAATAGCTAACGCTCAATTATCAAACCCCAAGATATCTGGTTAAGTATCGAATGAAGCTTATTCTCACCACAACCCATTGAGAAATTTGGACCATTATTCAATTTGTATGAGTCATCCTACAATGGTACAATTTGTCTCCCACTTGTTTGATGAAACCACAAAACAATGTAATGAAAAATTATATGATGCGTTACTGAGAAATTTTAATTTTGTTGCCACACATATCTTTTCTTTTACTTACTTCTGAGTTTTTATCTACTATTTTGATTAATTTTATTTGTACTAACAAGTGAAATAGGTGAAGGAAAAGTTGGTGTAATTATAAGAGTTAGTCGTTATGTGATCAGGAGGTCACAAGCTTAAGCCGTGAAAACTGCGATCAGGAGGACACAAGCTTAAGCCGTGGAAGCATTCTTGCACAAGAGGAGGTCACACGTTCAAGTCGTGGAAACACTCTTGCAGAATGCAAAATAAAATTGCGTATAATATACCTAATGTGATCCGGCCTTTTCAGGAACTCTGCACAAGCGTGTATTGGGTCGCCCTCTCCCTTTCTTTTGATAGTGATCAAATTGGCAATAAATTTTAATTAGGGTCCTACTAATTAAGTGTAGATTTTCTTAGTTAGCCAAACAATTAAGTTAAATTGAGTTCTTAGACACATATCTCGCATTGTCATGTGATCATTTCTTTCCTAATTTAGCATCGAAGTTCCAACTATATGTTGTTGCTATATAAGCACATGGTAGGTTTGAAGATCAAATTTCTAAACGAAAAATACACAAAACCAAATACTCCGCCATTTCAATTTAATCGATGCACTTTCCCTTTTAATATATTTAAAAAGTATTTCAATACTTTGGAATTTCTATTTTATTTTTAGAAGTTATTTGTTTCAAAACAAGGTTATTCCAGGATCATAATACCTCACCTCCTATATAGGATAATATCAAGATTTTGTCATAAATTTTGTACCAATATTAGCTAAAATATATCCATATCAAATGGTGGATAAATGTAATCCCAAATTTAATAACGAGATTTGTATTTTAATCCCAGTAACCAAACGGCCCTTTAATAAATTGATTTATAACTCACATACATATTTATGACTTATTTTAAAAAATGTTGAAAAGATCCTAGCGATTCATCAAATTTGTGATCAAAATCTTGATGATCACGATAATTTCTTGTTAAGGTAAGTGTTGTGACTGAAATCCTGGTAATTCATCAAGAGCTTCAATTCATCATAAATTGACGTTAAGGAAGCCTTTGCCCAATATCATTAAGGAAGCTTTGCCCAATATCATTAAGGAAGCTTTGACGATCTGCCAGAATTTTACTTCATGCATATTCAAAAAACTTTTAACTATTTTTCTTTCTTAAATTTCGTAACATCGCTTCAAACTAGACGAATTGCTGCTACTTCTACTAATTATAGTAAGAAAAAAATAACGACTCAAAGAACACAAGACAGCTAACAAGGCAGAGAATAAAATGTCCTTCGCGGGTATGTAATACCAACATATCACATATGTCGCTTTCTATTGTCCTTTTCAATCAACCAAAAATCAAATTTCCTTTTTTATTTAATTTAAACTACATAGAAGCATGGGTGCTCGTCGTCCGTCCATCATTTAAAAAAAAAAAAGTGTGAGCCCCGTACTAAACACCTACTATTAAAAAAAAGTGAAACTCGTCATCTTCAAATTTACGGAAAAAAAGGTGGACCCCATATTAATAAAATCAAGCAATATAAAAAAAAAGTGAATCTCATAGTAAAAAAACAAATAATATCAAAAAAAAAAAAAATGCATCCCATATTAAAAAATCAAACAATATTCATGTAATTTCCAAAGTATCTCATTAAATCAATAATGATGGATTCATTGTCACATGCATATCAACTCATTAGTGGGAGCAAATGAAATTATTGTACAACAACATACTTAAAATACTTATATATTAAAATAAGATAGAATTTAATTACTTTTTCATTTTTTTTCCTTACTCTAATAAATGTGAAAATAGATTAATATCATAAAAAAAAGTATTAAATGGAGATCAAATAATTAATAAGGTAAATTAGTGAAATTATAATTCTAATTGACATTGCCTTAAAAAATCGTGCAAAAGACAACATGACAAGTAAAATGAGTTAAACCAAAAATTAAAAAATAGTAGTTCTTCATTTCAAATTTCTACTTTGTTTCATTTTAAACATGTAAAATTAATATAATAATTTGAATTAGAATTATCCAAATCAAAATTTGATAAAAAATAATAGGTATTGTTTAGGCCCAATCTACATACATTAACAATAGAATATTTTACACATTTAAATTAATCGAATTAAATTCAAAGTATCAACTGATGCTTAAATATTGCTATTATTTTATCTCAAAGAGAGGAAAATAGTTTCCTTTTAAATAAGTCTTCTAAATTTTTGCCAACTTTATATTCGTAGCAAACACTAATATAATAAAATTTTGAATACGAAGAACAAACTACAATGTTATATTAATTTTAAACATGATATACTCTCTCTCTGTATATATATAATCACTATTTAAAAATAACTACGTACACGCATTATAAACTAAGGTGTTGGACCGTGCTGACTGTCTAGTGAATTAGAGAGGAGTGGAGCCAGTAACTAAATAAACAAACACAAATCTGAAAAGACGTTTGTGTCCCTCCTCCTCTTCGTCTTCCTTGTCTTTCTCCTGTTTTTTCTCATTCCTCTGTGAAAGTTTCTCTATCTATATATATAATCACCCTATCAAATCCTAACACCAATACATATATATATTCAGAAAAAAAAAAACGAAAAAAGAAAATAGTTGTATATTATATATAAATAAGAAGATCATCAGGTTGTAAAGAGAGAAGGTTCGGAAGTGTGCTTGGATCCGAACGTCGGATCCAACACTTCCTCTCTTCTCTAGGCTTCCCTCCTTGTTTTTGTTTTTTTCTTCTTCATCGCCGAACGCCACGTAGGCCTCTTCATTTTTCCTTCACCAGGTATGCCTTTTTTCTTATATGAGTTTCTTTTTATATTTTGACATTGTTGTTGAATCACATTTTCAAACTTCCTCTTTATTTCCCTGTGAATTCATTTTCTGTTCGTATTTAATCGTTTCGAGTGCTGGAAGCAGCAGCTAATGCTTGCATTAGTTAGGCTGTCTACCACACGTAGGCTGCTTTGTGCACCAGGCAAAGCACCAGGATGTCCTTTTGTTTTATTTAATCGGTTTGCTTTAAAATAGGTGCTATTGAATTTAATGGTTTCACATAATAGAATGTTATTTCGATTTTTTGGTTAACTTTTGTTTCCAAGGCCTGTTGATTCATAGATTGTTGCCATTATGGTTCTTCATTTTCATATACGTCTCGTATTCTCATATATATATATATATATATATATATATATATATATTACTTATAGAAGAGTCCGTTTATGAGCAAGATCGTCGTGCGTCCTTTGTCCACTTTTTTATATAAGGGCAAAAAAAATTCTTTTTGGTCCCATCCACTTTTTTATTTAAGGGCAAAAAAATGACATTTTATATTTTATATTACCAACTCTTCTAAAGAAATACTTTATTGTATTTCTATTTTTCTACTATATAGAAGCATGGTTTACCCATGTTTCGTTGTCAGTTAATCTTAAAAAAAAAAGGTGGACCCCATACTAAAACGCCAAGAAATATTTAAAAAAAGAAAAAAAAATGGATCTCACCCTCTCCAAACTCATGAAAAAAAAAGTGGACGCCACCCTCTCCAAATTCATGAAAAAAAAAAGTGGACCCCATATTAAAAAAATAAGCAATGTCAAAAAAAAAATGTGCACCCCATATATTAAAAAATCAAACAATATTCATGTAATTCCCAAAGTACCCCCATCAAGTCAATAATAGTGGATTTATTATTATTGTTTTTCTTCAAAAGGCTAAGTAGGCAAATACATACAATTTCCTTCCTTTTTTTTTTTTTTTTATATTAGCTTGAGATCTAATCTAGATATTTAATTGCTGTATTTGCTATTCTGCCATGTCATTTATTTGTTATGTTTACTAAAATAAATATACTTAAAATATTTATATTTTAAAATAAGATAGAATTTAATTACTTTTTCATTTTTATTCTTACTCTAATAAATGTGAAAAGAGATTAATATGAAATAGAGATCAAATAATGAATAAAGTAAATTAGTCAAATTAATATAACTATTGATAATAAACATACATAAGTTTGTACTGTTTTTATGGATATATATATATATATATATATATATATATATATATATATATATATATAACTATCTAAACACAACTACATATATATAAATACACTATAATCCAAAGTGTTGGGCCGTATAGGCCATCTAGTTTCTTGATAAGAGCGACTTAAATAATTAAAGGAGTTCATTACACAAAATCCAAGTCAAAAAGCAGTTGTCCCCACCTCCCTATTCCCACCACTTTGTCTCAAAATTTCTTTCCCACCACTTGCCAATGGCCACAACACTATGTACAAGTAGATAAGTTTTCACATAATAAAGGGCTTTTACGCTTCAAGAGTGATAAGTTTTATTACGCGACTTCAATAATCCAGTTAAGGTAGGAAGTTTTGTGTCTACAATTATTTTTGTGATAATGCTTGTATTGAACTTCTTTGCTTCCATAAGTCCAGTTTGGGTAAAAAGCTTTGTGTTGGAATTGTTACTAATGCATGAATTGAACTTCTTTGCTTTAAAACATGCCAATTAATTCTTTATATTTTTTCTATTTTTGGGGTCACGCCGTCACGGGCATACTATAGAATCATAATCAAGTTCATTCTTAATTAATTTGCTTCTTTGTTTTCATACATGGTAAATTCTTTATTTTTCTTCTATAGAATCATACGCAAGTTCATTCATAATTTGCTTCTTTATTTTCTAAGTTCTTTAATTTGCTTCTTAATTTTGGTGTCACATGCTGATTATAAAATCATATTCATTATTTTCTTCTTTGCTTTCATACATGCTAATTAATTCTTCATTTTTTTCTTCCTATTTTGGTGTCACAGGCAGTTCCAATATCTTAAGCAAGTCTATTCATTACTTTCATCTTGAAATATATACAACTTGATTGGATATTCTTAAATCACACGTAAAGTATCATTGTCTTGCAATCGTGATACTTAATTTACATTCATCAAGTTCAAATTCTGAATCCAGTTTTGTGACTGACAACAAGTAGTTAATGTCAACTCCAAATTCTCCCCTCCCTAGCCATACTTCTCCTACCTCTACCGCCAATCATCCTCGTCGTCGTCGCTTCTCACTTCTACCATGGAAAGGTGCAAAACCAATCCCACTAGCCATATCCATATTTATAGGCCTAATTTTTCGCTTCGCCATTCCAAAACCTCACCAACTCTCCACTAAAGCGTGGCAACTCCTAGCCATTTTCCTCACAACTATCTCGGGCCTCATCCTAGGCCCGTTACCAGTGGGCGCATGGGCTTTCCTCTGCCTCACACTCACCGTTGTCACAAAAACTTTAACATTTGCTGCGGCATTTGCTGCTTTCACTAATGAAGTCATTTGGTTAATTGTTGCATCATTTTTTTTCTCAAGAGGTTTTATTAAAACTGGTCTTGGTGATAGAATTGCTTTGTGTTTTGTGAGTTGGCTTGGGAAAAATACTTTGGGCCTGTCATATGGGCTGGTTTTGAGTGAGGCAGCAATATCTCCAGCTATTCCAAGTACAACTGCAAGGGCTGGTGGGATTTTTTTGCCCATAATTAATTCATTAGCTGTCACTGCTGATAGTCACCCAAAAGATGGTTCTGCTAAGAAGCTTGGGGCCTATCTTGTTCAATCTCAGTTGCAGGTTAGCATTAATTTTTTAAGAGCTTTAAGACAATTTAAGTTATTATATACGTCATCGGTCATTATTATTTTTACATCAATAAGATCACCTTTATGTATTGTAGTCGGTAATTAATTTGTTTGGTTTTCAAGATTAAAAGTTTATATTTTAAAGAGGCTTACTTGTAGGTATTTTTTGGGTGAGCTGATTGTACACTGAAATTGTATAGAACTTAAGCTCGTTATTTAATGAGTTTACCTTATAGACTGCATAAATATTTTTTCACATCATATTATCAAAGAAATATCTGTAATTATCCAATCAAAATGGGATTTTAATCTTAAAAATAGGGATACAACAGGTTAAGGTGATCCAACAGTGTAAAAATTCTTTACGGTGGATATTTGTTGAACTCTTGTTTAAATTATTCACTCAGTACTATATGTTTTATTATAGGGCTTAACTTCTATGCACTGACCATATTAAAAAAAAAAAAAAAAAACTATCTGATCACCTAATATATGTGACCATATACATAAATGGTATTAGCAACTTGGGTTAGCCTAAAAAGAAGAAAACAACAAATTTACATTTATAAGAATAAGGATATAAATTATATAGACCAATAATATAGAACTGTTTTTGTATATTATCAGAATAGTCTAACTTATTATAGTAGGCCAATTACCATTTTTTATTAGGTTTTCAATTAAAGCTGATCATAAAAATTCACCTTTAATGGGTTATTCTCTGTCTGACCTCAGTACCATCTTTGGTGAATCCTAGCTAATTAAATCATTTTCACCATAATACCTAGTAGTCTAGTGTGATAAAGTCCAACACAAGGTTTTTAGCCTGTCATTTAGGCTAAATATGAATATGTAGATTAAAATTTAAATCAAAATAAAACAAAAATTACCTAATGGATAGAAGTTGTGCTCAGCAGAGATGAAAATATAGTAAACAGTAAACTTTTATTAAAGAGAGAGAGAGAGTATTTTTACAAGTAGAGAGAAGGGGATCTGTGAAAACTTGCCTTCTTTCTGAACTAAATGATCCTTTTTATAACGGATTAATATGAATACTTACAAAATAAAATGGTCAACAAGTAGCCAACAAAGTAAAGCACCATTGTGAATGCTTTTACAAAGTAAAATACAGATAAAGACTTTTTAGAAATTTGAAAAAAAGAAAATTGCAATGATTAAAGGGAAGAAAGAAAGAAAATAAAGTAAAATGATTACAAAAAATAAAGTAAAACTTACTTTATTAAAGCAAAAGTGTCTTTTATAAAAATCTTTGTCTGCTTTTCAGCATTATTGCTGAATACTGGGTTCGTCGATCACTTCATCTTTTTTTTTCTCTTGTTTTTTGTGGAGGTGGAAGGTGCTTCCCGTTAGCTTTTGAATTGAGCCATGAATTGTATAAAATCCTCATTATTATCAGGATTTTGAGATTCGCCTGCTAGACATGTCTGTGCTTCATTTACATCATCATCTGCATCATCATTTTCATTATCTGTGCTATTACCTACTGATGCCGTAGATATATCCGAAGGGATCTCAATGTCAAGATTTTTTATTAAATCTTTCTTGAATTCCTCCATGTAGGCGGCTATCATTTCGTCTTTGGATATAACTCCTTTTATCATCTGGATCCTTCTAGCAATGTGCTGGAAGGGACTGGGAATTTCCCTTTGTCTGGAATTAATTGAGTCTCTATAACTGGCTATAGTAGTCTCAGTTTGGTCTAACAAATCTTGTCCAGGAATTGTTCCATCACCAGATTTTTGTACTAATTTCTTCTACAATTTTGTATAAAAAATCCTATTGAGACAAGGTATATTTTGTGGGGTATTACCCACTTCCACAGACCATTTCATGATCCAAGAGATAGAGAATTCAATGAAAAAATACATATTGATAATTCCTTCAAAGAACGCAGTATTAGTTTCCAAATCTATAATTTTTGGAGAAACTTCAACCCATTTAGTATATAAACTTTTAAAGGGTTTTGGTAAAATTTTCACAGTTGGACCGTAATGGATCCATCATTGGCAAAACCAGTTTGGAATGCCTTATTTATAAACATTGGTTATCATCCTTTAAATGCTTTAATATTAAGTGTTAAATTACATGGTTATGATTATATGTCTGGTACTGAAGTTATATATATTTGTTATATGATATATTTTAAGCCTTTATTTACAATGAATCCTATATGTAAAATCATGAATTTCAAAAATGAAACTATTTTGATAGAAACTAATTTTGGCAAATCCAAAGTTGTTACTCGAAGACCTATTAGATAAGATGAAATTGATTTTTCCAGAGAATGGGTCATAGAGGGAGCAGCTCCTCCTTAAAATAATATTAATACTGATATTTCTAAAATTGAGCAAGCCCCAAATGGGACTATTAAATTGAGGTTTTCTGAACTTCCATCTTTATTAGATAAAGCTGAAAGCCATAGCATCAGCACCAGATCTAGACTAAATAGATCAAATTCTTCGTGTCATTCTTATATTTCACTAGTTGATTATATTGTAAAGTCTCCATCTAGAGCTTCTAATTCTCAAATTAGAGAAACTGATGATAATAGAATAAGTAGTCTTAAAATTGATCAACATAATATTGTTATGGGTATTCAGGACATAGAATTAACCGCGTCTGACATGGATTTTGATGGTATTTAATGTATCAAGTCCATAAAATTGATTTTAGTCGGGGATCACTCGCAAGAGAAAAAATTAGTAATGAATTTTATATGCCCAGATGGGAACCATTTAGAAAATATTTTTTTTTTCTTTTTTTTGTTTTTGGTGCAAATTTTCATAAAAACGAAACAAGGGTTTTTCAAGAAGAATTTTATAAAGATCTTTCCCAAGACAATAAGATTATATCTTTTGTTCCTTGGTTTATGGCAAAATATGTTGGAAATTATATTTCTATCTTGGAATGTGAATACAAATTGATTAATGGAGAAATCATTAATACAGTATTTCCTTCACAACAATATTTTCAAATTGGTAAGGATGATAAGATCCTTCATTTTGCAGCTTTTTCAAAATTATTTGAAAATGATACTTTACAAGTTATTTTCAAATTGGTAAGGATGATAAGATCCTTCATTTTGCAGCTTTTTCAAAATTATTTGAAAATGATACTTTACAAGTTACTGCTAGGCATATTAATAAAATGCTAAAACAACAAAATTATGCTAATATTTGCATGAATATTTTGGGTGAACAAATTCTTTCACTTCATGATAAAATTGACAAACTATTTTCTCAAATAGAAAAATTACATGATTCTACCCTTAATAAGGGAAAAAAGCAGGAAGTTGTCGCTACTCCAAGTATACAGCCTCCGCCTGAAATTAAAGATTTTAAATTAAAATCTTTTTCAGAATTAGCTCAAATGTTTGATGAGAAATTCGAAGATTTACACATTCATCCTTTAATAGCAGAAGATGATGATAATTTTCCTAATACGGATTACAAGGTCAAAATTGCAGCAGATATTAATAAAATTGATGAATATTATGCTGATAAACCTGTGCAAAGGATGTACTACTATCCTAGACCTACTCCTCAAGATATCTTATTAAAAGAACATGAGCATGTTATTACCAATAGTTATAGTGGTAAAGAAATCTATGAATGGAACATAGACGGTTATAGTGAAAGACAAATTTATTGTACCATACATAGAATGTTGATGTATAGTACGATATGTAAGGCTAATAAGAATAATGAGCGAAATATCGCAGATACGATTATCGCTGGTTTTACTGATCAATTAAAAGGATAGTGGGATAATTATTTAACCCAACAACAATGTGGTAATATCCTGAATGCTGTAAAAAGGGAGCAAGGAACTTCTCAAGAACCAATTGTAGTTCCAAATTTTGTTTATTCATTAGTTATTAATATTATAGAACATTTTTCAGAAAGATGGTCAGGTAATAATGAAACTATTAGGACCATGCTTTAGAATTTAAGATGCAAAATCCTTACCTCATTTAGGTGGTACAAGGATGTATTTCTTTGTAGGGTTATGGAATTACCTGAGTGCAATGACACTCATTCGAAATCCAAATTTATAGATAGATTACCCGCCCTTTTTGCAGAAAGAGTTAGAAAAGCTCTTAGAAAAGGAGAAGCTAGCATCATCAATTATGATGACTACACTTATGGTAAGTTAATAGGAACATGTACGTAGGAAGGTTTAGCCTTATGCAATGAGATCAAGCTAAATCAGCAGATTAAGAGACATGAGACCATAGTTGTAATCCCCATCTAATAAAGGAAGGGGAGGACAAGGAATTAATAAAGGAGCAGGCCGAGGCACTGTTCTTGCCCAAATGGGCAACAAAAGGCTAATAGTCGATACCATTACAAGATCTTCCAGTAATACTAAGGAAGAAATTACATATCAGCAATATCTGGATTTTATAAAATCCCAAAAGCAGAAGGATAATATGCCACCTTCATATTCCAATGCCCTCACCGATGATGATTATGAGGACACTGATTCATATGAACAAAATGACAACAGAGAGTTAATAATTCTCATCGAGAATGAAGACCTCCAATTGAGAAATGAACCTTGGCAAATAATGCAAAGGTATTTTGATGCAGCGTAATACACTACAATTACTTATAAATATCGTATGAATTATGAGCTGGTTCTTTCATCTTTAGGATCAACAAAATTCAACATTTCTACCCTGCTAATAGCAAAAAAGTTTATAACTTTTCCAAAATCATTATAAAAAAGATTTTCTCTCCAAATGAATGGGATTAAGTAATTTAAAGGAAATGGATTATATCCATCCTAATAAAAAAATCCCAGTTAAATTTAATTATTGGGATTATGTTGAAGGCTTTAATAAAGTCTTTTTATATGAAAATCCTAATAAAACATTCATGATTTATAAAAATATGTGTCAATGTTTATAAACAAGGCATTCCAAATTGGTTTTGTCAATGGTAGATCCATTACAATCCAATTGTGAAAATTTTACCAGAACCCTTTAAAAGTCTATATACTGAATGGGTTGAAATTTCTCCAAAAATTATAGATTTGGAAACTAATACTACGTTCTTTGAAGGAATTGCCAAAATATATTTTTTTCATTGAATTCTCTATCCCTTGGATCATGAAATGGTCTTTGAAAGTGGGTAATACCCCACAAAATATACCTTGTCTCAACAGGATTTTTTATACAATTAATATAGAAATCTGCTGATGGAACCATTCCTGGACAAGAATTGATAGAACAAATTAAGACTACTATAGCCAGTTATAGAGACTCAATTAATTCCAGACAAAGGGAAATTCTCAGTCCCTTCCAGCACATTGCCAGAAGGATCTAGATAAAAAAAAGGAGTTATATCCAAAGACGAAATGATAGCCGCCTACATGGAGGAATTCAAGAAAGATTTAATAAAAAATCTGGACATTGAGATCCCTTCGGATATATCTATGGCATCAGTGGGTAATACCATAGATAATGAAAATGATGATGTAGATGATAATATAAATGAAGCATAGACATGTCTAGCAGACGAATCTTAAGATCCTGATAATAATGAGGATTTTGCACAATTCATGGCTCAATTCAAAAGCCAATAGGGCATCTTCCACCTCCACAAAAGACAACGAAAAAAAAAAAGATGAAGCGATAGACGGACCCAGTATTCAGCAATAATGCTGAAAAGAAGACGAAGACTTTTATAAAAGACACTTTTGCTTTAATAAAACAAGTTTTACTTTCTTTTTTGTAATCATTTTACTTTATTTTCTTTCTTTCTTCTCTTTAATCATTGCAATTTTCTTTTTTCAAATTTCTAGGAAGTCCTTATCTATATTTTACTTTGTAAAAGCATCCACAATGGTGCTTTACTTTGTTGGCCACTTGTCGGCCATTTTATTTTGTAAGTATTCGTTTGATCCGTTATAAAAAGGATCATTTAGTTCAAAAAGAAGGCAGGTTTTCACAGACCCCCTTCTCTCTACTTGTAAAAATACTCTCTCTCTCTCTCTCTATAATAAAAGTTTGTTGTTTACTATATCTTCATCTCTGCTGAGCATAACTTCTATCCATTAGGTAATTTTTGTTTTAGTTTGATTTAAATTTTAATCTACATATTCATATTTAGCCTAAATGACAGGCTAAAAACCTTGTGTTGGACTATATCATACTAGACTACTAGGTATTATGGTGAAAATGCTTTAATTAGCTAGGATTCACCAAAGATGGTGCTGAGATCAGGCAGAGAATAACTCAGGATGACTGTTCAAATTCAGGCAGTGGTCCTGTTCATGTGCCCGTTGAGCCGAGGTAGCATTAGGGCTATTTTTGAACTTGTTTTGAGTTGGACAACCTCCTTGCCAGGGTTATTAACCTAGTAAAAGTCCCTTTGCAGTATCATCTCACCATGCGATCCGTGCCGATAAATGATATCAGAGCCTTGATATTGATGATGACCTAAAAGAATCGTTATACAAACTTTTATTAAATTCAGAACCAGAAGATTCAGGTTTTGAATCTGACAAATCGGAGGACTCTTCATCAAATAAAGACCTTATCTTGGAAATGAGAGTTATACCTCTACAAGCTCAGATAAGGAATGTGCACCATGTCAAATGGTACAACCTTGTACTAGCAAGGGTAACAAAAAAGAAGATGAATTTTATAATCTCTTCTCCCAATTCCAAGAAACCAATATCAATGTTTTGGAGGGTAATAACCTTGTGAATTTGTTAAAAATTATGAAAGATCCAGACCTCACGTCTCAAATCATTGATAAGGTGAATGAAGCACCCAAGAAACCAGAAATTCAGACTGGTATTCAGATACAGGAATCAACAGGTCCGTACACCATGTCAGGAGTTAAAAAACTTCTTCAACAAAGGAGAAATATCATAAGTACTCCGGCCACAATCCAAGATTTGGAAAAAGAGATTGATAATCTAAAACAGGAGATCTCCACTCTCAAAAAACATAATATGAGTCTAGATGAAAGGATCTCTAGAATTGAGGGAAGGGGAAAACAAGTTATAGAAACTCCAGTTGATAATACCATAGAAGATCCAGCTGTGGGAGAAGATGGAGGTACTAGCAAAGAAGGAGAGTTTCTTAAAATTCTAGAAATTATTACTTCTCAAAAGTTTTTTATAAAAATTACTCTTTTAATTTATTATAATTTCAAAAAAAAAAAATTACTGCTCTAGTTGATAGTGGAGCTGATTTAAATTCTATTCAATAAGGATTAATTCCTTCAAAATATTTTCATAAGACTACCCATAGTCTTAGATTCGCTAATAGGCAGAAAATGGAAATTACTTTTAAATTACCCAAAACATATATTTGCCAAGACAAAGTCTGACTACCAGAAAGTTTTGTGTTGGTAAAAGATATTTCCAATCAAATAATACTGGGAACCCCATTTTTTCAAAAAATATTTCCTATCCAGAAATGGGATACCCAAGGTATTGTAGGGACCTTTGAAGGGAAAACAATTGAATTTCAGTTTATAACTGAACCTTTTTCAAGGATTTTGAATGAAATCAAAGATAGGTTGATGAATAAACATCAACAAGTCAATTTTTTTAAACAAGAAATTTATACTCTTAATATTGAAGAGATTCTACAAAATCCCAAATTACAGCAAAAAAAAAAAAAAGATTTTCTAAAAAATCAGTTTTCATTACAAATTTGTAGTGATCATCCTAATGCTTTTTGGGATAGAAAAAAACATATTGTTTCTCTTCCATATGAAGAAACTTTTTTAGAAGAAAATTTTCCTACTAAAGCAAGACCATGTCAAATGAATTCTGAATACCTAGTATTATGTAAAAATGAGATTTCTTCTGTTTTACAGAAAGGTCTTATAAGATCTTCAAAATCTCCATGGTCATGTACAACTTTTTATGTTAATAAACATGCTGAACAGGAACGTGGAGTTCCTAGATTAGTTATTAATTATAAACCTCTTAATAAGGTTTTGAAATGGATTCGATATCCGATTCCTAATAAAAAGGATTTATTGGATCGTCTCCATAATGCTATTATGTTTTCTAAATTTGATTTAAATTCAGGATATTGGCAAATTCAAATTGCCGAAGCAGATAAATACAAGACTGCTTTTAATGTCCCTATTGGGCAATTCTAATAGAATGTAATGCCATTTGGATTCAAAAATGCCCCTTCAGAATTTTAAAAAATTATGAATGATATTTTTATGCCTTATAGTAAAATTTATCATTGTTTATATCGATGATATCTTAGTATTTTCAAATAATATAGAAATGCATTTTAGACATCTTGACATATTCAAGAAAATCATCATTCAAAATGGATTGATCATATCCAAGCCAAAAATGTCTCTATTTCAAATAAAAGTTAGATTTTTAGGACATAATATTGAAAAAGGAAAAATTATTCCTATTACTAGAAGTATTGAATTTGCTTCTAAATTCCCTAATATTATTACTGATAAACTCAATTTCAAAGATTTCTTGGAAGTTTAAATTATATTTCACCATTTTATAAGAATTTGGCAAAAGATACATCTATTTTATGTGATAGATTGAAAAAGATTCTAAAGCCTTGGATTGATGATCATACACAAGCAGTTCACAAAATCAAAGAAAGAGTTAATAATCTTCCTTATCTTACTCTAGCCAATCCTATTTGGCAAAAAATTATTGAAACAGATGCCTCTGGTATTGGATATGGAGGAATCTTAAAACAATATTCTCCAGATGATAAACAAGAATATTTAGTACAATTTTATTCTAGTAAGTGGAATAATAGCCAGAAAAATTATGCAACTATTGCCAAGGAAATCCTTGCTATAGTTAAATGTGTTCTTAAATTTCAAGGAGATTTATATAATCAAAAGTTTTTAATAAAAACTGATTGTCAAGCAACCAAGTTTATGTTTAATAAAGATTGTAAACACGATGTTTCTAAATAAATATTTGCAAGATGGCAAGCTTTATTAGCTCAATTTGATTTTGAAATACATTATAAAAAGGGGTCAGATAATAGTCTCCCTGATTTTCTCACAAGAGAATATAAGTTATATATACCAATAATATAGAACTGTTTTTGTATATTATCAGAAATAGTAGGCCAATTACCATTTTTTATTAGGTTTTCAATTAAAGCTGATCATAAAAATTCACCTTTAATTACCTTATAAGTGACTTAACTATATAAAAGAAAATTGACGCCTATAACGTAAATCTTTAGAATACAAAATTTCAATCTAAAACTTTAATCTGAAGAGTGAAGATTTCAAAGTTTTAAATTGCAAAATGTTCACAATTCATCAGTATTTTGTAAATGACTTACAATTTTGTGTCTTATAGCCTGGCCAAGTTTCTGAAAAGTCAAAAATGCTTATTTTAGAAAGTTTGAGTTGTTTAGCCAAGCTTTTAGATAAAAAAGACAAAAAAAAATATTTTTGAGTAAAAACAGAAACTGTTTTTTAGACGCTAAAATAGTAGCTCCAGAAGCACTTTTTGAGCTTTAGTCAAATGCAAATTGTCGAAATATTTTCAAATTGATTACCCAAACACTGCTACTCTCAGAGTACTTTTTCAAAATCCTTCCGACGAAAAACTCTTTTCAAAATAAGCAGATTTTGGATGTTTGACCACTATTATTTCAAAGTGTATATCAGATGTTTGATATGATGCCTGTTACATTCTAGTTCAGTTTCTGATTATTAATGCAATTTGTTTTTGTGATGCATTTACAGTCTTCAAGTAGCTCAAGTGCCTTGTTCCTAACAGCTGCAGCACAAAACCTGTTATGTGTGAAATTAGCTGAGGGTTTAGGTGTAAAGATATCAAGTAAATGGCTCACTTGGTTCAAATTTTCTTGTACACCAGCAGTTATATCTCTTCTAGCAACTCCAGTTATTCTATACAAGATTTTCCCTCCAGAAATGAAGGACACACCAGATGCTCCATTAATGGCTAGAAGGAGACTGGAGCAGATGGGTCCTATTAAAAGTGATCAATGGGTGATGATGATAGTAATGCTTATCACTGTAGCATTATGGATTTCTGGGTATGTTTAAAATATTTACTATGTTTTCTGAATGCTTTGTACTGCTTTCCTTATTAGTTGTGATGTTTTCTTCACTGTCGTAATTCCTTATTCATCACTGCTTTGATTTGCTTCAATTGAGCTGAGGGTCTTTCGGAAACAGCATCTCTACCTCCACGAGGTAGAGGTAAGGTCTGCGTATACGCTTCACTCACAGACCCCACTTGTGGGATTACACTAGGTATGTTGTTGCTATCTAAAGGAATTATGAGTTTCTTTGACACAAGAAAAGTAATCTCTAAATACTTAAGGTTGTGGCCTGGTGGTTAATAAAGTCAGTCGAGAACTATGACGTCTCAGGTTCAAATTCCAACGAGAACAAAAAGCACGAGGTGATTTCGTCTCACTGTCCAATCCTTGGTGGATAGAGTTACTCGATAGTTGTGCTGTTGGAAAGTAGCATATACCCCCTGAAATTAGTCGAGGTGCCCATTGTGAGATAAAATTAGTAATTAACTTATGTAATAGAGTCGATCCACTAAAGTCGAGCGACGGTATAGGACCCAAAGATATTTAGGCTCAGACACCACATTTATCCGAAAAAGAAGAAGAAATGTAGTAATATATTATCCCTAAGGAAGCATAAAGGTTCAGAATCAAGTTAAACAAAACTGCTGAATGTGCTAGCCTAAATTAGAAGGTGCATAAACCACTTTTAACACTCAAAAGTAGATTTTCTAGATTCAGATTCTTACTAGAAAGGTTCAAATATACCTTTCTACTATTCGAGATATCTTAATTTTACCATCCGTTATTCTTTTGGTCCACTCGTACCATTGCCGTTAGCAAATCATATTGTATTTGCCCTTTACTCTAATGTAGCTGCACCATGGATTGGATGGATTCCATGTGTCAAAATACTTCGAGAAAAAAAGTTCAATTTTATCCCTCTACTTTTGACTATGGTTTAAAATTACCATCCGTCATACTTCAAGTTGGAGTTTTGTCAGGATCAAGGGGCGAATACGAGTCGATTTCTTAACAGTAAGGATATAGTATGAACGTTCCCAAGTATAATGGAGGGTAAAATCAAGATTTTTTGTATAATAGAGTGGTAATTTTTAACCCCTTTTCCTTCTCAGTATAAACTTTACTTCTTTAGATTTTCTAGTGCTATAGTGTTCTCAGGGAGGTAGACTGGTGTATCGAATAATACTCCTTTGGTCCAAAATATTTAAGAGCTTTTGATTTGGTTATAGTGAATAATTCTTCAGCATATCCCTCTGCTCATGACCAGATTGAACTTTCTGATATAGCCACTGATTTTGATATAAGATCTTATAACATGGCATTTCTGGCAGGATTGATGGAAACAGATTCTTACAAGAATATATGTATTGGCATGTTTATGCTTTAGATTGAGTTTATCTGGTTTATGATTATACGACAAAACTTTGGTCTTAACTCTTACCATCAACTCAAAAAGTAAAATACATTCACCCTTTTTCTTGAATATGTCTCTTAGTATGCCTGTGTTCATCAGCTTGTTTCCTGTGGATGTGTGATTTTCTAAAGTCTGATACTGTCTTAATCTCAAAAAGTAAAATACATTCACCCTTTTTCTTGAATATGTCTCTTAGTATGCCTGTGTTCATCAGCTTGTTTCCTGTGGATTTGTGATTTTCTAAAGTCTGATACTGTCTTAACTTTTTATAGAAAATATAGAGAACTCCTAGTAGTTTTTATTTTATTTTGTATAATATTGGTCTTAAATGAGCCTAAATGGAGCGACATGTTTAGTGAGAATTTATTTAGCCAATGAGGCGCGATTGTTATTGTGGATACTATCTACCTTTTGATCGAATAACATTTTCTTGGATTATAGTTGTCACGTGTTGAACATTTTCTATTCACTCATGATCTGGTCGATCCAATCATGATACTGAAGGAGGGCACAGTTTGTTGAAAACTCCAAATCCTGAATCGAGTCCTAGTCTGGAACATATTGCTGATTTTGCATCTTTCTTTTTTCTATTCATCTATTTCACTAGATAGCCGATGCTTGATAATAGTAGCAACTTTTATTTTAAGAAATTGACATAAATAGCCGCCCACTAGAATAATAGCCAACAAATGTATATTTTTCGTATATTAATGTATAATTTATATCAAATATACATTTTTGATACGTCATAGTGTATATTTTTTGTATATTTGGCTAGCGAATGTAATTATTTTTTGTTGACAGGCCAAATGTGTAACTTGCCGTTTTATTTTTGTACAGAGAGGCTCTTGGGCTAGCGAGTGTTGTCACAGCAATGTTGGGATTGTCTCTACTTTTGGCTTTTGGAATACTTGAATGGGATGATTGCTTGAGTGAAAAATCTGCATGGGATACCTTAGCTTGGTTCGGGGTTTTAATAGGCATGGCAACACAATTAACTACTCTGGGAGTTGTCGCCTGGATGTCAAATGCTGTAGCTAATTTCCTCAAATCTCTTTCACTACATTGGTTCGGGGCATTTTGTGTCCTTCAAGTAGCATATTTCTTCATTCACTACTTGTTTGCTAGTCAAACTGCTCATGTTGCAGCATTGTACTCGGCATTTCTCGGAATGTGCTTAGCGTCAAAAGTTCCTGGTCTTTTTGCTGCATTGGCTTTGGGATACAACACAAACCTTTTTGGCGCGTTGACACATTACAGCAGTGGTCAAGCTGCAGTATACTATGGAGGTAATTCTGTTGAACTATAGTATCTGTTTTGTTTGACAAAATATTTGCCCTATTGGGTGTATGTGAGAACAAAGTCTAACATGAAAAGTAAAAGAAAACAGAAGTTACTTATAAAGTGTTGGATACTCTTAAATCTTAATGGTGTGAGGCCTTCTGGGAAAAATCCTGCGGGCTTGACCCAAAGCAGTAGATATCACACCATCACCATGTTAAGAGTATTTTTGGTTGTTTTAGCTCAACATCCCCATATCATTATATCTTTTTTTTGAGGTTGGAAAGGAATTTTATAATTGGCAAGTTCCACATTTGGCCTGTCAACCAAAAATTAATTACATTCGCTAGCCAAATATACACTATTATGTACCAAAAATGTATATTTTATGTATATTTACATTAATATACATAATATATACATTTACTAGCTATTATTTTGGTGGGCGGCTATTTATGTAATTTCTCTTTTCTAATTGCCACGAGAGGGAAGTATTGCATATATGCATAGCATTTCTTTATTAAGTATTTGCTGGATGATTTAGTTGGTGTCAATATCCACGGAGAATTGGTAAACGTCCTGGAGTTTAAAAGCTCCAGGAGATATGTAGCGCTGCGAGAGTCAAAGAAAATACGTTCTGTCATTTTTCAGTCAAGTGTCGCATTTTAAGCAATATTTGGTATCGATATAACTCCTGCGGGAGCAGATATTAACTTTCATTTTTGGATAGAGGAGGAGAAAGACATTAAGTTAGATGCATTAGAAAAGTTTTATCTAGTCATCAAAATGTAGACATAAACAAGAAGGAACGTTTGAACCAGTGGTTTTGTTTTAAGGGAAAAGGGCCAAAAATACATTGATTGACTATTACAGGATAATCAATCGTGTCTGCCTTTAAGATTATCTCTAAGCATTCCGAGATAAAATGTGAGTCTAAGCATTATGTTTTACAATATCAGGCTGATTCAAAACATAATTATCTCAAAAAAAAAAAAAAAAAAAATTGTTTCTGTTTTCGGAATGTGTATGTCTGCAACTTCTTAAGTCTGTTTTTCATCCCACTAAAGGGAAAATGCAGTAAGAGTGGTATTAGTATTTTAATCTCTTTCGGGTTTATCTGTATTCAATATTTCGATAACTATTCCCTTTTCGTTTATTTTGATGAAAGTCGAATTGATCTCATTTCGATGCTCTTCCTTGGCAGCTGGTTATGTGGAACTACGCGATGTCTTCAAATTGGGCATTATCATAGCTCTTATTAATATTGTCATATGGGGATTAGTAGGAGCTGGTTGGTGGAAGATTCTTGGCCTTTACTAAAACTGAATTACGTAAGTGAATTTTGATTGCTCGCTTCTTATCTAATATTCTTCTAGATAGGCATTCTTGGATACCATATGTAAAAACATCAAAAGAATGCAGCTAAAATCACTTATGACCAACTTAAACTATTGTCGAAATTTTCAAACTCACCAGAGTTTTGTGAAAAATTGCTGTCGATTTTGATTTGTTAATTGTTACATAAGAATCTATTATTGAGCTTGCAATATGTAACAGGAATTTTCTGGTCTAAGAACTTCAGGATGGACTGCATGAGGCTCTAATTTTTTGACTTAAAAGGTACTAGTGTCTGAGCTTTTTTAATCAGCTAATTTGTCATTCATTATATCATGCTAAGCTTTGTCGCGCCATTAGAGTAGGGATCCTCTGCAGTTTACTGCCAGTGTATGGCCTCTAACTGCATCTCAAAGAAGAAAAGGTTCTTGCTTGCTTGGACCAGTATCTAAAATCCCATCAGTTGGAAAAACTAGCTATTATTTTTGGATGCCTTATTATAGCTGAGTTGTGGTAATCAATGTTACTAAAATTGTAGGTTGTTAAGTTTCTAAGTATAAATCTATTAGAATAGAGCTTAGCCTATTTTAAGACTAAATCTATGACTAGCTCAATATGGTTGAAGAGGATTGAACTAACCTTGCATTTACGGATTTACTTCTGGTAACTCCTATGTTCTATAAAAAGGAAACACGACTATAGCAAAATCTCTTACATCTGATTCTGCATTAAACTTAATCAAGAGCCAAAGAATGAACCATATGTTGCACAAATCTATCATTTTAGCTCAATTAAATAACAAGCATTTACGTTATCGCAAAACTCACTTTTATATATGTCTTTCATGTACTTCTTTTGTTGTTGATCATCAAATTTTAAAACCTGCTCTCTTTGATCCATGACAGGGAAGGAACTTAGAACTTAAACTTATGTCTCTGTTTCTGCACACTGCTAATGGATTAAATAGAAGATCAATCGCCTTCCTTCAATTGGTGTAATCTCTATTAAAACGTATGTTGCTCTCGAATACTTCAAAAAAAGTTGTACATTTTTGGAGGATCTGACACGCGTACAACATATTTTTTTTTTTTGGAGAATCCGAGCGGTATAGATCAAAATTTCTGAGAAGTGAAACACCAGATTCGTAGGTGATTTATCTTACATATACTGTCTTTGTAAACCTTAATGAAAATGTTGTATACATTATTCTAGCTAGTTATGCATTTTTTTAATTATTTTTCTGTTAATTTTCCAACCAGATTATCCATCAATCCAACCACCAAAAGATTTTATTTCATAGAATATAAGAGGAGCCATTTTAGGAAATTACATGACAGAAGATTTGATTTTCTAGCTTTACATATGCATGACAATTTTCTTTTTGTGAGCGCATACCTAGGGCCTAGGGGTGTCAGCAAGCTGAACTATATTTGGAATCAAAACGGGCTAAGTTAAAATGGGCAGGTTATTGGTCTGGGCAAAGATTACTTGGGGCTGAGATTGATTGCATCAAGATAGGTTATACAATATGGACAATAGCCCACCCCTATGTGTACATTTTTACCTTTCTTTGTCCTGCCAAGCCCAGTATTAGTAAATCCTCTTGCTACACTTAGACTTAAAGGCACTTCGAAATTCACTCATAAGATCTCATTAATTACCACGTCTTTAAAGTACTAATGAAATTTTAATTGAATTCTCTTATTCAGTAACTTAACGAGCTGAGTATCTTTGTGGTGAACTTGATTTTACCTAAGAGGAAGATAACTTTGATTTTACAATACTGAAAGTGGGCGCTACTTTTAAAGCACAATGTACAACACTCCTAACTATTAGTAATTCTGTAACTACTTTAGATTTTGAATTTAAAAAAAAAATAAAAAAATTGTAAAGTGAAAGGAGTGAAATCCAAAGCCCTCATCAGTTTTCTACTTTTCCTTTTACTTTTCCAAGTTTTTTTTTTCCCCTTTAGACAGCACTCACAAAATAGAAAAGATAACATTGAAAGCGAAGTTGCCTACCATTAAGGGGTCTACACTCTAAAAAGCCCACTTTTTCATCAAAATCTTTTTCCCTCATTTGTTACTTTTAAATTTTATATTATTTCTCATTTCCTTTTTTCCTAGTTTTTTATTCTCTGTACAATTACTCACAGGCCATATCAGCTACCCCAGAAACAAAAAGATCACTCTCTTTTCCTACTTTCTAAAGTAGAGGGAAAAAATATGTTCTTTATTTTATTGCTACTTTTATTTTCTTTTGTGTGACAGTCACTTACACTTTTGAAAATTAAACTCAAAAGGTAACTATCTATCACTGTCTGCTGGAAAACTACTGTATGTATGAACATTCCAATACTATACATGTGATTCATGCAAAATGTATAAGATATCAAGGTTAATTTGATCAACTTAATTTCATGTATTAAACTGCTTTTAGCTAGTAAGTTTTGGATCAAACTAATTCATTAACGCAAAATAGTTCATGGGAGAAAATTAAGTTATTTGGACCCTGGAGTACAAGACGCCGTCGTCACTCTTATTCTTTCTTCAATCATTCCGATCAGGATAAATGGGGTGGTTCCTTTCATACTCCTACTAATGTAATCTCCGTCTTCATACGTTCTTAATTGTGTTGGACGAAAGTTAATTGTAAAAGAGCGACCACCAAACGTTGTATTTGTGCGCTAGAATATATAAATGGTTAACCACGTGTCCACATCCAAGGGAAAACCAAAGAATTATTAAAATACAAGCGTCAACTTGATATTGGCAAATGCAAATTAGGAAGTGCTGATGAATTCTTAGACTGAACTTTGATATTATGTTGATTCTCACTTCTTCTTTTTTTTTTTTTTTTTTTTAATTTGGATTTCGCACTTGGCGTTCAATATCTGTTTGGGGGTCACCTAATCCGGATTCGCGCCGCATGATACCCATCAAAGGAGAAAGCGATCCAGACCAAGAAATTATATTAATTCAGTAGGAAAAAGAATAAGGAAAATCTATTGAACTGCCCCAAATAGATGCCTAATTGATATGTGACATTCTGCACGTAAATCACAAGATGTATGGTATTAATAGTAATCCCAAATTAATGGGGACCAATTTTAGTCAATGTAGCAAGGGGTAGAGATACAGCATGAGGTGTTTGGAGGCAAGATTAATCATGAGGTTTGTCTTGATATTAATTATGTTAGAATATGTAATTAATAATTTAGGCTGTGACCAAGAAAATGACCAGTGGTTCAAGTAAATCACTTAATTTAGTACTTTCTCATGTCCCAATATGATGATTATAAGATACTCACAGTTGCTTATCAAGAAGCAAAAACCCACAAGATTTATGCCAGTATTTAGGGTACAATATTTGATATTTAAGCATTAATAGAGTCCACAGTTAATTATCTATATCTTCCTAGTAAAAAACTAAACATGGCACATTTTTATTTAATAGGTAAAGGTTATTAATATTTAATTAGATTGTGGTCTTAATTAATTTCAAGATTTGCAAATTCACATGGGGAAGGAAGAATATTGGACCATTAGACATTCATTTCTATGTTATCGTGGGTGTGAGAAAAAGGCTAAAGTAACTTTTAATTAAAAAAATGTTTTAAATGTTGTTACTTTTTATACTTGTTGAAAAGTATGATCAACAAGTTTAAAATTTTGGCTGATTGTATAAATCGACGACTGCTATTCTCTTGGGGGCCTTCTAGAACTGTTCCGCCTTTGAAAATAGAATGATTAAAAGGTGTTTCAATTAATTAAATTAGGATATAATTTTTTTACATCAAATACGCCACCATCCACTATTTTCTACTCCAACGTAACGTGTAATTGTATATATCTTTATCATTAAGCGTTACAATAACGTACAAGTCAAGTCATTAGGACTAGAACAAAAACTGGGAGTTTCGAGTTTGTAATTTGAATACTAATTGAAACTCATTCTATGATTCTAAATATATTAAGAAATTGAGTTTAACTTTTATTTACTGTTACAATACTCTTAGGCCATTTTAAAGTTAATTTAAAGGTAACACACATAACAAGTGCAATTAGTGACCCCAAAAAAATAAGTAATTTCTTTACTGTAGGTTAATAAAATTGCACTGATTTTATAAAATTTTATTTACATGGTTAGGATTACATGAGAATTTATCGAAGCATCGCAACGATATGGCAACCAGTGGCGGATGTAGATAGAGCCGAGGGGGTTCATCCGAACCCCCTTCGGCGAAAAATTACACTGTATATATAAGGTGAAAATTATTTTTTATGTATATATAGTAGACGTTGAACCCCCTTAGCTTCTTCATTTATGGCTTCTTTATATTTTTGAACCCCCTTGACATAAATCCTGGCTCCGCCACTGATGGCAACTGCAAAGTTGGAATGAAGGACAACTGAAGTAACGTTAAAATTATCTTCGTATGATCTATTGATCATATATTGGTTCGAGTCATGAAATCAGCCTTTTATGCTAACGTCAAGGTGGGCCATGCATCTATATTACATCCTTTGAGATACGGCCATTCCTCAAACTTAGCATAAATGCAAGAAAATAATGGTGGTAATCCTTGGTCATCCCAAATTTATTAATTATTAGCTAATGGGCGAACTATTGAGTCTTGATTTAGCTTCTTTTTAACTTCACTTAACGGTCAATGAATATGATTTATGCGTTGGAATGAAAGACAATATAATTTCAAATCCGCTTTGTTTACAAATAAGAAAGCTATAAGTAACTACGAATTTCATCGAGAGTTCAATCCTGACTCAGAATAAATGCTAGCGGATATGCTTAATACATGCAAGTCTGACGAAGAAAGTAGAAACGATACTTTCAGTGGCAATCGAGCGAGTAACGTAACTGTTTTTTTTTTACTGAAAAGATATGATCACAATTGGTATTAAATTACTGTTGCCTAGTATTTTGAGAACCAATCATTTTCTTGTAGTTATCTTTGCATGGATTTTCTTATAGTGGAGGTGTTATCTCTCCAAAACCAAGAAGCTAAGATGCTTTTTCAAAGTTCTTGTTGATGGCACATAATGATTAAATCATAGAAAGATGTACATATAAAAAGAATATATAAGAAAAATGTTAGGGGTTATTTATACTCATGCTTTTGTGCAGGGTCAGAGACACTAATTGATATGTCCCATACTTTTTGATCTCTTACCAACTAGAAGAAAAACCTCCTCTTCCCATACCCCTTATTCAGTGAACTGGAAAGAAAGTTGTGTTTTTTTGGTGGAATTGTGCGTTGATTTTGAATATTATGGCTTGAGAAAAACACACTAATACTGAGTTTCTTTTTCTTCTTTTGTTTCATTCTATAGGGGAAATAAATAAATAATCTCTGGTTTTGACACTTCAACTGAAGTCATGTTATATCGAATAACTTATGCTATCGGACTGAACCTTTCAAAAATAAAGATATAAAATTCGATTAAACTAATTAATCAAGTTATTTGAAATACGCAAAAGGAGAAAAAATCTAAAACCCTATATGGTTAATATCTCTATATCCTCCATAGTATGCTCCGTGCTATTCGAGCTTGTGGGATCGTATCACTGTCTCTCAAGAAGATGAGAATAACAAGAGGGATAAGATTAACCATAATTTTTCAATGAAATACAAAGAGAGAACGTAATTGACAATAAAGAAATTAGTGAACAGAGGATCCGACATCAAATGACAATTTTATATCTAAAGAATTTTTCGTATTTTTTTCAATGATGTGACCATATGGACAGCTTCTGCTTTGCAATTTATGTCCTCCTTGAAACCAAGCAAATGCCTCATTCAAATATTTTGTTTTATTCTTGAAACTTTTATATGTTTTTTTGAACAAATATAAGTAGACTCACATGCACACAACTCATCAATTCCCCTTTTTTCTTGTGGGGTTTCTCTTTGAGACAATGGGAGAAAATTTAACACACACTAACACGTGTTGTCCGCATTATAAAAGTGAAAAATTCCTTTTTTGCAATCCCCCATGACCATATTATAGCCACAGCAATATATATATAGAGAAGCAATTACCGACCAGAATCTTAGTGGAGTAGTAATTAACTACTCTTTCATCTTTAATAAGAGGTTCTGAGCTCGAACCCTGAGTATAAAATTATCTTTGTTATGCACGTTTTACTCCTAATATGAGACTTTCCCATGCAATATGAGTTTAAATTTAATCGAATACTGAACGGATTGGAAAATAAAAATATATATAGAAGGCAATTGATTAATTTCATTTTTCAATCATCTTGGACTTGCTTTTTGTTGCCTATTGTGGGCTCCTAGCTAGTTTTTTATTTTTTTATTTTTTATAATATGATGAGAACTTGAGAAGCTAGTAGTATATTACAGCTAAATTCCCACTTGGATGTCCCCTAGATGTCACAACTCGAAAGAAATGCCAATTTTTCTCCCATCTACTAATCAATAAGACTTTTTTGAATGAGGGTTTTGAAAATGAGATCTCATTGCGATGGATCTATAGTTTTCTAGATCTGATAGTGATTCGAGTTTCGTCATGAGGATTTTACAGTACTCAAATTCATTATAATTTTAAAATAATGGGTCCAGAAAGTTTTTTTTTTCTTCACATATACATATACTACGTGTCAAAGAATATTGTGATCAGTTGAACTCATAATCAGAATACTACACCCCGCCTCTGATAATGACATTGTGTAATTACATAGTTCTCGATAAATGAAACAACAACAACAACAACAATATATCCAGTGTATTTCCATATGGTGGGGTCTGAGGAGGGTAGAGTGTACGCAGATTTTACCCCTGCCTTGGAAGGTAGGAAGACTGTTTTCGATAGACCCCCGGCTCAAGAAAAGGTGCCAAAACAACAATAATAATAGGCAGTAATAGCAACATATAATAAGATAAATGACGTTAAAGAAAGAAAGAAAGAAACAAGCTATATGAGAGATCGAAAAAATAAGCGAGTAAACAATGATAATAATACTCCTAATGCGAAAAAGAAATCCTCGCGGCCCCCTTCTAGCCCTCTACCATGATACTCGACCTCCACATCCTCCTATCACTGGTCACGTCCTCGGTAAGCTGAAGTAGCGCCATATCCTGCCGAATCACCTCTCCCAGGCCTTCTTTGGCCTACACCTCCCTCTGTTCGGGCCAGTGGCGGACCCAAGATTTATTGGTCCTGGGTGCTCACCTTAAAATTAAAAAAAAAAAAATATATATTGCTTTGAGTGAGATTTGAACTTGGCTTTTTCATGGCTTCGCCTAAAGTTTACAACCTTTTAACCAGAGCACCAAGATATTTTATTACTTCTTGGGTGCTATTTATTACTATTTTATATTAAAATTTCAATATTTTCTATATGTCTATATAAATTATCCACCCTGATTAATGGGTGCTCGGGCCCACCACTGCCAGCCTCTCACACCTCCTCACTGGCGCATCAACGCATCTCCGCTGCACACAGAGGCGAATCCATGTGTAATATATGGGTCACGTGAATACATGGTCACCCGACTAAACTCGGTATATTATGTATAAAATCCTTAAATTTATTTAATATTAATTGAAGGAACACATGGTTAAACTATACTGTGTGAAGCACATGTTACGTGCTAGGTTTTATTTCTTAAGGTTGTGGGATCGAACCTCACTTTTGCATCTTTTTTTTTTTAAAAAAAATATTCTAAGGTGAACTCATTCTCCTGAAATCCTGGATTCGCCTCTGGCTGCACATGGCCGAACCATCTCAACCTCCCTTCCCACATCTTATCCACCACTGGGGCCACACCCACCTTGTCCCGAATCACTTCATTCTGAATCCTATCTCTCCTGGTATGCCCGCACATCCACCTCAGCATCCGCATCTCTGCTACCTTCATTTTCTGGGCATGTGCTTTCTTAACTGGCCAGCATTCCGTCTCGTACAACATAGTCGGTCTAACCACCACTTTGTAGAACTTTCCCTTTAGTATAGGCGGCACCTTCTTATCGCACAACACCTCCGAAGAGAGTTTCCATTTCATCCATCCCGCTCCAATACGATGTGTGACATCGTCATCAATCTCACCATTCCCTTGGATGATCGATCCCAAGTACTTGAGACTTTCTTTCTTCGTGATGACCTGAATATCCAGCTGTACGTCCTCATCCTCTACCTGAATCACCTCATTGAACTTGCACTCTGAGTACTCTATCTTAGTTCTGCTCAACTTGAAACCTTTCGACTCCAGGGGTTGTCTCCACACCTCTAGTCTCGCGTTAACACCGCTTCGCGACTCGTCAATAAGCACAATATCATTTGCAAACAACATTCACCACGACACCTCTCCTTGAATGTGGCACGTCAGTACGCCCATCGTCAAAGCAAACAAAAACGGGCTAAGAGTGGACCCCTGATGCAGGTCCATCGTGACTGGGAAGTGTGCTGAGTCACCTCCAACCGTCACATTAACTAAATTATAAACTAAGAACAAAATAACATTAGGAAAATGTCCCAAAAAAAAAAAAAAAGATGTAACATAACTGATGAAGGGATATAGTTCGTAGTCAGTACATATATTTTTACAGATGTTTTATATTGTCATGACACGAGATGCAAAATCCTAGTTTCTTTGCCTAATATAGCACACAATTCAGAGAAAAATGAACTCAGTCAAATTCTATTTTACATTGAGCCATTCTTATATCATATATATGTGAATGTGTATCAGTATTTAGATTCATTTGGTTCTTTCTATTTCTGCTCGAGCTAGATGATAAAATTATTATTTCCAATTCACTCGGGAGATGGATCTATAAGAATTCACTTCTTTCCTAATAATAAAAAAATTAATTTGAATTGAATGATCCTGTATTAAGAGTTAAAATTGACTAAAGATGTGGATCACAAATATTGTGGAGAGCCCACCTAATTATAATCCTAATAGTAGATATTATATGAAGACTGTAGAGAAACGTTAAATTCTTGATTGAAAAAACTATGTGAAATTACAACTAATAAAAGAAAGAAAAGCATATACAAGAACAAGAGTCATACAAGACATAAATTTATTTTTCTTTTAACACGTAGGATATGGACCCAAATTCTGTAGAATGTTTACCTATTTTCTAGTGTCTACATGTTTGACAAGCATTTAATTGGATAATAATAATCATCTGTCACATCTTTTTGGTTGTCAGCGAAACCAAATTAGATTGTTTTTTTTTTTTTTTAAAAAGAAAAAATTCAATCATGTTATAATTACAAGTAGGTTAAATCCACATACTTAAATATGATAAACAGACAAATTATATTCTTCTCTCTTTTTTTCACACATCAGTGCAAGAAGAGACTGGTCATAAACTCTGGGAACTGTCTGTGAATTGGATTACAAATCACTGCAGAAGATAAGAAATTTATCATTGCTCTATATGTTGTATAATAGTTGCCTTTTTTAGGAACAATTGTGATGGGATGATTAGGATTTTTCCGTCCTTAATTTTGATCTCAAGTTCGAACCTCGGTATAAAAAAAAAAAAGACTAGTAGGGAGCGACCCTTGCTTTAGTAGACCTTATATGGCGTAAATCCGAATTAGCCAGGACACTAATACAATGCAAATACTGAACACTAAGTGAAAAATCCAAAAAAGAAAATAAAAAAGAAGCAATTCTAATACTAATAACATGGAAAGAGAAAAGTTTAGACACTTTTTATTACCAGTAATTATAAGTTAATAAATACTTCCTCCATAGAATTTTAGGTGACCCGGTTCTTGGACTAATATTTTACCTCTATTTTTCTCATTAAAGATATTATAAACAAGTCGAAGACACATCTTAAGCTAGGAGGCGAATATATAGTATCAAATCTAAAATTGTCTTTAGATTTATCCATTTAAGAAGAAGGGGAAAAAAGACTACTTGAAATGAAGCAAGCTTATCTAAATGTATAGTTTCTGCATCTTACTTGGATCTAGTTTTGGATTAGTCACAAACTGATTTATTGGATTACTGATTTATTCTCATTCTTTGTTAGCTCAGTTACTTGTATCATTCCGTGGAACTAAAAAAGACTTTAAGGAGTCGTTTGGCTTGCGAATAAATTATATTGAGATTACAATATTGAGACTATAATGCTGGAGTTTTAAATAATAATGAGATATCAGATATTTGTATGGATATATTTTTCCTAGTAGATATTTGGTTCATCAGATTAAAATGCGAATATACAAGATATAATATAAAGCACATGTTTGATTTTACATTAGATAAATTTTTATTTTCAATTTTAACCTTAATTTTCTTAAATATAATTTTAGGAGAAGTGCTTTGGAGAATTTGGACAATAACATCTTTATTTATTTGTTGTGTTAACCCAGAATTAGTAATCTCAAAATTATATTCTCACGTTGAATATGATCTAAAAATGATACTATAATTATAATATAAATATTTTTTTTTTTAAAAAAAAGGGGATAAAATTACAGTGTATTTTATCCTTGTAACCAAAGTCATTATTTACCTTTCAATTAATCGGCGATATGCTGACGCTTCAAATATCTTTAGCCAGCTCAGCGCAGCTACAGCCGAGCCAAGCCGTGATCTTCCTTTGCTCTGCTTATCACACACTATGTATAGTTTATACTGCTATGTCAAGATTCAATTTATTCTTATCCAAATAATTTACTTAAAGAGATAAAAATTATCCTTAATTGGTTCTGTTGGAAAATGACTGTTTTATGATCATATATTCAGAATTTATTGTTTTGATTAATCAAAATCATGCCGTATAAAAAGGAAATGATTATTTACCAAAAAATTCTTCTTTTTAGAATTCGAATTCGAAATTTTTGATTAACGGTACAAGTCTAGAGAGATTTCATGTATCTCGCCAAACTTCTTGGTAGTAATGACAAAACGGTAAAAACTTATCTGCACAAAACCTTTATAATAAGTTATTAATAAATGTATGATATGTGTTGAACATATGTAATTATCATCTAACCATAGTTAATTTTTTTTTTTTTTTTGCTTTATTAAATCTCGTAACTGTAATATAAAATTTTATATCAATGCATATATAGGTTAAATCCAAAAGAATATCCCCTGAAAAGTTCTAGTTTACAGGTATAGCCAGTCACCAGTGAACTACAAACCAAATTGCATTTGGATTGAATTTGAAGTTCATTTCATTTGGCCCCTAAAAGAAATTTGCAAGTGCACCTAACCCCAGTCAGATTTTAACCCTACATCTGACTCAACTTTGGTTTTATTTAAAGTGAGAGAAAGTGCTAAGCAAATGGCCAGTTGGTTTTTTCTGATCTGAATACTTTAACTCTCCCAAAAAATTTCTTTCTTCTTATTCCTCCCAAAAAAAAATTCCTTTTGTAGATGACCCAATCTTTAGACTTAAAACATTAATGAGTGTTTCAAGATTTGATTTTTAGTTAATGATGTAAATGGGAAAGAGTTTATAACTTAGCCTATTTTGTCTTTCAATTTCTAACCTCTCTTAGATTCTTGATATTTTGGCCATTCTTGATGGGTTGTCAGGTTGAGGAAGTATATAAAAAGGATAAAAATGAAGGTTTGGTTACTAGAGAAAAAAAGGGTTTGCACGAAATCAATACTTTCACTCAAAACACTTCCATTTTGGTTGGTTTTAGTAGTGAAAGCTTCTGTTCTCATGTCTTCTTCTTATAAGTAAGAAAAAAAGGACAATAACACAAAATTAAGCTTCTTCATTCTCATCCTTTTTGCAGCCTTGTTTCTCAGTTTCTGTGTAAATAAGCTTAAGAATTCAAGAACATAACCTTTAAAAGGTGAACTTTGATCCAAAAAAAGGAAACAAATTTGGATCATCAAATCAATTATGAAAAGACTTGGTAGCTCTGATTCTTTGGGTGCCTTGATGTCCATGTGTCCAAGTACTACAGGTACTTGTTAAAATGCTTAAAGTTTTGAACTTTTTTTCTTTTCCTTTTTAATGGTGTTTTTTTAATTTGTTTCTTAACGTTGTTCAGACTCTTAAAAAATATCACGATGCGTGTCGAATCCTCTAAAATAATGTATTTTTGAAAAATTCGACAATGTTTTTGGACTATGGACTTTCCTTCCCATAGATCCCAAAACAAAAACAAAAAAAATAACCCCCATTTCATGTTTTCTTGTTTTTTAACCTTTTTCCATGCTCAAATCCACGGTTTTAGCTATAAAGAAACTAATGGGAAATATTGAAATTGACTTCTTTTATTAAATCAAGACCAGTTTTTTTTTCTTTCATCATTTCTTCCCTGTTTTAGTAAGTTTTTATGCTTCACTCTTTACTATGATTTAATGTTTTGAACTTTTCTTCTGTCCCTTTTAATGGTGTTTTTCAATATTATTCCCATGGATCAAAAAAATAAAATAAAATCCCCATTTCATGTTTTCTTGTCTTTAACCTTTTTCCATGCTCCAATCCCTAGTTTTAGCAATAAAAAAAGATAATGGGGGAATATAGAAATTGAATCTTTTTATTAAATCAAGAACAGGGTTTTTTTTCTTTCCTGTTTTAGTAAGTTTTTTACTTTTGTGCTTCACTGTTTATACCATTGTCTGTTCTTCTCTTTCCATTTTTAGCTTTCCTCAAGGCAATTATGTGCTCTCTTCACTTAAAAAAAAAAAAAAACTAGAATTAGCTACAAACTTCTTTGCTAATCCGTGTTAAATTGCTCGTAGCTAACAAAATTCTTTGATAATTCGTCGCTAATTCTTGTTCTTTGAATAGTTCTTTAATTTTTTTTTTTTTTTTGTGATGTTTTAGATGAGCAAAACCATGTGTACTCAACAAGGGACTTTCAGTCAATGTTAGAAGGATTAGATGAAGAAGGGTGTGTGGAAGAAGGATTTTCAGGCCAAAAGAAAAGGAGATTAAGTGTAGAACAAGTGAAAGCCTTAGAGAAGAATTTTGAAGTTGAGAACAAACTTGAACCTGAGAGGAAAGTTAAATTGGCTCAAGAACTTGGCTTGCAGCCTAGACAAGTTGCTGTTTGGTTCCAAAACAGACGTGCTCGTTGGAAGACTAAGCAACTTGAGAGAGATTACAATATTCTTAAAGCTAATTTTGATTCCCTCAAACACAACTATGAATCTCTCAAACATGACAATGAAGCTCTCATCAAAGAGGTAATAATAAAATAATTTTGATACTGTCTTCTTGCTTAGAAGATAATTCAATATAAGGCATGTTATTAGTTATATTAGAGTAAGTTTAAGTTCTAAACAATCAAGTCACTTATGAGATAAGTATAGAGGCTTATTTAGAATTTGAACTTTATGGATTCTAGTTCGATGTGTTACCACATTTACTAGGTTAGGTGTCGATACATATACGAGATTTGAGTCAAAGTTACTAGGTTCATCCGAACTCATACTTACCTCTACAGACAAATCGCTATAACTAATCTACAGTCAGAGATCAAATTATGATTATAATAACTTAAATACATAGCATAGAAGTACTCGATGTTTACATAATGTTTAAAGATTGAATCTTTTATGCTTTTGTGCTGATTTTGTGTCTTTTGTTACATGTTAGATTCATGAGCTGAAATCAAATGGAGAAAGCAGAGGTGGTGTTGCAGTAGTGAAAGAGGAAGCTATGGAATCTGAAAGTGATGACAACAAAGTGATTGAACAAAGCAAAAAGCCAAATGATGACATCAACAGCAACAATAATAATCTTCTTGAAGATGATGATGATGATGATGAGGCTGATATCAACTTTAATAGTACTGTTGCATCCACCATTTTTGGTGATTTTAACAAAGATGGATCCTCAGATAGTGACTCAAGTGCAATCTTGAATGAAGATAGTAGTCCAAATGCTGCAATTTCTTCATCTGGTGCTTTCTTGATTTCAAATAATGATGGTGGAAATGGAAATGTAGGATCTTCTTTATCCTCATCTTCATTGAAGTTTTGCTTCCAATTCACTGGATCAAGTTCAAAATCAATTCTTGGAGATGCTCAGAAAGCTGCTAATTGTTGTTATTATCAGCCAACAACAACACAGTATAATGTGAAGATGGAGGAGCATAATTTCTTCAATGGTGAAGAGTCTTGCAGTGATCTTTTCTCAGATGAACAACCTCCTACACTTCAATGGTACTGCCCTGAGGATTGGAATTTTAAAGACTCCTAAATTCTATCTTTTTTTCACTACTTCAGAAGAAGAATAAAGGAAGGAAATTGCCAAATTTTGTACAGTGGTTAAAAAAAAATGGCCTAATGGGTAATATCAGAGAAAAGCTGAAGTTTGGATTTTGCCCAAGTTGGGGTTTGGAGGGGGGGGGGGGGGTAGGGAGGGGGGTGGTTCAGGTGAGGAAGAAGGAAATGTGTGGGTTGGGGTAAAAGGCTGTGGCTTTTGCAGGGATGATTAGGTAGTAATTGAAGTCTTCATAAAGATCTGATCTTTTTTACCGTTGAGATAAGGTAAGGTGAAATAAACTAAGTAAAAAAGGGAGAAGAAGGGTTCAAGAAAATGATGATGAGAAAAAACTTCATGTAATGGCAAATAAAAGTTGCTAAAAGTATAACCATGCATTCTATATTTGAATGGTATTATAGCTTTTTCCATGCATGAAGGGAAAATGAAAATTCATTAATGAGTTTTAAGTTTTATATAGGCTAGCCTTTTATACTGTCATTTACCATCAATCCATCATGTTATTGAAGAATATCTACGGATAAGTATTTTAAGAATTTTGAAAATAAAATGTTCTCCACTATAATAGATAAAAGATAACATGACCATGCACAAATTATTTAAGTTAGCGATATATATTACTTGAACTCTTGCTAATAAATACACTTTCACACTTTTATCCTCTTTTCTATATTCAAAAAATCTCAATTTTTCTTTGTAAGATTTTAATAGTAATAGTTTAAAACTATATGATCGTTTAATGTGAAAAGAACTAGTAAAAAGTTGTAATACTTTTGTGTAAGCCTTTAAATTTTATTCTCAATAGATTATACTTTATTTTAAGTTTAGCTGTAAAATTGATTCACTTTATCATTTTTTTAATTGGTAAACAGAAAAGTTAAAACAAATTGTGGAAGGTCGAGCATATCACTAATATCCTTTCTTCTTTTGGCCACTTTGACTAATTTCTTCTTTAGTTTTCTTAATTGTTAGGAGAATTCTTTGCAACAAAGGCCAATATTGGACTTATTCTTATTGTTTTTCATGATTACAAGAGTATATCCATTCCCCTTCATCTATTTGGTATATGTCACTATTGCTAAGTTCTCTTTGTATACTTTGCAAGTTCATACATTCAACGAAAAAGGATAAAAAATATTTGTAACCTATCAAAAATGGTTTAAATTTGTTCTCTTTCCACCTGTTGAACCTCAATTATCTTTAACGTCAATTTTTGGGTTTAAAATGTTGTGCTTCTTCCGCCTATTGGGATCTTAATTACTCTTTGTGACAATATTTGAGGTTAACAATTAAAAGAAAAGAAAAACTAAGTTCGAGGGAAAAAATCCTCATTCTAACATTTCATAGGTTAAGGACTAGAACTGCAGTAAATAATTTTTAAAAAATTGAACCAAAATTAAATCAATACGCCACCTTATAAGATTAGGTGAACGTATTTCATTTTCAATGCTTCAACACTAAATTAAAGAAAATCGTTTCACTAGATTTCTTTTGCCACAAAAAATGGCGATGAGATGAATAAATGAAAATTCACATGTTCGAATCCTACAGATGAAAAAGATTTAAGTAGAGAACACTTTCCTCTTTACTAGGCCTTACAAGACTCGAATTTGGATTAGCCGGAGCCTTAAAATAAATATCGAATAGGGTGATAAAAAAAAAGAATTTTGTTTAACCTTCTGTCCCTCTAATTACCCGATTAATTCAAGTTCACGTCACGTAAGATCCAATAAAGGAAAAACGCTTCCAACCGTAAATAAAAAATTCATGTTTAGAACCTGAATATGAAATTTTAATTAATATTGATACAATCTCATCCATTTCGCCATATTCTTGACATTTTATTAAATATTACGTAATAAAACAATTTATTTGGTTGGCCAAATAAAACCTGGCTAGATGAAAGCCTCTTTTTTTTCAGATCTGGCCTGCAGGGTGACATTCGGGGTCTTCGCCCATGCCACTATGCTTTGTCTGTGAACATTTAAAACCCGTCTGTTTTGTGTCCTTCATTGAAAAAGACAATTTTTTCAGTCCACTATCTTTGGGTTAGGTGTGCTTCTTTAATCTATATCCACATTTGATAAATCTTGAAAATTATAATATACTTCCTCCGTTCACTTTTATTTGTCAATTATGGACCTTGCATACCTCTTAAAAAATAATAAATGAAGTGTATATTTTATAAAAATACCCATATTAATTGGTGTATAATTGTATTGTATTTGGAAAATCATTTGGAACGAGTAATTAATGCTAAAGGTAAAACAGAAAAAACAGATTATTTTTCTCTTGATATGCAAAAATGGACAAGTAAAAATAAAAAATAAAATTGAAATAGTGAACAAGTAAAACTAAACGAAGGGAGGATTGAAATATGTACGACTAAAGTGATAAGTTGTTAAGTTAAACAACTCAATGTTAAGTTTAATTATATATGACTGAATTCTCAAAAAACAAGTTAAAGCGAAAGTGGCGAATTCAAAATTTAAGCTTTATGAATTTTATTTTTTGCATTAAATTTATTATATTTTAAAATTATGGGCCCAAATTAACTATTTGTCGCACTTTTATAAATTTTTACATATAAACTTATAAGTTGTGTTAGAGTTCAAATTAATCCGATACAGCAATGCTGCATCCTCTTTTGTACGAAGAGATCCAGAGGTGAATCCAGGAATTTAAGAGGATGGGTTCACCATCGGGGCGGGGGAAGGTATTCGCCCGAACCCCTTCGACAAATATACACTATATATATGGTAATATTTTTATTTTTTATGGACATATTCGATCCCTCAACCTTGAGCACTTGTGCTTGGCGCCTAACCAGTGCTCCATTCCATTTAATTTGATCATGTGTTCCTTCAGTTATAATTAGATATATTTATAAGAATTATACACATGATATACCGAGTTTAGTCGGGTGACTATGTGTTCACGTGACCCATTTTTTACACATAAATTCGCCCCTGAAGAGATCATGAAAAGATAAGTATAGAAGTCTGATAGTCTTTAATTTTAAAATCTTCAATAACTTCTTATATTCAAATCTACTGTAAATGTTATTTTTATTGTAATTAGACTTATGTGATCCTGTCCATACCCTAGTGCTCTCTACTTCTTGATTAGGTAAAACACATTGTATTATGCATGTTTTTTTTTTTTTTTTAATTTCAAATTATTGTTAAACACTTCTCTTTCTCCAAAAAATTTATGAATTTCTTATGCCAAAGTTTCCCAAATAACTTATTTTTTTTCCTAAAACTTTTCTCCAAAACTATTATTAAGTTCAAAAGGAAAAGACAAACATTGTAAAAAAGTGCAATATTTTATGAAAAGAAGTGCTACATGATTGGATCCCTAAATATGCGTTCCTTTTTAACAGCAGTAGCTTTTGGCACATCAATACATTGTTAACTTTTATGTGTTTGATTAAAGTTAGCACCTAAAAATAAGTACTTGCATTAACACACTTTTTGCATTTATTCCCCTCCTAGTTTTAGTTATTGTCAATCCGCCTCTCAATTTGTATTTACACTTGCTTATTGCATTCCCTTTCTAACTTCTGTATACTGAGATGTTACCTGATAAATATTTACGACACTCCATATTTAAATTAAATTTTAGTTAATCTATTATAATTAACATGGGTCATGCATTTATGGATTTGTTGGTGGAAAGCTCGCTAAAATTGATTTTTGACAGTTTAAACGCGATTTTTCTTTTGATATTTACTAAAAAGAATTGACGAAGCATCACGTAATGTGCGTCCGTCCTTGTAAGATTATGATAGGATAAAAGTACAGTATCTCTTTATTTTAATCAAATGTCAAAATTCAAGCTTTGAGACAAAACATTTTTGGTAGAATGTTTTGCCTCCAAAATGAAATTTTTGTCGCTGACTTCAGATTATTGAATCCCAAAGCGAATAGCGAACATTAGATGCAAACTTTTGTCACTGACTTAGTGCAGAAAAATTTCGCATTTTTCAAACTTAAAGCTTGAAAGTAAAAGTCATAAACAGATCCATTTTGCAAGTTCGTTATTACGGATTAGGATTAATGACGTATACAATACTTGAATTTTCGATGTAGATGCTACATAGTTGATTCTCATCTTTTAGAGACTGCGAGTGTAATAAGAGCATCCGTCGACAAAAGAATCACCCTAAGATGATCATCTCGTGACTATTGAGAACGAATTAAATCAGATGGTTCTATTTCTCAATCTTTCTGACTTGCTCCTACCAAACCAAGGTCGAAAAGATTGAAAAAATCAGTCATTCACATGAAGGATAACCGATTTCTATATTATAGTTATAATAATAGTAATGATTTCAAAGTAGATAAATGATATAAAAAATAGATAGATTTAAACTACTCTTTCAATGAATAAAGAATTGATAGTGATCCAATAAAATAAAAGCATCTACGTCTTAATTAAAAACGAAAGAATATTTATCTAAAAATTTTGTGTTTGTGGGTTGTTGGACATAGTCCAAGATGTACTGCACCATAATAATCTTTTTCTTTACTTTTCTTCTTGCCAGTACGCTGTTTTTGGCTGTAAGTGAGATTATCGCACACACTTTTCTCTTTTATCCTAATTTTTCTGCAGAAATGCACATGCCCATCAACTGTGAACACCTGCACAATACACACTTGTGACTGTGTGTGTGTGTGACATGTGTGTCTGTTTCTTGTAAGCATCTGTGACTTTTTTGATAACTCACTGAAACAAGTTACAAGCCTAGAGTTAGGTAAAAACAAATCTAGCCTTGTGACTTTTGCTGAGACACTGAAATTAACAAGCTAGTACTGGTAATAACAGGTAACTAGCTATACCTATACCTATATATTCCGATCATACATATTTGTTTGTGATCAATTGGATAAGAACATTTTTCTTGGAACTTGTTCTTTTCTGAATGATTGATCAGGTACAGAAAAATTAAGAAAGGAAAAGTCTTAAACTTTTAATTTAAAACAAATTATAAATATTTATGTGGCTAAATTTTGAATAAAATAAAAAGTTTAAAGTTACATTATTATTAAATATAGAAATATATGTTTTTTGGACTGATTAAAAGAAAAAATTATCACATAAATTAAGATGGAGGGAGTAACTAATATCTTATCGGCCTAGCTCGTCATGAGAAAAAATAAGCAACTTAACTGATCGATTAACTTTAAATTAACACTAAGTTCTCTGATCTGTTTTTATATTAATGAAATAAAACTTAGTTTGTTTGAGAATTTTCAAACTTAGTTTGTTTGAGAACACCGTTGGGGGTGTAATAGTAATCAATGGCGAAGGCAGACATTTTTATTAAGAAAATTCTAAATCTACTATATATTGATATATGTATAATATGATTTTTCGACCAAGGAGATAACTGTATAAGACAACTAAAACGCTAAACACTATATGATTCTTATATGGGAAAAGGTGTAAATATACCTTTTAACTTTGCGATTTAGAGCAAATATATCCCCCTATATAAAAGTAGTGTAAATATATCCATGTCATTATAAAATGGTATAAATATACCCTTTTTGCTGACGAATTTTTTAAAAATCATTTAGATTATTTTTTAATTAAAAAAGTACCCCGTGGCTTTAAAAAAAAGGTCTACCCATTTTTTTGAGTAGATATATTTTTCTAAAGCCACATGATAATATTTTTTTTCTTGTGGGTCGGGGCTGGTTAGTTTGAAAAAAGGGTAGACTTATTTTTTTTTAAACCATGGAGATATTTTCTTAAACGAACCAGACCCGACCCACTAAAAAAATTTTACCATGTGGCATTAGAAAAATATGTCTACGAAAAAAAAATGAGTAGACTTTTTTTAAAATTCACATGGCATTTTTTTAATTAAAAAATAAGCTAAATGATTTTAGAAAAAAACCTCGTTAACGAAAAAAAGTATATTTGCACTATTTGTATAAGGGCAGGGATATATTTACACCATTTTATAATGGTAGGGTATATATATATATACAACTTTTTAAACGGAAGTATATCTGCTCTAAATCACAAAGTTGAATGGTATATTTGCACCTTTTCCCTTCTTATATTTTATATTGAACTATGATGAGAATATTAGCCGTTGTTGTGTTGAAAACGTAGATTATAAGGTGTTTGGTGGAAGGCGTTGTAACAAAATTAAAGTAGATTCCTCCATTTGCTTTCTTTCCCTATACCAAGGGTATACTTGTTAACGTTATAGGGATGGTCCTACATCTAAAGGTTCCCAATTTCTACTTTAACTATATAGATATTCATAATTCATTGATTTGATTAATTCAAATTTTCGGAAGGAAGACCACTAGAGAGGTAAAGAGTTTAATATATAGCTACAAAAAGAATCGGGTTGGAGTGTTCACTATAAAAAAAAAAAAAAAAATTGCGAAGATTGAAAGTTGCAATTTGTGGAGGTTAAAACAACTGCGAATTGCAACTTTCAACCTCTGCAAATTATCTTTTTTTTGTAGTGGTTTAATAGGTACTGATCCTAGTTGAAGTGTGTTTAATAGGTACTGATTCTAGTTGAAGTGTCAAAATCAAAGTTAGAGCCAAGTTCGAGGGGTTATCTATGTATTTGACCTAAATATTTTTATATTATCAGATCATTCAAAAGAAATATATTGGTAACTCTTCATAAAAATAAAATTTATAATGCTGATTATCTACTATAACAGATCAGTCAAATTAACCAAATAGTATTAACCCTGATTATTTATAAGGTTGGGCAAGTGGTAAGGTACCCATTGGATCAAAGAAGTCATCATCAACCTAGCTAGTCACTTCACTACAAAAATAAATTGAACGTTGAACCTAGTAGGTTTTCCTCCTCTTGTCAGAAAATTATAATACGAGTATATATAAATGTTGAATTTTCTTAGTGAAAATTATGTCTTATGTCCAGATGAGATGACGGGTTATCTACCGCAAATTGTCAAATTGCAAAGTAACAGTCTGATAGCCATATGTGGAAAACAGAAAAAGATGAACAATTTTTCAGTCAAGAAAAGTGTACTGAATCCTGAATTAGGTTAACAAGACTCCAGAGCAAAACTTATAGATCTTCAATAAACCCTAGCATTCTAGTAATTAAGTGATTTAAATTCCCTTTTCGTTTCTGCAATCTCCCTACATCGTGTGACTAGCTTAATATATACCCAATTAAATAAAAATATATTACTGATCACTTTTGCATCTTTTCCCATTTCAAGTTTTCAAAAATAAACTTGAATTCTTGTTTTTTTTTTTTTTTCATATTCAATGGACTTAACATTGATATATATGGACGGTTGTGGTTCCTCTATGCCCTAAAGGATATATATGGACGGTTGTGGTTCCTCTAAGCCCTAAGGGTATCATGAAATGGTAGATTCATGTAAATTAACCTTAAAGAGAATGGGAGGAAAATAATGTTTTTAGTATGTAATACGGTAGCTGAAATCAACTGGCTCAACTTATTCAAATTCGTGTTGTGCAGTGCCTATTTAAAGAGAAAATGTTTCCTAGGAGAAATTTCTCCATTCCTAGAGCTCAAAACTAGAAAAATAATCATAATAAATCTATGATTATATTAGCCCTCGATCGGAATGATATTGTCAAAGAACCTGATTAATATGAAGAAATAACTTAGGACAGGAGACTCATGGAAGCAGCAGTTTTGGATCTATGAGTGAAACCCCAGAACATCACGAGCCGCACACAAGAAGAGAGAGAGGATAGCTAAAGCTTGTATCGAGGCCACAACAGCAAGAGCACATGTTCCGAAACAATTAAATCGGCCTTTAGCAAGAGCTACATTACAATAGGAGCATCCAAAATTTCTAATTAAGGATAGAGGGAACTCATCCATCCCACCACATCTCTCGATGATCGTCGGAGCAAAAAAATCTCATTACTTTTTCATATTGGTCCATCCTACTTTTTTAATTAGTTCAGGTGCTTCTCATAAGCGGCTTATTTTAATTAATGGTGGTCTCTACTCAACTTACTTAAAAGGAGAGATAATTAATTAGTCAACAAATCACCCACTTTAATCACTTTTTAGTATGAGTATCTTTAAAAAAAAGTATGAATATCTTGAATTGTTTAGGTTCATAATACCATATATGTATGTGCTCACTTTTTCACATTTCACTGGATAGTTCCAGTCACATATATAGCACCCTAGGTGGCATGCTCCACTTTCTTCACTCATTTACTTATACTATGTTTTTTTAATCATTATTATATACATAGGAAAATGCACGTTAGTTCTTTACTTTTGGATTCACTTTTTGCTTTATGTCTTTTCAAATTCGTGTAAGAACAGCCCTTTAATTAAGTTATATTGCATGTACTCTTTTAGTCTGTACGTTGATTGTGCATGCCAGCAATACATAGATTTATATATTTACGTACGTAGTACTGGGGCTTTAATTAAAGTTAATATTGAATTCGACTCATTTTGCGTTCTAATCTGAATTCCGAGCATGTGTATGTAAACTTTGGTGTCTATAAGTTTCGTCGATATGATCAATAATTAAACTTCATAGTTTCTTTAGAGTATATCTACAAAAGAGTTTAATCTGATCAACAATAATATTTGTGAAATTTGAAAATGCTAATCACTCAAATTAGTTTTTATCTAAATTTCACAATATAATATGTTGTGAAGTCTACACGAAATGAGACGAGAGGTTTGCTCTCGTGGTAGAACACATGCTTCACATTGTATACGGGCAAAACCGAGGGCAAGTGTATCCTCGATTTCCCTTCGAGAAACTTAAAATTATGGTGGTCGTTACTGACTCGGACGAGCCCCAATCGGGGTCAAGATCAAGCGAGGGATCGTAACAAGACCGAGCATAGCTAAGCCCCAATCAGGGTCAAGATCGATTGGCATAGGATACCGAGATGGGACAGGAGGCGGTTAACAGTGATAAACGAGGGTCCGAAATATCCGCTATCAGCCGGATATGGCGGCGTCGATTTTGCTCATCAGTAACTGAAAGATTTTGTACCTTATTTAAACTTGTACTAGGGTTAGGACTCCTCTACTAAATAAAGTGGAGGAGCCTTTTTATTTTTGGCTGGTTCTTTTACACGCACAAACATACTAAGCAATACAATTTGATTCTAAGTTTTTATCAATCTCTCGAAGTGTTCTACAATTGTTCATTCATTCGCCACTGTGACACGAGCCCTGTCCGAAGACCCGAGCCAACAGGTCGGTCGTGTCTAAGGATCAATCGTTGTTATATCTTGGTTTGACTGTTCTTATTCCACTACTAAAAAAACTGGACTTTTCGACCAAAAATTTCGACCACACGAGGTCGAAAAGGCCTTTATTTCGATCAATTTTTCGACCACACGCGTAGGTCGCTAATAGGTAGGTCAAAATTTTTTTTTGACCACGTGTGGTCGAAATTAAGGGATCGAAAATTATTTTCGACCACATGTGGTCGAAAAATTATTTTTATATTAAATTATATATTAAAATATAAAAAAAATTATTTTCACAATTTCGACCACATGTGGTCGAAATTGTAAATTGGGCCCAGAATTTTGACCACATGTGGTCGAAATATGGCAACCATATTGCTAAATTTTGACCACGTGTGGTCGAAATTGTATTTTCTGGGTACAATTTCGACCACATGTGGTCGAAATTGTGAAATATCTGGGCTGATTTTCGAACACCTGTGGTCGAAATTCTGGAATATTTTTTCCAGCATTTGCCTGTTTTTGACATCTCACCTGCCAATTTTCAAATAACCAAATTCATCAACCAAAACAGCCATCCAATTCATCAACAATGCAACACAACAACCATAAACAATGTTTGAACACTTAAACATTGTCCATTCAAACACTTAAACATCATAAACTACGTTCAAACACTTAAACATCTTAAAATTAAAAGTACTTCTAGTTCAAATTAAAACTACATTCATATACATATCCATTTAAACATAGCAGAATTAGAATCCAAAAGCACATTAATAAAAAAAGTCAATGTTCGGTGTTAGAGACATGATCCGTATCCTCCCCACTAGACTCATCGACAAGAGCATGATTTATGTCAGCTTGTGACCAACGTCGTCTACCTTGGGAAGGTCGGGGTTGGCTAGGAGGCTGTGACCTACGAGCATCCCCAGGACACGGGGGAATCGGAAACTGCCGCGAATTAAGCTATTAATCTGGGCTTGCATACCCAACATTCTGGCCTTCGAGGAATTAAGTGTTCTTGTTAGCAGGTCAATTTGATGCTTCATAGCTTCATACTCCTTAGGATCAACTGTCCCATCATCAGTAACACCTACGGCTTCAAGGGCCGATGAGTATCGACGAAAGGCTCGATTAGGCATCCCATAAACTGTCCCATGCCTTGTTGGGGGAGCAACCTTCTCAATCCGTTGTTGTTGTATTAACTCGTCGGTCATCTGCGTGGTACTTGGTTGAGTGGCTCGAAACTCCCCAAAGTGTTGTTGAAATTCGTTCTAAAATTGAAGGATACAATGATAGTAGTCTAATTTAGTACAAAAAATATATTATTATTGTTAACTAACGACTTACCCAAGTTCGCTTAGCCCTTGGCTCAACCCATCGGTCTGTACCATCAGCGTTCTTCTCCTTCCTCGTGTGAGTAATCTTGAAGATCTCATCTTGAGGTACCGCCTAGGGCTGCATATCGGTCGGTTCGGTTCGGGTTTCAAAGTTATCGGTTCAACCTATCGGTTATCGGTTTGTAGACATGTTAAACCATTAAAGAACCGTTAAGATATCGGTTAATGGGTTATCGGTTAATCGGTTGTTGTTTGTTATCGGTTCGGTTATCGGGTTAACCGTTAAGATTTCAAGAACAAGGAACCCATCTTCAAAACTGAGCAAAAAATATTTCAACAACGAAGAACTTTTTTTGCTAGGAAGTGATTTCCCTAATTTCCCAACCCCAACAAACACCCCAAAATAGAGAAATACAAAAACACATAAACAAGAGTGAGAATTAAAAGCAATGTAGAAGAAGTAAAAAATAGTTTAGTAAGTTTACATTTTCAAGTCTTCATGGAGAGTGTTCTATAATGGGCTTTAGATGGACAAGTATGTTTGATTCAAATAACTCAAGACACAATCAGTCCAAATTGAAGCGTAATACAGTGGTTTCTCGATTTATCACTTCAACATCAAGCTCAAATTAGGGAAATAAGTTGCAAAAGACTTTTACCTGAAAGAAACAGATCTGGATCCAGTAAGGAATTGGCCTGTTTTGCCTTTGCTTCTTCGCTAATTTCTTCTTTATCATAAATGTCTTATGAGAAGGCATTTTCACAATTGGAGATCTCCTTTAGGCGTCGCTAATTTCTTCTTTATCATAAATGTCTTATGAGAAGGCATTTTCACAATTGGAGATCTCCTTTAGGCGATGAGCTCAGTTGTTGATTGAAACCCTAAGAATTGAGGCTAGGTTGAATTTTGTCGGGACTGGTTTTTTTTTTTGGGGCTGTTCCTTTTGCTTTATGCTGTTTGCTTTTGCAGACCATTCATGTTTTCTATTGTTTTGTTTATTCTGTACTAGTGTATTACTATTAATAAAATATCCTCCACTAAGGTTTACTTAGTGGTTTCCAAAAACAACAAAAAAAAAAAATGGTTATCGGGTTATCGGTTCACCCGTTAACAAAAATGGTCAAACCGTGACCCGACCCAATAAGCCAATAACCACAGGGCACCACCCGATACCCGAATCAGTAATTCATTAACCCGAACCATTAACCCAATAACCCAATAATTAGTTCGGGTTATTGGTTTAACCGTTAATATGCGCAGCCCTAGTACCGCCTGACTCCTCTGGAGCTCCTACAAACAAATCAAAATTAACAATTAAAAAAAGTTCGCAAAAACTGTCCCCAAAAACAGTCCCAACAAAAAGTCCGCAAAAAACTGCCAAATAATAATAAAAAAAAACAGTCCCAAAAAAGTCCACAAAAACAGTCCAAAAAAAAAAAACTGTCCAAAAACAGTCCCAAAAAAAAAACAGTCCCCAAAAATAGTCCAAAAAATGACCAAAAACAGTCCAAAAAAAAAAAACAGTCTAGAAAAAACAGTCCGCACAAAACAGTCCACAAAAACAGTCCCAAAAAACAGTCCAAAAAAACAGTCCAAAAAAAAAAAACAGTTCAAAAAATGACCAAAACAGTCCGTAAAAACAGTCCAAAAAATGACCGAAACAGTCCGTAAAAACAGTCCCAAAAAACTGTTCAAAAACAGTCCCAAAACAGTCCGTAAAAACAGTCCAAAAACAGTCCAAAAAAAAAAACAGTCCCCAAAAACCAGTCCAAAAAAATAGTCCAACAAAATAACTAAAACCATCGCAAAATTGAACCAAAACATTCCCAAATAACTGAACCAACATAGTCCAACAAAATCACCAAAACAGTCCAAAAAAATAAAGAACCAAAACAGTCCCAAAAATCTGAACCAACAAGAATAAGAAATGTCACTTGACAAAGCTAAAGAAGGAGACATACCAGCCGCTTCATCAAGTCCACTTGACTCGTGGCGCCACTAGTGTGCAGCGATCCACCCTTCACTGAGGCTCTAGCGGCCTTCCCATTTTCGCTTTGTTTCAAAAAAGTCGGATCAGTTGTCCAGTAGTGCAGCAGGTCCTTCCACCATTCATCTTGGATCCAATCAGGCTGCACGCAATTATTACGAGCTCGAAGTAACGCATCCTTAAGTATTTTAGCAGCTTTTTTCTCAAAATTTTGCGCTACTAAATCATGATGTTCCGGCTTCCAGGAACACTTTGTCTGCAAAGAAATTAATATGATTAGGGAGCATATTAAAGGAATATCCCATAAACAATCAACATATAGTATTTTACTACAAATATTAAATACCCTAAACTCGAGAAACATCTGCTTCTTCAGTTTCACTGGCACCTTGCCCCAAGACGGAACGACGCCTCTATAGAGTCCTTTGATCGTCTTTGAAATCCTTTTAGTTGCTTTGCATGGATAGAAGCTGCATTAAAACAATAAGATAATTAGATTCTATAAAATTAGATGTCTTATAATAAAATAAATAAGTTATGCAAACTAAATAAACTTACGTGTTACACCTCCTGTTGCTCCCAAACGCACACGCAAGTATACGTGGTCGTACAAGTAATATAGACTGTTAAGTCCAGATATCGATCCCACAGAGACTTAGATTCTACTGTTAAACTAATTCAAATTCGAATGAAACTATTCAAGAAAGTGAAAATCAAGATTGTTTGTTGTACTAAACTAAAACTGAAAAGTAAACAATTTGTGATTGGTGTTTTTATGACTGGGACTATGTTGACAAAGATTGTAAGAATTATCAGATGAGAGAGAGATCTAGGGTTATGGCTTTCGACAATCCCGTTGATCTTCAGACAATTCCACCTATTTTATTTCTTGGGTTACTAGTTAACGGGTTAATTATGCTTTATGATATTCTCTCGAACTACTCACAAGCTTGTAGATGTTACCATAACGCCTATATCTCTATGGTCATCAGAGGTAATAAGAACACGTTTATTTCTCCGTTTTCAACCAAGTAAGACTAAAGGGTATATCTCTATCCTCATTAGCGAAACGATTAAATCGAACAAACTCTATTTATTCTTATTACGTACGTGAATTCCCTTTCTCAAGTTCAATTCACGCACCACAGATAGTGTCTACCTATTGGCCAAATAATCAAACAATTAAAACCAAGAATAAATAAGCAACCCACAATATGGAAAATCAATAGATAATAATCGTCATCAAATCAACTTTCAAGTCTTTCGCCACAACCCTAGAACTAGGAGATTAGCTACTCATGGTTCGATCATGGACAACAGAAGCCATGAATAAACTAGGGTTGAAAAAGATGAAAAAATAAAATAACCTAGAGAGAGAGAAAGGAGAACGGTGGCTTACAAATCCTTCAATAATCCCAGAATACCGTTCTCAGCTATATAAACGTGTATATATAGGCTAGGGTAAAAAAATAATAAATAAGGAATCCAAATCCTAGTCTAATCGGAAAAACATCCGCAGAGTCCCGCTTTCCTTCCGCATCGCGGAAGGATCGCGCAATGTTCTGCAGCTGCTCGCCTTCTTCACGCGATGCGGGCCGATCGCGCACTCTGATGGTTGAGTTTGGTTGTTCCGCTATCTTCACGCGATGTGGAACATTGGCCTGACTTTCTGGAGCTTCTCGCGATGCGGAGGGAAAGCGAGGTTCTGCAGGTGATTACTCTTCCTCTAGTTCATCCTTTGCGGTAATCGAATCGTCACGTCAGCCAATCGTCATCTGCTACGACTTCCAATCATTTCTAGCACATTTTCCATCGTTTGTCGTCATCGTACCTATACACATAAAATATAACGACATAAGTTCACATACGACGGTTACTTCATGAATTAAGCGATAAAAGTCATAAGAAGAAGTTGTAATACGACACAAAACATGATATTTGTGCCAAATATCACCACCCCCACTTAGACTTTGCTCGCCCTCGAGCAGACACAAACCAACATCAGACTACACTTCTAGGTCACTCATTCAAAAAGGTCTGCAACGGGATTCGGCTAGTATGGCTATTTCAAAAGAAAATTCCCAAAACCACAACAATAAGCCAATTTGCGAAAGCCATGCCAAAGATTTAAAACCTCATTTTTATCACCAAGGGCCACCTTCCTAAAAACACTTCCAATTTAAAACCCATTGACCTAACGACACCACGTTAAAGCATGTAAACAACCTTCTGATCAAGAAATCAATGCTTCACCACTCTGTTGCTAATTATGTGCCCTCACCAACATAAAGTAGTCCATATCCCTCAAGAATCACATATGTTTGAATCAATGGACATAAAATCATTAAGTACGCTCACTCTCACAAAGAATATCACATGTAAAGTACGACATACCGTAGGCTTGCCCGTAGTGTAACCACTCTACTAATACAAGTCAGACGAACCTAGAATCAAGTAGGACTTCGAGGGTTGTAATGTAGGCTACGGGACGGGTAGGAATTATTTGGATAATAGTGACTAACCTCCCTAAGCACTTTAATACTTATACATTTGTCGTTCTTGCACTATTTCTTTATTAGCCCTTATTCCACACCAACTAACCTTTAAATTTCTCCCAACTCACCCCATTTTCTTTGTTTAAGCACCACTCTTTTTTTAAGATCACACAAGTTAGAAGGGAAACTTTTTCGCTGCACTTTTTTTTTTTTAAATCCCAACTAACACGTGAATTAGTTCTGTTCATTCGGTGCTCCCATTGTCTTCCTAGATTACATTTAACAACCATTTCCCTTCTTTTCGCCTCCCAACTCCCATTATGCATGTAATTTGATTAAAGTGCTTCTGGCGTGTTTTGGATCAAACATTGAGTGCTGTAGAACGAAGGGGTAAGGCTAATTAACTGATATCAAAGAAAAGTCTAACAGCTCAAAGGGGTTAACTAGGGTGTCATTTGCACGCTGGTAGGATAACTTTTTAGGCTTTTTAGTGACTAACCAAAGAAACGCCTCTATCACTTTCTAGGCTCAACCCAACTTCATTTCGCTTTGTGAACACACAGGGCAAGTTCTAGATGTCAATACCAAACATGGATTCAAAAACGAAACCTTACTCACACATAGCACATAATCAACGCAAGAAGGATCCGGTTGTCCGTCGAAACAATCAACCACAATGAAAGTCTATAATGCCATGTGGGTCATATGAGTCAATACAAAAACCATTTACAAGTGCTTCCAAGAAAAGTAATACAGTTTCACGGTATGCTTTCACAAAACATTTCAAAATCGCTCATATGCCAAGACTTCACCTATCCCGTGCACCTAGCATTTGAATGTACCTAACCTACGGACTGATTTTCCCTCAAGCAGGTTGTCATCCACCCGTCATCAGGAATAGCCCTTTCTATGACTAAAAAAAAATAAAAAATCTACCTACGCCCGGTTCAAAGGCCCCCCCTCGGGAAAGAACCGAGGCCATAAGAAAACCAAAGGGGGTGGATGATGAATGCCTACTTATGAGGGACTTAAGAAGTTATCAAAGAAAAATAAAATAAATAAAATCTTTTTTTTTTCGACACTAAGATGCATAACTAAAAAGGAATCCTAAAAAAAAAAATCCTACGGCATTCTAGTCATCATCCGCAACCTCAAAACATGGTGTTACAAACAAGAGACGTATTTCCCCACCCCACACTTAAAGGTATGCATTGCCCTCAATGCATGTAAACTTGAAAACAAATAAAGCACAAGCGAGGTAAGAAATACTCCCTGGGGCCCACTAGGCCTAGTCGTCCTCATCAACGAAGTCCTCATCATCGGCCGCGCCCTCATCTGGCTCGGCATCTCTTCATCCTCTTCGTCGTCGCCTTGCATCAGCGACTCTGCCTCCTCCTCCTCTTCACATGCGGCCATCACTCGATCAGCTGAGTTCTCGTCCTCATCCGCGGGTAACTGAGATAGCTTTCCCACCAATGCCCGAGAATGTGGAGTGTGTGGGTTATCAATAAAAACCCTTGTGAGATCAATATTAAAGTGGTCACTCGCAACCATCATCCCCGAGTACAGCTGAGCTAGTACGGTTGACTGGGCAGACCTCTCCTCCGCTGGGGTCAAGTGATATCCGGATACGCTTGCTGGGGCCATGACATTGGAGATATCAAGCGGTTCATCGGGCGCCTCAAGTACTCTATCAGTGGAGTATGCTAACTCACTGTCGAGCCGCATTAGGTAGGAAGTGAGAGTGTTCCCATAGCTTAGCCTTTTCGACTTCCCAGCCCGCACTCGGCGGATTTCCTGTAGCATCCAATACCCTATGTTTACCGGCTGCCCTGTCATCAGGAAGTACACAATGCACACTCTCTCCCGTTGTACCTCCGAGAAGTGATCAAGTGGCATTATTCTCGCATTTAGGAGGCGCAGCCACACTCGGGCCTCTCTACAAAAGTTGCTCATGCTCATACTTCGGTGTTTCCGCATAGGTCCTGAATATCGGGCCCATTGAGCTTTTAAGTTGGCTCCACATAGCGTTTCCCGGATAGCTCGATAATCCGTCCTTTTGATGAATTCTAGTAAAGGCTCGACAGGTACAGCCGGGACTCCGACTGCCCCGCACAGGGTTATGCCGTTAATGGCACCCAATTTTTCCAAAAGTGCACAGATTCTCGAGGCAGACGGGTTGGTACGCTCGCATAAAGTTCCAAAACCAAATCGATGTTCACAGGCCCCGGTTGTTCGATTACAGATGTCCATCCCATGGCAACTATACGGTCGTGGATACCCCGAAAGTTCCTCTTCAAAGGGGCTCGACTGATTGCCCTCTCATGGTAGTACCCTTTCGAGGTGTCAAACCCCGCATACCACTCTGCTCCTTCCCCATAGAGACGGGGGTTGGTTGTCCTTTTATTTGCTGGGGGAATAACCACCGCGGGATGCTTGCCTTTATCGGATGTTTGTCCCTTTTTTTCTTTGGGCGGGTTTTGTGCTCGTCCTCGTTTTGTACCTTGGGAGGAGGAGGCGACAACTTTTCCTTTGGATTTGCCGTGAACCATTTTGCCTGCAAAACAACGCATTACCAAACGAGAGGTTTCGGTTAGTCATGACGGGGTCGCGAAACAACCCCACACTTACTTCAAACTATATGGCGAAAAGAAAAATCAAAAGAAGTTACTACTCCTACAAGACCTAGCAAACAAAAACAAGTTAAACAATTGTCATGTTGGTTAGGAAGAAACAGGAATCGCTATCTTCCCCTTCTCCCTCACAATTCGAATTTTGTTGTGAGGTGAATTTCACAAGGGTTCCTAAGCTCGGTTAATGTTCCATTGTTACTCAAGACTTCACAAATTCACAAAAACCTGGTTTGGGACTTTTATCGAACACTTTGTGGGCGTAAATTCGTCCCTTAACTTTGAGTAACAATGGGGGGGGGGGGTTGAAGAACCCTCCCTTATGCAATGGGAGTCATATTCTAGCCACATTCACACCTATTACACAAGCAATACCAATCCCCGCCCTCAATTCGCCCATACCCATATCCCTACTCTACACATAACCAACACAATGACAAGGAGAGAGAAAAATAGAGAAGATGAACACTTACCTTGTGGTGTTGATGTAGGATGGATTACAATTTGAAGTTGTTTGTGTGAGAAAGGGAATGGGGCGGGGGGGGGGGGGGGGGGTGGGGGATTTTTTTCCGTGTTCAAAGGGAATGGGAAGGGTTGGGGAATGTTGTGTAATGAAAAATGGGAAGAGGGGTCATGTATACCCTATATTAGGGGAAACGAAATATACAAACCGGGTCGACCCGCGCGATCCGTCCGCATCGCGGATGGATCGCTCGAAGCTGCAGGATATCAGGCGATCTATCCGCATCGCGGGTGGATCGCGTAAATCACTGGTACTTCTGATTTTTCAGTGAGCGATCTGCCCGCATCGCGGGTATATCGCGCAAATCACTGGGCATTTTGTTTTTCTGTCCTCTTCGTTTCCGCTCAATTCCTGCAACATGAACAAACGTGACTTATATCTTACAAATTGTTGGGTTGCCTCCCATCAAGCGCCTTAGTTAGGGTCATGGCACGACACTTTAATTTATTTTTTTTACACACGGGTTGCCCCCCGAGTAGCGCCTGATTTAACGTCGCGGCACGACGCAGGCTCTCCTCAAGCCTCTTCTAGATCGATGGTGGTCTTGGCGCGGTCAGTGGCCTCCCCGTAGTAATGCTTCACTCTCTGTCCGTTCACCAAGAATGTCTCATCCGAGTGGGGTCTTTTAAGCTCGACAGCACCATGTGCAGTCACGCGAACTACCTCGAATGGTCCGGACCATTTGCTCTTTAGTTTTCCACCGAAAATCTTTAGCCTGGAGTTATACAGCAATACTAACTGCCCAGGCTCAAAGTCACGAGATTGGATGCGCTTGTCATGAATTCTTTTGGTGCGCTCCTTATACATTTTCGCGTTTTCATAAGCATGATAGCGAAATTCCTCCAACTCGTGCAGCTGCAACAGTCTCTTCTCTCCAGCTTGAACCATGTCGAGATTCAGCTTCTTGATCGCCCAATATGCTCTATGCTCAAGCTCGACTGGTAGATGACATGCCTTACCAAAAACGAGCTTATAAGGATATGTACCGATCAGAGTTTTGTAAGCTGTTCTGTATGCCCACAGAGCGTTATCAAGCTTCAATGACCAATCTTTTCTACTTACACTTACAGTCTTCTCCAAAATCCTCTTGATTTCCCTGTTTGATACCTCCACTTGACCACTTGTCTGAGGATGATAGGCAATTGCTATCCTATGTTTCACCCCATACTTGAGCAATAATTTATCAAAGAGCCGATTGCAGAAGTGCGTACCTTGATCACTGATGATGGCCCGTGGGGTTCCAAACCTCGTAAAAATGTTCTTTTTCAGAAATCGCGCCACCACACTAGCATCATTGGTGGGAAGTGCAATGGCCTCCACCCACTTTGAAACATAGTCTACAGCCACCAATATGTATTTATGTCCCTTGGATGGTATAAAGGGACCCATGAAGTCAATACCCCACACATCAAACAACTCGATTTCCAAGATGCCCTTCAAAGGCATTTCATGACGCTTGGAAATATTTCCGGTTCTCTGGCAGCTATCACAGGCCCGCACAAATTCATGAGCATCTTTCAACAGAGTTGGCCAGTAGAATCCGGACTGAAGTACCTTGGTTGTTGTTCTGTCCCCAACATGATGTCCTCCATAGGGTGATGAATGACACTTGTCAAGAATTACTGGGACCTCTTCCTCTGGAACACATCTTCTGATTAACTGATCTGTGCCAACCCGGTAAAGATAGGGCTCATCCCACACATAGAAACGACTGTCATGCAGAATCCGCTTCTTCTTCTCGTGATTAGCACCAGGAGGGTAAATCTCACTCACTATAAAGTTTACCATGTCTGCATACCATGGCACCTCGGCTGATTTAAGAGCGAAAAGTTGTTCGTCTGGGAAAGTCTCATTAATCCCCACTGCTTCATCAACATGTTCCCGATCTTCTAACCTCGATAAGTGATCTGCCACCTGATTTTCTGTGCCCTTTCGATCTAAAATCTCGATGTCGAACTCTTGAAGCAGCATCACCCAACGAATAAGCCTTGGCTTTGCATCCTTCTTTGCAAACAAGTAACGAACTGCCATGTGATCAGTGTAGACAATCGCCTTCGTGCACACCAGGTACGATCGGAATTTGTCAAAGGCGTAGACAACCGCCAATAACTCTTTTTCTGTGACAGTATAGTTCATCTGGGCTGCATCAAGTGTTTTGCTGGCGTAATAAATAGGGTGAAAGATTTTGTCCCTTTTCTGACCAAGGACAGCGCCCACAGCAAAATCACTTGCATCACACATTAGGATAAATGGTAGATACCAATCGGGTGCTACGATAATAGGAGCAGATACCAACCTTCGTTTCAGCTCCTCAAAAGCCGTCAGACAGGATTCATTGAACACAAACTTCACATCCTTCTCTAAGAGCTTGCACAGTGGATTGGAAACCTTAGAGAAATCTTTGATGAACCGTCGGTAGAAGCCAGCATGCCCAAGAAAACTGTGCACTCCCCGAACTGAAACGGGTGGTGGCAATCTTTCAATTGCTTCAATCTTTGCCTTGTCGACTTCTATTCCTTTGCCTGATATCTTGTACCCAAGAACAATTCCCTCTCGAACCATGAAATGGCATTTTTCCCAGTTGAGTACCAAGTTTTTTTCTTCACAGCGCGCTAACACGGCATCCAGATGGTTCAAACAGTCATCAAAGGAATCTCCAAAGACAGAGAAGTCATCCATAAATACCTCTACATAATTTTCCACCATATCGGTGAAGATAGCCATCATGCATCGCTGAAAGGTACCTGGAGCATTGCACAAACCGAAAGGCATCCTCCGGAATGCGAACGTGCCATATGGACATGTGAATGTGGTCTTTTCCTGATCCTCGGGCGCGATCATGATCTGGTTGTAACCCGAATAACCATCCAAAAAGAAATAATAATCATGCCCAGCCAATCTGTCGAGCATCTGATCCATGAAGGGTAAAGGGAAATGATCTTTTCTGGTGGCGTTGTTCAACTTTCGATAGTCGATGCATATCTTCCAGCCCGTGACAGTTCGTTGGGGCACCAATTCGTTCCTCTCGTTTTCCACCACAGTTATGCCCCCTTTCTTCGGGACACATTGTACAGGACTCACCCAATTGCTGTCCGATATAGGATAAATAATGCAGCTGTCAAGCCACTTGATTACCTCTTTCTTTACCACCTCCTTCATGATCGGGTTCAGTCTCCTCTGACACTCAATACTGGGTTTGCTGCCTTCATCCAATAAAATTTTGTGCATGCAAAACGAGCTACTAATACCCCGAATATCAGCTATCGACCACCCAAGGGCTCGGATTCGATCTCTTAGCACTCGCAATACTCGTTCCACCTGTACATCATTCAAATAAGCAGAGAGGATTACGGGCAATGTGTCTCCACTACCCAAGAAAGCATAGCGAAGGTGAGGGGGCAATGGCTTCAATTCAAGAACGGGCGCCTCTTCAGTAGATGGTTTCGGCTTCTTCCATGACTCTGGTCTGTCTAGCTCCTCAAACGGTGTATGTGCTCGTAGATAAGCACATGAAGTGTCAAGAATGCTAAGACACTCCTCCACTTCTGCATCAATCATCAGCTCTTCCCCATATACCAAAGCTGTCTCCAAAGGGTCGCGCGAGGCTAGGAAGTGAGCCAACTCGGCATTTGTAAGCTCAGGTTCCACCACAGAAATCATCTTCAATTCCTCATAATGGGCTGGAAGTCTGGTGGCTTTAAACACATCGAAAATCGCTTCTTGCCCATTAACTGTCATGGACATCTTTCCATCTCTCACTCGGATCACAACATCAACGGTTGCGAGGAAGCCTCTCCCCATGATGAGAGGAACGCTCTTATCCGTCTCATAATCAAGTATCACAAAATCAACTGGCAGAATAAATGGGCCTACCTTCACCAGAACGTCCTCAATAATACCATCAGGATAAGCAAGAGAGCGATCAGCCAACTGCAGAGTAATAGTGGTTGGCCTAGGCTCCCCCAAACCCAACGTCCGGAACACAGAAGTGGGCATCAGATTAATACTAGCACCCAAATCAAACAATGCTAGCCCAACTTCAATGTTGCCAATCGTAATTGAAATTGTGAAGCTGCCCGGATCTTTCAACTTTGGCGGGATTTTACTCCTCACTCTAGAACTGCACTCCTCAGTAAGTGCAACTGTCTCAAACTCTGTCCAACGCCGTTTGTTTGCGACCACATCTTTAATATATTTTGCATATTTTGGGACTTCTTGCAGAAGCTCCACCAAAGGTATGTTGATGTGTACCTGTTTTAATAGTTCAAGAAATTTTCTGCAAGCCGAGTCCGCTTTCTGTTTCTGAAGTCGCTGTGGAAAGGGAGGGGGTGGTCGCACCACTTCCTCTACATGATGCTCTGCGACTGTTTGCTTTGGTTCAGCTCGCTTAGCCAGGATAAGCTCTGCCTCTGTTGTGTTCTTCGTTTTCGGTGGCACTTCCTCTAGCTCTCTACCATTTCTCAAGGTGACTGCTTTGCATTCTTTTGGATTCTTTTCAGTATCACTCGGAAGGGCACCCGGAGGTCTGACATTTTGCATAAGAGCCATCTGCCCCATCTGACGCTCAAGCTCGTGAATCGATTTCTGCATCTCACTCTGAATTTTCTGATTTTGCTGCTGCATCGCCTGATTTTGAGCTATGAGCTGCTTCATCATTTCCTCTAGATTGCTAGCTGGCTGTGCTTGAGGTTGTTGATAATTGTTCGGTTTGTGGAAATCCTGCTTTCCAAATGGAGTGTTGAAATTATTCCCATAATAGTTCCCCCGATTGCCAATGCCGCGATTCTGCTGCCCCACAAAATAGACAGACTCTGGATTCAATGGACAATTGTTGTAATCATGAGGTTCACCGCAACCTACACATGCTGCCTGCTGAATTTGCTGAACTGGTTGAATCTGCTGAGCTTGAGGAAACACCCTCAACATCACATTAGTAAGAGTACCTATATCAGCCCGAATGGCTGCAACATCATCAACTTTAAGAACTCCAGCAGCCTTTTGCGGTAACGCCCTGCTAGTCTCGTTATACTCATGATGACCCTCAGACATCATCTCAAGGAGATCTTCCATCTCTTCATATGTTTTGTTTAATATCTGACCTTGAGCTGAAGCATTCAGTAGGGCCCTTGATTCATGGTTAAGACCTTCTACGAAATAGTTGCCAATGATCTCCTTTGGCTGCATGTGATGGGGGAAATCTCGCAGATAGCCCTTGTATCTTTCCCAAGCGTGTGGTAGAGATTCAGAATCTCTCTGGGTGAAGTTGGAAATTCTTCATCGAAGCTCCTTTGTCTTCTTGGGTGAGAAGAACCTGTCGATAAACTTATTTGATAATATTTCCCAAGAAGTGATAGAACCTGCAGGTAGATTTGTCAACCATTCCCTCGCTTCGCCAATAAGTGAGAACGGAAATAAGGACAACTTCATATAATCATCGGGAACATCTCTTTATTAGAAATTCTCGCTCAACTCCACGAACTGCATCAAGTGCTTATGCGGGTCTTCACTAGATTTACCCATATACTGACACGTATGTTGCACCAGCCGCACTGTTCCTTCTTTTAGCTCGAAATTTCCAGCAATGTCAGGCCTAACAATAGCTTTAGCAATGGTCGCCAGACTTGGCCTAGCATAACTGGATAACAGAATTCGTTGTTCTTGTGCCCTCGCAGCTGCTTGGTTTCCCTGTTCATCTGCGTTTCTTGCTCTATCCCTTTCTGTCTGTTCAAGAGCAAGTCTTGCTGCTTCGTTAGCCATTTGTCTCTGTCGTCGGAAAGTTCTCTCAATTTCTGGATCAAGATCAACTAACGGTTGTCCTGAACTTCTAGTGCTTGGCATAAACCAGAGAAGCCTGAAGAATCACAAGTAGAACAACGAAGAAAAGTAAAGACTTGAATAGAGAAAAAAAACAAACTCAAATTAGAAAAACAGTAAATTTTTCTAAGTCCCCGGCAATGGCGCCAAAAACTTGTTGCGCCCAAACGCACACGCAAGTATACGTGGTCGTACAAGTAATATAGTCTGTTAAGTGCAGATATCGATCCCACAGAGACTTAGATTCTACTGTTAAACTAATTCAAATTCGAATGAAACTATTCAAGAAAGTGAAAATCAAGATTGTTTGTTGTACTAAACTAAAACTGAAAAGTAAACAATTTGTGATTGGTGTTTTTATGACTGGGACTATGTTGACAAAGATTGTAAGAATTATCAGATGAGAGAGAGATCTAGGGTTATGGCTTTCGACAATCCAGTTGATCTTCAGACAATTCCACCTATTTTATTTCCTGGGTTACTAGTTAACGGGTTAATTATGCTTTATGATATTCTCTCGAACTACTCACAAGCTTGTAGATGTTACCATAACGCCTATATCTCTATGGTCATCAAAGGTAACAAGAACACGTTTATTTCTCCGTTTTCAACCAAGTAAGACTAAAGGGTATATCTCTATCCTCATTAGCGAAACGATTAAATCGAACAAACTCTATTTATTCTTATTACGTACGTGAATTCCCTTTCTCAAGTTCAATTCACGCACCACAGATAGTGTCTAACTATTGGCCAAATAATCAAACAATTAAAACCAAGAATAAATAAGCAACCCACAATATGGAAAATCAATAGATAATAATCTTCATCAAATCAACTTTCAAGTCTTTCGCCACAACCCTAGAACTAGGAGATTAGCTACTCATGGTTCGATCATGGACAACACAAGCCATGAATAAACTAGGGTTGAAAAAGATGGAAAAAAAAATAACCTAGAGAGAGAGAAAGGAGAACGGTGGCTTACAAATCCTTCAATAATCCCAGAATACCGTTCTCAGCTATATAAACGTGTATATATAGGCTAGGGTAAAAAAATAATAAATAAGGAATCCAAATCCTAGTCTAATCGGGAAAACGTCCGCAGAGTCCCGCTTTCCTTCCGCATCGCGGAAGGATCGCGCAATGTTCTGCAGCTGCTCGCCTTCTTCACGCGATGCGGGCCGATCGCGCACTCTGATGGTTGAGTTTGGTTGTTCCGCTATCTTCACGCGATGCGGAACATTGGCCTGACTTTCTGGAGCTTCTCGCGATGCGGAGGGAAAGCGAGGTTCTGCAGGTGATTACTCTTCCTCTAGTTCATCCTTTGCGGTAATCGAATCGTCACGTCAGCCAATCGTCATCTGCTACGACTTCCAATCATTTCTAGCACATTTTCCATCGTTTGTCGTCATCGTACCTATACACATAAAATATAACGACATAAGTTCACATACGACGGTTACTTCATGAATTAAGCGATAAAAGTCATAAGAAGAAGTTGTAATACGACACAAAACATGATATTTGTGCCAAATATCACCACCCCCACTTAGACTTTGCTCGCCCTCGAGCAGACACAAACCAACATCAGACTACACTTCTAGGTCACTCATTCAAAAAGGTCTGCAACGGGATTCGGCTAGTATGGCTATTTCAAAAGAAAATTCCCAAAACCACAACAATAAGCCAATTTGCGAAAGCCATGCCAAAGATTTAAAACCTCATTTTTATCACCAAGGGCCACCTTCCTAAAAACACTTCCAATTTAAAACCCATTGACCTAACGACACCACGTTAAAGCATGTAAACAACCTTCTGATCAAGAAATCAATGCTTCACCACTCTGTTGCTAATTATGTGCCCTCACCAACATAAAGTAGTCCATATCCCTCAAGAATCACATATGTTTGAATCAATGGACATAAAATCATTAAGTACGCTCACTCTCACAAAGAATATCACATGTAAAGTACGACATACCGTAGGCTTGCCCGTAGTGTAACCACTCTACTAATACAAGTCAGACGAACCTAGAATCAAGTAGGACTTCGAGGGTTGTAATGTAGGCTACGGGACGGGTAGGAATTATTTGGATAATAGTGACTAACCTCCCTAAGCACTTTAATACTTATACATTTGTCGTTCTTGCACTATTTCTTTATTAGCCCTTATTCCACACCAACTAACCTTTAAATTTCTCCCAACTCACCCCATTTTCTTTGTTTAAGCACCACTCTTTTTTTAAGATCACACAAGTTAGAAGGGAAACTTTTTCGCTGCACTTTTTTTTTTTAAATCCCAACTAACACGTGAATTAGTTCTGTTCATTCGGTGCTCCCATTGTCTTCCTAGATTACAGTTAACAACCATTTCCCTTCTTTTCGCCTCCCAACTCCCATTATGCATGTAATTTGATTAAAGTGCTTCTGGAGTGTTTTGGATCAAACATTGAGTGCTGTAGAACGAAGGGGTAAGGCTAATTAACTGATATCAAAGAAAAGTCTAACAGCTCAAAGGGGTTAACTAGGGTGTCATTTGCACGCTGGTAGGATAACTTTTTAGGCTTTTTAGTGACTAACCAAAGAAACGCCTCTATCACTTTCTAGGCTCAACCCAACTTCATTTCGCTTTGTGAACACACAGGGCAAGTTCTAGATGTCAATACCAAACATGGATTCAAAAACGAAACCTTACTCACACATAGCACATAATCAACGCAAGAAGGATCCGGTTGTCCGTCGAAACAATCAACCACAATGAAAGTCTATAATGCCATGTGGGTCATATGAGTCAATACAAAAACCATTTACAAGTGCTTCCAAGAAAAGTAATACAGTTTCACGGTATGCTTTCACAAAACATTTCAAAATCGCTCATATGCCAAGACTTCACCTATCCCGTGCACCTAGCATTTGAATGTACCTAACCTACAGACTGATTTTCCCTCAAGCAGGTTGTCATCCACTCGTCCTCATCTGCGGGTAACTGAGATAGCTCTCCCACCAATGCCCGAGAATGTGGAGTGTGTGGGTTATCAATAAAAACCCTTGTGAGATCAATATTAAAGTGGTCACTCGCAACCATCATCCCCGAGTACAGCTGAGCTAGTACGGTTGACTGGGCAGACCTCTCCTCCGCTGGGGTCAAGTGATGTCCGGATACGCTTGCTGGGGCCATGACATTGGAGATATCAAGCGGTTCATCGGGCGCCTCAAGTACTCTATCAGTGGAGTACGCTAACTCACCGTCGAGCCGCATTAGGTAGGAAGTGAGAGTGTTCCCATAGCTTAGCCTTTTCGACTTGCCAGCCCGCACTCGGCGGATTTCCTGTAGCATCCAATACCCTATGTTTACCAGCTGCCCTGTCATCAGGAAGTACACAATGCACACTCTCTCCCGTTGTACCTCCGAGAAGTGATCAAGTGGCATTATTCTCGCATTTAGGAGGCGCAGCAACACTCGAGCCTCTCTACAAAAGTTGCTCATGCTCATACTTCGGTGTTTCCGCATAGGTCCTGAATATCGGGCCCATTGAGCTTTTGAGTTGGCTCCACATAGCGTTTCCCGGATAGCCCGATAATCCGGCCTTTTAATGAATTCTAGTAAAGGCTCGACAGGTACATCTGGGACTCCGACTGCCCCGCACAAGGTTGATGCCGTTAATGACACCCAATTTTTCCGAAAGTGCACAGATTCTCAAGGCAGACGGGTTGGTACGCTCGCATAAAGTTCCAAAACCAAATCGATGTTCACAGGCCCCGGTTGTTCGAATACAGATGTCCATCCCATGACAACTATACGGTCGTGGATACCCCGAAAGTTCCTCTTCAAAGGGGCTCGACTGATTGCCCGCTCATGGTAGTACCCTTTCGAGGTGTCAAACCCCGCATACCACTCTGCTCCTTCCCCATAGAGACGGGGGTTGGTTGTCCTTTTAGTTGCTGGGGTAATAACCATCGCGGGATGCTTGCCTTTACCGGATGTTTGTCCCTTTTTTTCTTTGGGCGGGTTTTGTGCTCGCCCTCGTTTTGTACCTTGGGAGGAGGAGGCGACAGCTTTTCCTTTGGATTTGCCGTGAACCATTTTGCCTGCAAAACAACGCATTACCAAACGAGAGGTTTCGGTTAGTCATGACGGGGTCGCGAAACAACCCCACACTTACTTCAAACTATATGGCGAAAAGAAAAATCAAAAGAAGTTACTACTCCTACAAGACCTAGCAAACAATAACAAGGTACACGATTGTCATGTTGGTTAGGAAGAAACAGGAATCGCTATCTTCCCCTTCTCCCTCACAATTCGAATTTTGTGGTGAGGTGAATTTCACAATCGTTCCTAAGCTCGGTTAATGTTCCATTGTTACTCAAGACTTCACAAATTCACAAAAACCTGGTTTGGGACTTTTATCGAACACTTTGTGGGCGTAAATTCGTCCCTTAACTTTGAGTAACAATGGGGGGTTGAAGAACCCTCCCATATGCAATGAGAGTCACATTCTAGCCACATTCACACCTATTACACAAGCAATACCAATCCCCGCCCTCAATTCGCCCATACCCATATCCCTACTCTACACATAACCAACACAATGACAATGGGAGAGAAACATAGAGAAGATGAACACTTACCTTGTGGTGTTGATGTAGGATGGATTACAATTTGAAGTTGTTTGTGTGAGAAAGGGAATGGGGGGTGTGGGGGATTTTTTTCCGTGTTCAAAGGGAATGGGAAGGGTTGGGGAATGTTGTGTAATGAAAAATGGAAAGAGGGGTCGTGTATACCCTATATTAGGGGAAAAGAAATATACAAACCGGGTCGACCCTCGCGATCCGTCCGCATCGCGGATGGATCGCTCGAAGCTGCAGGATATCAGGCGATCTGTCCGCATCGCGGGTGGATCGCGTAAATCACTGGTACTTCTGATTTTTCAGTGAGCGATCTGCCCGCATCGCGGGTATATCGCGAAAATCACTGGGCATTTTTTTTCTGTCCTCTTCGTTTCCGCTCAATTGCTGCAACATGAACAAACGTGACTTATATCTTACAAATTGTTGGGTTGCCTCCCATCAAGCGCCTTAGTTAGGGTCGTGGCACGACACTGTAATTTTTTTTTTTTACACACGGGTTGCCTCCCGAGTAGTGCCTGATTTAACGTCGCGGCACAACGCAGGCTCTCCTCAAGCCTCTTCTAGATCGATGGTGGTCTTGGTGCGGTCAGTGGCCTCCCCGTAGTAATGCTTCACTCTCTGTCCGTTCACCAAGAATGTCTCATCCGAGTGGGGTCTTTTAAGCTCGACAACACCATGTGCAGTCACGCGAACTACCTCGAATGGTCCGGACCATTTGCTCTTTAGCTTTCCACCGAAAATCTTCAGCCTGGAGTTATACAGCAATACTAACTGCCCAGGGTCAAAGTCAAGAGATTGGATGCGCCTGTCATGAATTCTTTTGGTGCGCTCCTTATACATTTTCGCGTTTTCATAAGCATGATAGCGAAATTCCTCCAACTCGTGCAGCTGCAACAGTCTCTTCTCTCCAGCTTGAACCATGTCGAGATTCAGCTTCTTGATCGCCCAATATGCTCTATGCTCAAGCTCGACTGGTAGATGACATGCCTTACCAAAAACGAGCTTATAAGGAGATGTACCGATCGGAGTTTTGTAAGCTGTTCTGTATGCCCACAGAGCGTCATCAAGCTTCAATGACCAATCTTTTCTACTTACACTCACAGTCTTCTCCAAAATCCTCTTGATTTCCCTGTTTGATACCTCCATTTGACCACTTGTCTGAGGATGATAGGCAGTTGCTATCTTATGTTTCACCCCATACTTGAGCAACAATTTATCAAAGAGCCGATTGCAGAAGTGCGTACCTTGATCACTGATGATGGCCCGCGGGGTTCCAAACCTCGTAAAAATGTTCTTTTTCAGAAATCGCGCCACCACACTAGCATCATTGGTGGGAAGTGCAATGGCCTCCACCCATTTTTAACCCCGGAGAGTTAAATTAGAAGTACGACGTATTGGTGATTCCTATGTCTTTTGTTTGTTGTTAAGGAGTCGCCACCTAATTATTTACGGTGAATTAGGACACCTAAAGTTTATTAAAGTTATGTTTAAAGTTAACTCTGTTTAAGGTCTGCGAAACTTAAAATTGTAGGTAAGGGTTCAATTAGTCTAAAGGGAAGGTATTAAGCACCCTTCAAGACCCATTAACAATGGTTAACCGACCGGACTAAAATTAATTAGGCTGAGTGTAAATATGATGTTTTAAATGTTTAAGAAGATATCTTATAAGTATTCCTAAAGTTATTTAAAGTAAAATTTATAGAAGAATAATAGTTGCATAAAGAGTTTAAAATAGATTAAAGAAAACAGGACATGTGACGTTTATGTGTATTTGAAGGAAAAGTGAGTTATGCCGACTCACAAATTTAAAGAGTTATTGTGAGATTAATGTTAAAATAAAATTTTAAAGGTTTCATATAGAGACTAATGGTTAAATGTATATATTGCGCTAAGGTTGTTTCAACAAATATGCATTCCAAATGTTGGGAGAAGGATTAAAGTGAAAAGCTATCCGTTAAAACTAATTGGTTTTTATGTCTTAGAATAAATTAACGTTAGTGTAAGATTTGTTATGTTTCAAACTTCTAAGGTAGTAGGAGTGGGTGTTGATTCTTTTAGCTTGAAGATATGTAGGCATACCATTTTGAAAATATCAATTACTCCAAGTAAATATTATAGATACTATAATAATTTAGAAAATAGAATGGAATGTAATTTTTGTGGAATTAACTACCCATAACTAAACTAAAACTCTTAATATTACTAAAGTTTATATTAATTAACAAGCATAAACGTTAGTCATACAACACAAATTAGATGCACAAAAAATAAGATAGAAGAGCAAATAGATCAAATGGGCTCAGCCCATTTCCAGGGACTGCTGCTGTGGGCTGTCCGTTTACTGTTGGTAGTGATTGGGCTTGGGCCCAAATTGTATTTCCTCATTTTGACTTTAGGTTGACTGACTTGGAAGAGAAATTTTGCGTTGGGTTTTAGCCCAACACCGAATGCGGGAGAAAAACGAGTCCCTCGAACTCGTATGCGACATGCATGAAAAGACAAAGGATTAGTAAATAAACAATAAATAATACTAAACATGTATAATGTAAATGATTCATGTATATACCAGGTATACTCTTATGTATATATCCTAATATATACATGATGTCTCCTAAACCAATGCTTCAGTTTATTTACAGAGGCTAACAAGCAGAACAACAAAGTATTTCATATCATGAACATGGGAGGGGCAATCGTCACCAGATCATGTCATGATTTTAGAACTTCAAACACAACACTCACATCATTCAGCTAAATAAAAAAATGCAAGTGTGGTACATAACCCACTCTTTGAAATTCTTTACAGATTTCCTTCATAATTTAACAGATGGCATATTTCGAACCCATGCGAGACAAAATAGAACCGAGACCATGCATTATCACCCCCAAATATGCCTGTTTATATCATGTCAAACTAGATATAATTATTATGATCCTTAATCTCAGCAGGTTATATTATGATGCAATCGAAAACATTTACGACATCATGGCAGCTATATCACTTCATGGTATGAACAACAGCAAGACATGAAATATGTTTAAGCAAACAAGCATAATCAGTATATAGGAAGACACATTTTCTTCCTAAACTAGTTATTTCGAATCATACCAACTCGAGAAGGGAAACACCTACTTAGAACAAAGTTATTCTCACTAGAAAGCATCTTAACTTAACTATATTTTACTTTCTTAAACTAACAAGGTGCGCCTGGAAATTCACAAGTCATATTTTGAATCGTCAATATAAGCATACGGCAATAGTGACCACTACCTTTCTTTAAACTGTCATGCAATATTCCCCTGCTTCCTTTTAGTAGCTCATGAGAAGTTAAATGGAAAAGGGAGACTACTTAAACTAAAAAAAAAAAAACTCCTTAATTACCGGATGAGAACTTCTACTAGACCTTAACAGATTTGAACTATCTCAAAACCACACAAGATGAAACAGATGTCTGAGACTAACCCTCTTTTCACATATGCTCTTATAGGAAATTCTTTAAAGTTTAATGGACTGAAATTAGGCAACGTTCAGGCCGACTTATTCCCATAAAATTTATACACCAATTGCTAGCATAACAGACACAAGCAGGCAAACAAATGTACATTTAATGAAGGCAGCATACAAAATCATATACAAGGTAATGCGGCACACAACTTACAGATTTCGTCAACAAAGACTTCAAACACTTCTATAAGGCTCCAACAGAGCACTGACACAAATTCATAAATGTTAACAAAATTTAAATCTCATCATGAACATGTCCGACTGAATGACATAAAGAAAACATGCACAATCACTACTTAATTACCCGCGAAGCCCCTTCGATTACGCTAGCCTAGTATACTGCCTAATATTAACAGAACTATTACTAAATCAATTCACAAAAAAAAAAGCTCATGAACAAACTAAACTATTAGAATGAAAATAGACTAAGGCGAGGACAGATTCAAATGAAAACAGGACTATGAAACCAAACACCTACACATTTGAAGGCTAAACCATATAATCTATAGCCCAGACTAAATCATTTTGAACAGATGGAAAAATATATACTAAAATCTGTAAATGATTCATGCTTCTCAATTCGTATACTGAAACTACGTAATACTAAGATGCTTATAAAATCAAATCGACCAAACCATGTCGACATAGGACATAATCATTTCATTATATCCAAATTCGAGTAAACTGATTATATATCAGAATACATCACTCAGGACAAATAGAGCAAAAGAGGGACAGTATTGACCTGCTTTAATTATATACATGATATACTTAAGATATACACAACCCAGTGTGTATATCGGACGTATAGCGAATATATACCTTCGCCTTATCTTAATAGTTCATTGTATACCATATGTATATTTAGTTCTAAATGGGTTCTGAGTTCTGGGAAATTCAGCCTAATCACCCAAACTACAGTTTACATTTTAAATTCAATTAGCAATTAATCAACCTATCCTAACAGCTCCCAAACATCAAAAAATGATATGACGACAACGAAACTACATAACTAAAATAGCCGAATCAGCTAAAAATTTAACTAAAGCAAGGACTAAAGACTAGGAGTAATAAATGTATCGAGGTTTACCTGTTTTGTGCGCAATGAACTGGGGTGTCGAGGTCGTCGAATCTATGTTTCGAACAAGACGAACTCAAAATCAACTGAAGAAATTAAAGTTTTAAACAGAAAATGAAAGGCTAATAGAGTAATCGTTCGCTGTCTTTGTTGATTAAGATTGATGCTTTGGTAGGGATTTCGGTTCTAAATCTTCTCCGTTGATTCGGGTTTCTTGTTCCTAAAACAAATAAACCATTCAAGAGCCAAAAATCCCCCCCCCCTTTTTCGAATCAATTTGCCACCCATTTATAGGGTTTTAGAGGGGGCGTATGAGAGAGAGGAAGCGGGGAACAGGGGTGAGTGGGTGACAGAGAACGCGGGGACAGGGGTGAGTGGGAGAGAGCGTGGAAGAAGAGAGAGGAGATGAGAGAAGGGAGAGGAGAAAGAGAGGGAGGCGGGTGAGGGTGAGAGCGAAAGAGAAAGGAAGGAGGCGGGTTTAGGGCTTTAGGGTAAGGAGGAAAATAAGGGGTGGGCCGGGTCGGACGAATTCTATTGGGCTGGTCCGTTTGGGCTGGCCCATTAATTTAAACATGGGCTGAAAAATGTGGGTTTAAAATGTGGGTTGGGTATAAAAATGTGAGTTATTTATTTGGGTAGGAAATAGTATTGTATTTGTATTTCGGGTCATGAATTGACTAAAAATTGTTGTTCCTTCCTCCGCCATTTAATTTTTTTTTTTTTGGGGCTTCTAATTTAATAACTGGCATAATATATTATATTGTGTAAAGATAATAAATATGTAAAAATAAATATTTTGCAAAGTGTTGTCTAGTAATTAATTTAACGAATCGGAACCCGAAAACGAAACGATGACTAACTGTTTTAAAATTTATGACAAAGTAATGCTCATAATGTTAAAAAATAGAAGTAGTGATATTAATAGTAGTAGCAATAAAAAATATTGTGAAAAATAGAATATTTAGCTCGTCAATAAATTTAGAAACCCGAGTAACTTAAATAAAAGAGGGAAAAAATTGGGTGTCAACAGATGCCCCTCTTCGACCGGAGATGATGCAAGAATCTTCGGGCGAAGAAGTTGACGTAGTAGCCAATTTTGTTTGGACCGACCAATATGAGTTTGTAAGAAAGTACAATTTGGGAAAATTGATGGAAAATATTATGAGGACCGAAGGAATTATAAAGAATTATGGCCGAATCTCAGTTTCGAGTTGCCTACATATCTCGGGTTGCACGAGAATCAGGCCATGTGTAGTTCGAAAGTTTTGTGGATTCATAAACTTGCGGGGGGTTGTAGACAGGTGACGAGAACGTTCAAAAATAGAACATATACTTATAGCCTCCTAATTATAAATGTGGTGCACAACACACCCATAAGTAGGACTCTACTAGACATGATGTAAATTCTTCAAAAATGCCTCAGTGTTGGGTTATGGAGACGCTGGGGATGTAGAAAGGAATACGAGATTGTGAAAAGAGCAGATTTAGTAAAGTTTTAACGATGAATATGAAAGAAATTTTTGGATAACCTACGTAGCACATGTTTATGGATGTAGGCGGAGTCGAGTTCGAGAGTAGATTCGTGACCTTTGCTTGTGAGTTTGGTATTCCTCTACAGCATATTTGCCCCAGTTCACTGCGTAAGATAAAGTTCCACGTTGTGTTGCGTCCCTGCAGGTTGTATTTTCTGCCGAAACTGAAATTCATGTCAGAATTAGTAACAAAGTTGAAAGTGTAAAATTACGAAGAGTATAAATGATAGTAAATATAAGTGTGAGAATGAAGAAGAAGCCGTGTGGCCAATGTTGTCTCTGGTTGTCTTCAGGGACTTGAATGAATGTGTGAGGCGTATGCCGAGGATGTGATAAATTCTCTAGTTGCAGTTGAAGATGATAGTGATAGGGTCTCCGGCTGTCTTCCGGGACTCGATGATAAATGATATCTGCGAATTTTAAGGTAAATTCATTAAAGCGGTAAGGTAGATGATGAAATAAAGGAATGAAGTAAGGAGAAAAATAAGTGTGTAGCCGTTTGGCTTATGCAAGTGAGGCCGTGTAGCCGGGTGATGTCTCCGATGGTTGTCGGGACTCAATGATATGCTGATGAGGCTGTATAACCAAACGATGTCTCCGGTTGTCTTCAGAGGCTCAATGATAATTCCTGTAAAGTTCAGGGTAAAATTGTTAAAGTTGGTAAAGTAAATGATAAAGTAGAGAGTAAAGTCAAAGTGTAGCCGTCTGGCTTATGCGTATGAGGCCGTGTGGCCATGCGATGTCTCTGGTTGTCTTCAGAGAGTTGATGAGGATTCCCGTAAAGTCCAGGATAAAGTTGTAAAGTGGATGATGTCTCCGGTTGTCTTCGGAGGCTCCAATGATAATTCCTGTAAAGTTCAGGGTAAAGTCGTTAAAGTTGGTAAAGTGAATGATAAAGTAGAGAGTAAAGTCATAGTGTAGCCGTCTGGCTTATGCATATGAGGCTGTATAGCCGAATGACGCCCCCGGTTGTCTTCGGAGACTTGATGATATGACATCTCCAGTTGTCTTCGGAGATTTGATAATGATTCCCGTAAAGTCCAGGGTAAAGTTGTTAAAGTTGATGATGTCTCCGGTTGTCTTCAGAGACTCGAATGAACATCTCCGGTTGTCTTCAGAGATTTGATGATGTGTCTCCGGTTGTCTTCGGAGATTTGATGATGTGTCTCCGGTTGTCTTCGGGGACTTGACAATAATTCCTGCAAAAAAATGATTAAAGCTGGTAAAGTATATGATAAAATAATTGATAAAGTACGGAGTAAAGTGATGGAATAGCCGTCTGGCTCATGATGTTGATGGTATCGTGACAGGCCAAATTCAGGACCCGTAATCCTGATTTAATTCGCCTTCAACCTCGTCAACCTACAAAACAGGTGTATAAAGTTATAAAATTATTTTGATAAAAATAAATTAAAAGATAAGGTTGGAAGTAAATCCGGATGGCTCTTGAGGTGAGGCACAATGGCCCTGATTGATAGACTTGACTGTTGATCTTGTGATTTTAAGTTCCTGCACTCAAAGAAAAATTCTTAGTTTGGGAGGGGGAAGTTGATTCGTGTTGACTCGAAGCTTGGCTTTGTTGGCGCTCCATTCATCCTGTTTGTTTGGATCTTGTGACCTCTGTTTAAGCCTCGGTAGATGAACAGTAGTGAAAGTATTGAAAGAAAGTTTTCCATTTGAAAAATATATACGTGAGTGTAAGCATGCAAGTTGTAAAATATTCTGCCAACTTCGGATTGTGACACTTCTATAGTAATTGGTTCATAATACTTATTGTCTGGTAGCCTTAATCTTGTCGATGCACAACTGTTCTTTCGTCTATATTTTTCCAAAATATGCCCCAGTTTTGGGTTCAGAAAAGCATGCTAAATTTATGATGCGGTGCGACCGAACCTTGTATAGGTTGCCTACGTATCCCTCCAAGGAATCAGGTCAGAACGTAGTTCGTAAAATACATAAAGTGGTCTGAAGTTTTCTAATAAAGGGACCGAACCCGACGTGGATTGCCTACGTATCCCACCAAGGGAATCAGGTCAGCGTAGTTCTGTTATATAAATGGTAAAAGATTTGTTGGATTTTATCTAGGTGTGACGGATCTATATGTTGATAGTGTACGAATCCCGCCGAGGGAATCAGGCCCTGTGTGGTTTTCTTTGATTTTTCTGTTATAGCGTAACCGAACCTTATGTGGGCTGCCTACGTATCCCCCATGGGAATCAGGTCAGCGTAGTTCGTATGCATGCCAATGGGAAAAATTCTAACCTAGTATGACCGAGTCCCTATGTGGGCTGCCTACGTATCCACCGAGGAATCAGGTCAAGCGTAGTTCGCACCTAAAGGAAAGGTTGCAAACTAGGTTGTCTAACCTAATGTCGTACTTTGATTTCTTCTTGAATTGCTAGCTTTTAGGCTTATGTTATCACCTATCGGCTATTTCAATTCTTGTGAGTGGAATCTTGTCTTGTCCCCCTAGTTTCTTTGTTACTCTCTCGGAATGTGTGTTGTCTATTCGTACATTTCATGTCACAATCGTAGAGTTGACAGTTTTGATAAATAAAGTAGAAAATAGATGATTAAGAAAAATCAGAAATGCGTTCATAGTTTTGCAATTCAAGCTTCCACAAGGTGAAGCAAAACAAACAAAATTTTGAGTACGGTTCAAGCATCAATAAAAGAAAACAAGTTCACTACATGTTCATGCTACCAAGGCTCCCGACGGATCGAGGACGGAGTACAAGTCCAATTCTTCAGAGTCTTTCCTGGTTCGGCGCCCCATATTGTCAGTGCCTTGGTGTTGTGAGTAGTTGTATTGGATTGTTCCCACGAGAGCGACAAAGTTGTTGATCTGACTCTTTCCGCACTGGACTCCTTCAAATCTTGGCATCTCCGTGAGCCGGCAAAGGATTGTTGACCACATTGGGCTTAGCTTCAGCGAGCTGGATTACTCCTTCCTTAATCAGGGCTTCGATTTTGTTTTTAAGCCCATAGCAATCTTCGGTGGCGTGCCCAACAACTCCAGAGTGGTATGCGCAGCTTTTGGAACCATCAAACCATTTTGGGATAGGCTCGGGAATTTTTCCTTCAATCGGTTGTATTATGCCTGCTGCTTTCATTCTTTCGAACAATTGAGCCAAAGGTTCAGCGATCTGAGTGTAAGTACGGGTGTTTTTGGTGTCAGGGTTTGGACGGGCTCTAGGTATAGTATGTGGTCGATTTTGGTAAGTTGGAGCTTGGTTGGGTTGATACGGGCGTGGGTTTTGATGCGGAGGCGCTCAGGGTTGGTAGTAGTTTGCTTGGGTGTTGTAAACGGGGTAAGGAGGTAGTGGAGCTTGGTAGGGTTCAGGGTAGTGGTAAGGGTGGAAAGTTTGTTGTGGGTGGTTAAAGTATGGAATGGCTTGGCTCGGCTCATGTCCTTGAGCGTTCATGACTGCAGCGACATCTTCCTTCTTCTTTTTAATCCCGTTGATAGAACTAGATTGTATAGCTTTGTTCATTGCTTGTAAAGCAATAAGATCCTGAATTTTCCCCGATTTGATTCCTTCTTCCAGTGCTTCTCCCATTCGAACAACTTCTGTGAATTTTTGTCCCATCATACCTATCATTTTCTCGTAAAATATGCCAGCCTGGCATTCAATGAAGGTAGCAGTCATTTCCCTATCATTCATCGGAGGTTGAACCCTGGCTGCTTCTGACCTCCAACGTAACGCATATTCGCGGAACGTCTCAGTTGACTTCCTGGTTAACTTAGTCATGTAAACTCTATCTGGTGTGATATCGGTGTTAAAACTGAACCTGTCCATAAAGTCTTGCGCCATGTCACTCCAACCACGCCATTTACGGACATCCTGTTGTGTATACCAAGTAAGTGCTTCGCCAGATAAGCTTCTTATGAAGAGCTTCATCCTTATGCTCTGGTCTCTGCCCACTCCAACCAGTTTGTCACAATAAGCCCTTAAGTGTGTATGAGGGTCGCCTGTTCCATTGAATGTATCAAATTTTGGCGGTTTGTAGCCTACGGGTAAATCGACGTCAGGTTGGACACAGAGATCCTCATATTCTACACTCTTAGTTCCTCTAGCAACTTGAAGGTTCCTCATTGCTTCTTTGAGGCTGTGGATTTCTTTTAGCAGTATGTTATCTGCCCCTGCCTTTGCATCCCTTTCCATTTCTTCGTATTGATCTACCTCGGGTTGGAACCTGACCGTTACTGGGTTGGTAAAGGTTTGTGTTTCTGTGGCATATACCGGAGGAACATATTGTGCATTTGGGGTGACAAAGTGTGCCCCGTGCATATGCTGGGTTGGATAAGTCTGGACGATGGGGGTGTTTTGGACAAGAGGTGGTGTGTTATAATTGGTGTTTATAGGTGGTTGATTTGGTGGGTTTAGAGGAGTGGTCGTGGGTAGTGGATTAGTGTTGGTGGGTAAAGGAACATAGGAAGTATGAACTAGCGATTGACTTGGTGGGTTGACGGGTGGTGGATTATGAGTAGCATAGGTAGTGTAGGTGGGTGGTTGATTTTGTGGAGGAGTATAGCTAGTGTAAGTGGTTGGTTGACTTTGTGGGGGAGTATAGACGGATGTTGGATTTGGTGGATTTGCGGGGGTGATCGGAGGCAAGTTGTTGTTAGTAGGTGCATTGTTTTGGGGAGGAAAATGCTCAGGAACTGGGGATTCGAGTGATGGGAAACGAGGTGGTTCTGGTGCAGTATTGCTAGGTTCAGAAGGTGAATTTTGGAGTGTGATGGATAAATTGGTCAAGTCCCTAACCCGATTTAGTTCTCCACGTAGATTCTCAATTTCTTGAGTCAGGCGGGCGATATGTTCATCCCGTTGAATAGTAGTTCCATGTTCGGAAGTTTCAAGAGGATCGCTAGCGATCACGAGGTTTTCTACACCAGTTGGAACAGATGCGGCCGGATCAGACATAGTAATTTCATTTCCTTGGACAGCCCAACTACGTTCAGGTAACGATGACGTCTTTGACCTCGTGATGTAAGGATGGTCGGCCATCGAGCGTCAACACGAATCAACCCTCTGTTCGGGAATAAGATAAAATAGACATACAGTATAAACGATGTTAATCTCATGAACATATCTAGGTAAAGTCATGGTCACGTAAAGTCGAGTGAGGCATGTAGCGAATAATTTATCAAGTAGAGTCAAACAAGTTGTCAAACAAATGTAAACGATTATATCAAAACAACTAGCACGTCCTAATATGCATGTGACCTCTTTGCGCCAGAGGTGGGCCTAACGTTGTTTAAAGGATAAAATGTGCCATAATATGTCATCCCGTTGCTTTGATTAATTAAACAGATTCTATTTCTCAAAAGTAAAAAATAATGTAATATTTATTACATGTCAAATGAATACAACATAAAGTGTTTCCTAATCTAAATAAGGTAAATAAAATTTCTATGCCTAACTTCTAGCTTCATTTGTGATGCCCTTGATCTTCGTCATTTGTTGTACTCCGATGCAAATGTATACCTGTCATAGAAACGTTAGTCATTCCTTACTTCCTAAAGTTTAATCAATTAGAGCAAATAGTCAATATTTAGGCACAGTTATCCTTCAAACATGCATATAAGGTATGATTGGTGTCACTCGGGGTCGTGAACCCACTCGGACGTTTGGGTAAGTCATCTAATGGATTTAATACACCAAGGGTATTAAACCTCCTAGGTCATGAAACGTATGCTCTTAATAAAGTGTGTTGGTTTAGCTCTATCTTAGGCTGACTAAGAGTTGGCTTCTTACGACACAAGGTTCCCCCAAGCGGACAACTTGGGAGTGGAAAGTCTGTGGCCGTCGCCTGCACCGCTGATCGACTAAATCCACAAGATCAATCCAACTAAAGGGGTAATTTAGTAGTGAACGGGCGCGAACCGCGAAGCCGTTTTAAGTGTGTGAATATGTGTGAGTTTTCCAGAAGTGGAGGAAATATGAACGGAATGACAGTTTTATCAAAGCAAGTAACACATAAGCAGTTTATATCAAACAAACAATTAATAGCATGTAAAAACAGTTAACAAACAAATAAAGTAATTAAAATAAGCACACAAAGCCTATTTAAACTAAGTCTGTTATGGTTAGAACCTAGGTAGATTCCCCAGCAGAGTCGCCAAGCTGTCACACCCCATTTTTAACCCCGGAGAGTTAAATTAGAAGTACGACGTATTGGTGATTCCTATGTCTTTTGTTTGTTGTTAAGGAGTCGCCACCTAATTATTTACGGTGAATTAGGACACCTAAAGTTTATTAAAGTTATGTTTAAAGTTAACTCTGTTTAAGGTCTGCGAAACTTAAAATTGTAGGTAAGGGTTCAATTAGTCTAAAGGGAAGGTATTAAGCACCCTTCAAGACCCATTAACAATGGTTAACCGACCGGACTAAAATTAATTAGGCTGAGTGTAAATATGATGTTTTAAATGTTTAAGAAGATATCTTATAAGTATTCCTAAAGTTATTTAAAGTAAAATTTATAGAAGAATAATAGTTGCATAAAGAGTTTAAAATAGATTAAAGAAAACAGGACATGTGACGTTTATGTGTATTTGAAGGAAAAGTGAGTTATGCCGACTCACAAATTTAAAGAGTTATTGTGAGATTAATGTTAAAATAAAATTTTAAAGGTTTCATATAGAGACTAATGGTTAAATGTATATATTGCGCTAAGGTTGTTTCAACAAATATGCATTCCAAATGTTGGGAGAAGGATTAAAGTGAAAAGCTATCCGTTAAAACTAATTGGTTTTTATGTCTTAGAATAAATTAACGTTAGTGTAAGATTTGTTATGTTTCAAACTTCTAAGGTAGTAGGAGTGGGTGTTGATTCTTTTAGCTTGAAGATATGTAGGCATACCATTTTGAAAATATCAATTACTCCAAGTAAATATTATAGATACTATAATAATTTAGAAAATAGAATGGAATGTAATTTTTGTGGAATTAACTACCCATAACTAAACTAAAACTCTTAATATTACTAAAGTTTATATTAATTAACAAGCATAAACGTTAGTCATACAACACAAATTAGATGCACAAAAAATAAGATAGAAGAGCAAATAGATCAAATGGGCTCAGCCCATTTCCAGGGACTGCTGCTGTGGGCTGTCCGTTTACTGTTGGTAGTGATTGGGCTTGGGCCCAAATTGTATTTCCTCATTTTGACTTTAGGTTGACTGACTTGGAAGAGAAATTTTGCGTTGGGTTTTAGCCCAACACCGAATGCGGGAGAAAAACGAGTCCCTCGAACTCGTATGCGACATGCATGAAAAGACAAAGGATTAGTAAATAAACAATAAATAATACTAAACATGTATAATGTAAATGATTCATGTATATACCAGGTATACTCTTATGTATATATCCTAATATATACATGATGTCTCCTAAACCAATGCTTCAGTTTATTTACAGAGGCTAACAAGCAGAACAACAAAGTATTTCATATCATGAACATGGGAGGGGCAATCGTCACCAGATCATGTCATGATTTTAGAACTTCAAACACAACACTCACATCATTCAGCTAAATAAAAAAATGCAAGTGTGGTACATAACCCACTCTTTGAAATTCTTTACAGATTTCCTTCATAATTTAACAGATGGCATATTTCGAACCCATGCGAGACAAAATAGAACCGAGACCATGCATTATCACCCCCAAATATGCCTGTTTATATCATGTCAAACTAGATATAATTATTATGATCCTTAATCTCAGCAGGTTATATTATGATGCAATCGAAAACATTTACGACATCATGGCAGCTATATCACTTCATGGTATGAACAACAGCAAGACATGAAATATGTTTAAGCAAACAAGCATAATCAGTATATAGGAAGACACATTTTCTTCCTAAACTAGTTATTTCGAATCATACCAACTCGAGAATGGAAACACCTACTTAGAACAAAGTTATTCTCACTAGAAAGCATCTTAACTTAACTATATTTTACTTTCTTAAACTAACAAGGTGCGCCTGGAAATTCACAAGTCATATTTTGAATCGTCAATATAAGCATACGGCAATAGTGACCACTACCTTTCTTTAAACTGTCATGCAATATTCCCCTGCTTCCTTTTAGTAGCTCATGAGAAGTTAAATGGAAAAGGGAGACTACTTAAACTAAAAAAAAAAAAACTCCTTAATTACCGGATGAGAACTTCTACTAGACCTTAACAGATTTGAACTATCTCAAAACCACACAAGATGAAACAGATGTCTGAGACTAACCCTCTTTTCACATATGCTCTTATAGGAAATTCTTTAAAGTTTAATGGACTGAAATTAGGCAACGTTCAGGCCGACTTATTCCCATAAAATTTATACACCAATTGCTAGCATAACAGACACAAGCAGGCAAACAAATGTACATTTAATGAAGGCAGCATACAAAATCATATACAAGGTAATGCGGCACACAACTTACAGATTTCGTCAACAAAGACTTCAAACACTTCTATAAGGCTCCAACAGAGCACTGACACAAATTCATAAATGTTAACAAAATTTAAATCTCATCATGAACATGTCCGACTGAATGACATAAAGAAAACATGCACAATCACTACTTAATTACCCGCGAAGCCCCTTCGATTACGCTAGCCTAGTATACTGCCTAATATTAACAGAACTATTACTAAATCAATTCACAAAAAAAAAAGCTCATGAACAAACTAAACTATTAGAATGAAAATAGACTAAGGCGAGGACAGATTCAAATGAAAACAGGACTATGAAACCAAACACCTACACATTTGAAGGCTAAACCATATAATCTATAGCCCAGACTAAATCATTTTGAACAGATGGAAAAATATATACTAAAATCTGTAAATGATTCATGCTTCTCAATTCGTATACTGAAACTACGTAATACTAAGATGCTTATAAAATCAAATCGACCAAACCATGTCGACATAGGACATAATCATTTCATTATATCCAAATTCGAGTAAACTGATTATATATCAGAATACATCACTCAGGACAAATAGAGCAAAAGAGGGACAGTATTGACCTGCTTTAATTATATACATGATATACTTAAGATATACACAACCCAGTGTGTATATCGGACGTATAGCGAATATATACCTTCGCCTTATCTTAATAGTTCATTGTATACCATATGTATATTTAGTTCTAAATGGGTTCTGAGTTCTGGGAAATTCAGCCTAATCACCCAAACTACAGTTTACATTTTAAATTCAATTAGCAATTAATCAACCTATCCTAACAGCTCCCAAACATCAAAAAATGATATGACGACAACGAAACTACATAACTAAAATAGCCGAATCAGCTAAAAATTTAACTAAAGCAAGGACTAAAGACTAGGAGTAATAAATGTATCGAGGTTTACCTGTTTTGTGCGCAATGAACTGGGGTGTCGAGGTCGTCGAATCTATGTTTCGAACAAGACGAACTCAAAATCAACTGAAGAAATTAAAGTTTTAAACAGAAAATGAAAGGCTAATAGAGTAATCGTTCGCTGTCTTTGTTGATTAAGATTGATGCTTTGGTAGGGATTTCGGTTCTAAATCTTCTCCGTTGATTCGGGTTTCTTGTTCCTAAAACAAATAAACCATTCAAGAGCCAAAAATCCCCCCCCCCCTTTTTCGAATCAATTTGCCACCCATTTATAGGGTTTTAGAGGGGGCGTATGAGAGAGAGGAAGCGGGGAACAGGGGTGAGTGGGTGACAGAGAACGCGGGGACAGGGGTGAGTGGGAGAGAGCGTGGAAGAAGAGAGAGGAGATGAGAGAAGGGAGAGGAGAAAGAGAGGGAGGCGGGTGAGGGTGAGAGCGAAAGAGAAAGGAAGGAGGCGGGTTTGGGGCTTTAGGGTAAGGAGGAAAATAAGGGGTGGGCCGGGTCGGACGAATTCTATTGGGCTGGTCCGTTTGGGCTGGCCCATTAATTTAAACATGGGCTGAAAAATGTGGGTTTAAAATGTGGGTTGGGTATAAAAATGTGAGTTATTTATTTGGGTAGGAAATAGTATTGTATTTGTATTTCGGGTCATGAATTGGCTAAAAATTGTTGTTCCTTCCTCCGCCATTTTTTTTTTTTTTTTTTTGGGCTTCTAATTTAATAACTGGCATAATATATTATATTGTGTAAAGATAATAAATATGTAAAAATAAATATTTTGCAAAGTGTTGTCTAGTAATTAATTTAACGAATCGGAACCCGAAAACGAAACGATGACTAACTGTTTTAAAATTTATGACAAAGTAATGCTCATAATGTTAAAAAATAGAAGTAGTGATATTAATAGTAGTAGCAATAAAAAATATTGTGAAAAATAGAATATTTAGCTCGTCAATAAATTTAGAAACCCGAGTAACTTAAATAAAAGAGGGAAAAAATTGGGTGTCAACAGATGGTTCAAACAGTCATCAAAGGAATCTCCAAAGACAGAGAAGTCATCCATAAATACCTCTACATAATTTTCCACCATATCGGTGAAGATAGCCATCATGCATCGCTGAAAGGTACCTGGAGCATTGCACAAACCGAAAGGCATCCTCCGGAATGCGAACGTGCCATATGGACATGTGAATGTGGTCTTTTCCTGATCCTCGGGCGCGATCATGATTTGGTTGTAACCCGAATAACCATCCAAAAAGCAATAATAATCATGCCCAGCCAATCTGTCGAGCATCTGATCCATGAAGGGTAAAGGGAAATGATCTTTTCTGGTGGCGTTGTTCAACTTTCGATAGTCGATGCTTATCTTCCAGCCCGTGACAGTTCGTTGGGGCACCAATTCGTTCCTCTCGTTTTCCACCACAGTTATGCCCTCTTTCTTCGGGACACATTGTACAGGACTCACCCAATTGCTGTCCGATATAGGATAAATAATGCAGCTGTCAAGCCACTTGATTACCTCTTTCTTTACCACCTCCTTCATGATCGGGTTCAGTCGCCTCTGACACTCAATACTGGGTTTGCTGCCTTTCTCCAATAAAATTTTGTGCATGCAAAACGAGCTACTAATACCCCGAATATCAGTTATCGACCACCCAAGGGCTCGGATTCGATCTCTTAGCACTCGCAATACTCGTTCCACCTGTACATCATTCAAATAAGCAGAGAGGATTACGGGCAATGTGTCTCCACTACCCAAGAAAGCATAGCGAAGGTGAGGGGGCAATGGCTTCAATTCAAGAACGGGTGCCTCTTCAGTAGACGGTTTCGGCTTCTTCCATGACTCTGGTCTGTCCAGCTCCTCAAACGGTGTATGTGCTCGTAGATAAGCACATGAAGTGTCAAGAATGCTAAGACACTCCTTCACTTCTGCATCAATCATCAGCTCTTCCCCATATACCAAAGCTGTCTCCAAAGGGTCGCGCGAGGCTAGGAAGTGAGCCAACTCGGCATTTGTAAGCTCAGGTTCCACCACAGAAATCATCTTCAATTCCTCATAATGGGCTGGAAGTCTGGTGGCTTTAAACACATCGAAAATCGCTTCTTGCCCATTAACTGTCATGGACATCTTTCCATCTCTCACTCGGATCACAGCATCAACGGTTGCGAGGAAGCCTCTCCCCATGATGAGAGGAACGCTCTTATCCGCCTCATAATGAAGTATCACAAAATCAACTGGCAGAATAAATGGGCCTACCTTCACAAGAACGTCCTCAATAATACCATCGGGATAAGCAAGAGAGCGATCAGCCAACTGTAGAGTAATAGTGGTTGGCCTAGGCTCCCCCAAACCCAACGTCCGGAACACAGAAGTGTGCATCAGATTAATACTAGCACCCAAATCACACAATGCTAGCCCAACTTCAATGTTGCCAATCGTAATTGAAATTGTGAAGCTGCCCGGATCTTTCAACTTTGGCGGGATTTTACTCCTCACTCTAGAACTGCACTCCTCAGTAAGTGCAACTGTCTCAAACTCTGTCCAACGCCGTTTGTTTGCGACCACATCTTTAATATATTTTGCATATTTTGGGACTTCTTGCAGAAGCTCCACCAAAGGTATGTTGATGTGTACCTGTTTTAAGAGTTCAAGAAATTTTCTGCAAGCCGAGTTCGCTTTCTGTTTCTGAAGTCGTTGTGGAAAGGGAGGGGGTGGTCGCACCACTTCCTCTACATGATGCTCTGCGACTGTTTGCTTTGGTTCAGCTCGCTTAGCCGGGATAAGCTCTGCCTCTGTTGTGTTCTTCTTTTTCGGTGGCACTTCCTCTAGCTCTCTACCATTTCTCAAGGTGACTACTTTGCATTCTTTTGAATTCTTTTCAGTATCACTCGGAAGGGCACCCGGAGGTCTGACATTTTGCATAAGAGCCATCTGTCCCATCTGACGCTCAAGCTCATGAATCGATTTCTGCATCTCACTCTGAATTTTCTGATTTTACTGCTGCATCGCCTGATTTTGAGCTATGAGCTGCTTCATCATTTCCTCTAGATTGCTAGCTGGCTGTGCTTGAGGTTGTTGATAATTGTTCAGTTTGTGGAAATCTTGCTTTCCAAATGGAGTGTTGAAATTATTCCCATAATAGTTCCCCCGATTGCCAATGCCGCGATTCTGCTGCCCCACAAAATAGACAGACTCTGGATTCAATGGACAATTGTTGTAATCATGAGGTTCACCGCAACCTACACATGCTGCCTGCTGAATGTGCTGAACTGGTTGAATCTGCTGAGCTTGAGGAAACACCCTCAACATCACATTAGTAAGAGTACCTATATCAGCCCGAATGGCTGCAACATCATCAACTTTAAGAACTCCAGCAGCCTTTTGTGGTAACGCCCTTCTAGTCTCGTTATACTCATGATGACCCTCAGACATCATCTCAAGGAGATCTTCCATCTCTTCATATGTTTTGTTTAATATCTGACCTTGAGCTGAAGCATTCAGTAGGGCCCTTGATTCATGGTTAAGACCCTCTACGAAATAGTTGCCAATGATCTCCTTTGGCTGCATGTGATGGGGGCAATCTCGCAGATAGCCCTTGTATCTTTCCCAAGCGTGTGGTAGAGATTCGGAATCTCTCTGGGTGAAGTTGGCAATTCTTCCTCGAAGCTCCTTTGTCTTCTTGGGTGAGAAGAACCTGTCGATAAACTTATTTGATAATATTTCCCAAGAAGTGATAGAACCTGCAGGTAGATTTGTCAACCATTCCCTCGCTTCGCCAATAAGTGAGAACGGAAATAAGGACAGTTTCACATAATCATCGGGAACATCTCTATATTGGAAATTCTCGCTCAACTCCACGAACTGCATCAAGTGCTTATGCGGGTCTTCACTAGATTTACCCATATACTGACACGTATGTTGCACCAGCCGCACTGTTCCTTCTTTTAGCTCGAAATTTCCAGCAATGTCAGGCCTAACAATAGCTTTAGCAATGGTCGCCAGACTTGGCCTAGCATAACTGGATAACAGAATTCGTTGTTCTTGTGCCCTCGCAGCTGCTTGGTTTCTCTGTTCATCTGCGTTTCTTGCTCTATCCCTTTCAGCCTGTTCAAGAGCAAGTCTTGCTGCTTCGTTAGCCATTTGTCTCTGTCGTCGGAAAGTTCTCTCAATTTCTGGATCAAGATCAACTAACGGTTGTCCTGAACTTCTAGTGCTTGGCATAAACCAGAGAAGCCTGAAGAATCACAAGTAGAACAACGAAGAAAAGTAAAGACTTGAATAGAGAAAAAAAACAAACTCAAATTAGAAAAACAGTAAATTTTTCTAAGTCCCCGGCAATGGCGCCAAAAACTTGTTGCGCCCAAACGCACACGCAAGTATACGTGGTCGTACAAGTAATATAGTCTGTTAAGTGCAGATATCGATCCCACAGAGACTTAGATTCTACTGTTAAACTAATACAAATTCGAATGAAACTATTCAAGAAAGTGAAAATCAAGATTGTTTGTTGTACTAAACTAAAACTGAAAAGTAAACAATTTGTGATTGGTGTTTTTATGACTGGGACTATGTTGACAAAGATTGTAAGAATTATCAGATGAGAGAGAGATCTAGGGTTATGGCTTTCGACAATCCAGTTGATCTTCAGACAATTCCACCTATTTTATTTCCTGGGTTACAAGTTAACGGGTTAATTATGCTTTATGATATTCTCTCGAACTACTCACAAGCTTGTAGATGTTACCATAACGCCTATATCTCTATGGTCATCAAAGGTAACAAGAACACGTTTATTTCTCCGTTTTCAACCAAGTAAGACTAAAGGGTATATCTCTATCCTCATTAGCGAAACGATTAAATCGAACAAACTCTATTTATTCTTATTACATACGTGAATTCCCTTTCTCAAGTTCAATTCACGCACCACAGATAGTGTCTAACTATTGGCCAAATAATCAAACAATTAAAACCAAGAATAAATAAGCAACCCACAATATGGAAAATCAATAGATAATAATCGTCATCAAATCAACTTTCAAGTCTTTCGCCACAACCCTAGAACTAGGAGATTAGCTACTCATGGTTCGATCATGGACAACAGAAACCATGAATAAACTAGGGTTGAAAAAGATGAAAAAATAAAATAACCTAGAGAGAGAGAAAGGAGAACGGTGGCTTACAAATCCTTCAATAATCCCAGAATACCGTTCTCAGCTATATAAACTTGTATATATAGGCTAGGGTAAAAAAATAATAAATAAGGAATCCAAATCCTAGTCTAATCGGGAAAACGTCCGCAGAGTCCCGCTTTCCTTCCGCATCGCGGAAGGATCGCGCAATGTTCTGCACCTGCTCGCCTTCTTCACGCGATGCGGGCCGATCGCGCACTCTGATGGTTGAGTTTGGTTGTTCCGCTATCTTCACGCGATGCGGAACATTGGCCTGACTTTCTGGAGCTTCTCGCGATCCTTCCACGATGCGGAGGGAAAGCGAGGTTCTGCAGGTGATTACTCTTCCTCTAGTTCATCCTTTGCGGTAATCGAATCGTCACCTCAGCCAATCGTCATCTGCTACGACTTCCAATCATTTCAATCACATTTTCCATCGTTTGTCGTCATCGTACCTATACACGTAAAATATAACGACATAAGTTCACATACGACGGTTACTTCATGAATTAAGCGATAAAAGTCATAAGAAGAAGTTGTAATACGACACAAAACATGATATTTGTGCCAAATATCACCTTCATTTTCATATGTTGAGTTTCGCCGAATGCTAATTGTCCTAGCCTTGGGAAGTAGGATAAATTTTTCAAGGTCATGGGGATAGATATGTCCATCTTGGGTATATAATGGAGAAAAACCATGTTTAGTAAGCTTCGGGAAGGTTTAAGACTCATTGGATCATCGGAGATAAGTTTCAGGGGAAGTTTGAAAAATTTCATGTTCTGGCGCACTTTGCGACACAACATGCGTCCAGCAAACACGACATGCGGCCACGCAGTTGCACCGCAAAGTGTGCCAGTGGAATTTGGTCAGCTGGCAAGCTTTGCGACACAACATGCGGCTCGCAGAGCACACTTTGCGTCTAGCAAAGTGTGCCGCATGTTGTGTCGGTTCAGAATTTTCTAGACCACTTTAAATAAACCCAACTCGACCAAAAATCATATTTTTCACCATTCTTGGTCAAGAAAACCTCTAGAATACTCTCTAACATTCATCCACAAGAAAAATTCAAGGGAAATCCATGATCAATAACACCAAATCCATGAACCCAAGTGTATGAAGCCTAGCCAAAGTTCATTTAATTCAAGAAAACCCAAGGGAAGTGAGGTAGGGTTTTGGTGCTAGAGGAGTAACTCCACTCAAGACTTGTTCAACCACTATGTAAGGTAAGTTTCATGACTTTCTCATGATGATTAAAGTGTTGATAGGTTAAAATACTTGGATTAAAGAAGAGTGTAGGAAATGGGTCATGAAAGGTGAATAGTGACATTGTTGGATGAAGGTTTGAAATGAATCATAAATGTTGGTATGTTGAGATTATAAATACATTATAAATGACATTTAGAACATGTAATAAGTATTGTACGAGAAAGAATGCGATAATGGACTTTGGTCAGAGCTATGAAAAATTGGAGTGAAATTGTGAATTGTGGGCAAAATAATTAGATGATGCTTATTGCTTATGATATTGTGATTGTTGTTATGGATGTTGGGAGTTGGTATAGAGTATGGAGGAAAGTAGCGTAAACAAAGGAAATGCTGTCAAATTTTCCCTAGAATTAGTAGCACGTTCTTAGGGACGAGTAACTAACGTCAATGCGAATTTTCTCTTGAAGGTAGACACGTGACATTGAAGGAGAACAAGCAAACGATAAGCTAATTAAGCGAGAAAGGTATGTGAGGCTAGTCCTCTCTTTCCATGGCATGAATCCTGTAGCATGATTTTCCTTCTCTTCATGAGTCTCTTAAATCCCGGAAAAATTACGAGCTTATGACCCTAAATTGCTACACAAGGTAATGAGTTAGAGTATATAAATTTTTGATGTACATGATATGGTGATTCCCAAAATGTTCATGATGTCATTTATTGCTTACACTCACCTCATACCCTATTTCCTTCAAGGTGAGGCAGAATGTTAATGAGTGCTCCATAACGGAATCGGGGAATCACGACCTTACGTCACCCCGATAAAGTATAGTTTTCCTTGAGTTTCATGCATATATTATGATGAGCATACTATAATGAGGACATGATGATAATGAACATATGATGATGATGATACACCGTACTTATATGGTCGGGCAGATACATACACCACTATAGTGGGCAGCTTATACCCCGGACGCGGGAGGCCTGGACGCGGGCTAATGTTATGATTATCACACCAATCCCATATGGACGGGCAGCTTGCATATTATCACACCGTACCTATAAGGACGGGCAGCTTATACATTATGCATATATAATACGATGATGAGTATGAGTGAGACAGCATGACTTATTTTCCTTATGTTTGACAGTCGGATATAGATGTCCCATATTGATATTTCCCCTTGTATCATTTTCTCATTTCATTGTTTATGCCTCTCATACTCAGTACAATGTTCGTACAGACGTCCGTTTTCTTTGGACGCTGTGTTCATGCCCACATGTAGACAGGGAGTTGATCCTGATCCAGACTCATAGGAGCTAGCGGCTGAATTGAGAGTACTCCATCGTCCGGAGGTGCTTATGATTATTCCTTTGTGTATATAGTCATGTATATGTATTTTTTGGCATGACGGGGTCTTGTCCCGTCCTTATATTTAGCACTCCAGTAGAGGCTCGTAGATGCGCAGTGTGGGTTAAATAGTTTCACGAGATTGCTACTATATATATATATATATATATATATATATATATTTTGATAGCCTAAAGGCTTGTGTTTATAAAAGTATATTATGTTCTCAAATGACAGATGATTTTCTCATAAGTTGAGTATAAAATTGATAAAAGAGAATTAAATGAGCATGATGAGAAATACTACGAGCGGCGCTCGGTGGTTAGCCCCGGGTACCCGTCGCGGCCCCTAGTTGGGTCGTGACATTACGTGTATCCAACTGGCTCGATTATGAGACGACCATTCATATCAAAATTCAAAACCTGTGGAGGGTCTCCTTTTTTGGGATGTTCTTCGTCAGAATCAGAGCTACTTTCTTCACGCTCCGACGTCCCAACATATGGAGTAGATGATGTCGATGGTTGTGACACAGTCGGGCTAGGAGTAACTGTCGGAGTACCACTCCTAGCCGCTCGCTGTGACACATGATAAAACTCAGGGAGGCCATGTGGGATTGTCAAAGGTGTGATAGGGGACGGAGATCGTCGTGCATGTGGCTCTGTCTGGCCCTAAGGCCAAAAATATGGTGGCACTGTGACATGGCCAGTCTGCTGACTCCATGACAACCCATCTGCAACACCTGACATCGGAGGGCCAAGTGGCGGAAGGCAAGGTGCAGGATCTCTAGCTCCAATCCGAAGGGGACCTGGCTCTATGCCTTCTGGTGGTATATACAAACCCTTCTTTTTTGAATTTTTTGGGGCTTTCGCAATAGCCTTACCCTTTTTATCACCTGCCATCTACAAAATAAATATAAGTAAGTACTGCAATTAAATTATGAAACAAAGATTAAATGTTAATGGTAAATACTAACACACAAAACAAAAAACACCAAAATGACATTAGCATTGAACTACTGAAGTTAGTAAATCTGCAAAACATAAAATACCAACCAAATACCCAAACAATACGAGACACTTATAAATCTTACATTCAATTAAGATTCAGATACTTATAAGTCTTACAATCAATTAAATAAAACTACAGATATTAAATAGTTCTAAAATGAAATACAAGCTAATTTTCATCATTTTCTTCCTCGTCTGACCATTCTTCCTCATCGCTTGTTTCAATTTCATCATTTTCTTCTACTTCATCCATAACTTGTGCTACATCCGCTTCTTCTAATATATGTTCTGGATGCTCCAGTTCAGTTTCTAATTCTGAGTCGACTAGTTGGTTAACATGTGATGTGTCGTCAGTCTAAAGGCAGCAAACAAATCATTCTCAACTTCCACACGACCAACCGACTTGGTTTTAATAACCACCCACCAATCTGACTTATCTGGTCTTAATGGATAAGGGACATAGTACACCTGCTTAACATTGTGTGCAATGATGAAAGGATCGTAACCTGCATACCTCCGCTTGTGCTCCATTGTGAAAGAATAGCTATCCTTAGGCTTGAAGAACCTATCCGGTTTAGGTTGCAACCATAACTCTTTTCGTCCACAATACTCAATCAAGTCCATTCTAGCCTTAACATTATCTTTCGTCTTGTCCTTCACATCCATCACTGTGTTAAACAAATTATCAAAGTAATTTTTTTCAATGTGCATGACATCAAGATTATGGCGTAGAAGATTATCCTTCCAATATGACAACTCCCAAAATATGCTCTGTTTTGTCCAGTTATGGTAAACCCCATACCCATCGAATATGTACGGTTCTTCTTCGGTAACTTTTGGGAGGTGTTGAACCCTCTCCCAAATATTCCCACCAGACAGTATTGGAGGTGGACAATCTTGTTCAATTATGTTATTCTTGAATGCATTTTTCATTCTCCTAAAGGGATGATCCATCGGCAAGAACCGACGGTGACAATCAAACCATGATTTTTTTTGCCGTTTTTTAAAGTGAAGGACTTAGTATTTTCCATGCAGTGAGGACACGCTAACTTTCCGGCTGTCATCCACCCAGACAACATCCCATACGCGGGAAAATCATTAATAGTCCACATTAAAGCGACCCTTAAATTAAAATTCTACTTACGTGAAATGTCATATGTCTCAACCCCTTCAACCCACAACTGTTTCAGCTCATCAACCAAAGGTTGCAAGTACACATCAATCAAGACTTTTGGATTACGCGGGCCAGGAATAATGCAATTAAGGAATATATATGGACTAGTCATACACATCTCTGGGGGAAGATTATACGGTGTTACAAACACAAGCCAACAAGAATATGGAGCAGCAGAGCCAGAATGCGGAGTGAATCCGTCAGAACATAAACCCAACCTAACCTTACGTGGTTCAGCTGCAAAGTCTGGATAGGTTCTATCAAAATGCTTCCAGGCCTCACCATCCGATGGATGACACATAACACCCGGTGGCCTTCTATTTTCACTGTGCCATCTCATATGAGGAGCAGAGCTATTAGATGCATACAACCTCTTTAACCTTGGTATTAGAGGTAAATAATGCATCGCCTTAACAGCCACTCACTTCCCGCTACGTGTATCCCTAAACCATTCACTACCACAAAACTTACAAGATTCTAGATCGACGCCATCATTATAGTATACCATGCATCCATTTTCACAGCAATCAATTCTTATCGACGAGAGTCTCAACTTAGATACCAATCTCTTTGCCTTATAGTAATTATTGGGTATCTCTAGAGTCGCGTCAACCAATTCATGCATAAGGTCAATCACAGAATCCATTGCCCCTTGGGGAACATTGTTATCTGCTTTGATACTCAATAATCTAACAGCGACATATAATTGAGAGTGGGTAGAACCATCATGTAAGGGCCGACTAGTTTTTTTTTTTAACTTTTTATAAAAACGGATGGCCTCTTCATTGGGAGGTTCTTCAACATGGCCACTTGATTCAAAGCCCCAATGTCGTGCATTCTAGAATTCTGGACAGTAGGTTGTACCATCCTACTACTTTCACCCCCCAACAAAGTTCTGAAATCCACCCAAATTGTTACGCGTTTCTCCATGACTAGTCCAAACTGTATAATTACTTTTAAAACCTTTTTCCATTAGATGTTGCCTAACAATCTCTGGGATCTTGAATTTCATACATTCACATTTTGAACAAGGACACCTAACCACACCATGAATTGTAAAATCCTCAAGTGTTTTAGCATAGTCAACAAAATCATAAACGCCGGCTACAAATTCATTCTTCAACTCAAATCGACCAGGATTAGTTCTATCGTACATCCAACTACGAGATTCCATCTACACAAATTGCAGAAAAATTGAACTTGTTAAAACATATTTAATTTATATGATTAGTAAAAGAATTTTATTTCAAAGTATAACCTTCCTACCGGTAATGCGCAGTTTGAAACTAGATAGATAAAGTACCTAAATCTTTTTAACTTTAATTAATAACCACCCATGTATTGACAACTAGAAAAAACAGTACAAGAAAATGACCAAAAACAGTCCAAAAAAAAAACAGTCCAAAAAAAAAAAACAGTCCGCAAAAAACAGTCCCAAAAAACAGTCCACAAAAACAGTCTCAAAAAACAGTCCAAAAAAAACACTCTGAAAAGACAGTCCTAAAAAACAGTCCCAAAAATGGACCAAAAACAGTCCCAAAAAATAACAAAAATAGTCCCAAAATCTGAACAAAAATAGTCCCACATATCATGGATTAACCAGCATAAATGCTTATGGTATATTTGCACGGATTGCTTTCTTTCACCTAGAAGATGCTGAAGAATGCTAGTGATTTTTTTGATCCAGTTAATTATAAGAATTGACTTGATTTATGTTGTCTGTCATCAGCTGTAATCTACTTACTTTTTTGAAGATTTAACAAAAAGGAGAACAATATAACCACCAATTGAATTATGAAATGCTGAGATAAATCACAGCCGGAAAAAGCAACTTACTCACTAACCAAGGGGAAATACATAACAATTATGTAAATACCTGCAACTACTGAGAGTATTTCTTACATGAGAATTGAACTCGTGCAAGGAATTGCTTATAGTAACAAAAAAATGGACCAAAACAACCCAAATACTTTGCTAATTGACAACTTCAGCGCCAAAAAAAAAAACGGAAAGAAGGGAGAGGTGCGACAAAACCACCATTTACATCCACCCCTGGACCGAACAATTAATATTTATGCTTAGAATGATACTTAGAATGATAATGTGCAACAAGATATTTGTCTTAATGCTTGCCAGTACAACAAATTCAACCAAGAAATGATATAGAAATCCTAAAAAAAGATTCACTTTTCAAATAAAGAATCTGAATTTCAGAATCCAATACCAGAGCACTTAAAATATATATCTACTCGCAAATTTTTTTACTTCAAATTCCACAGCCAGCTTCACTTGAGTAACTTCGAATTTGTTACACTCTTTCTTTCGGCCAATGGGTTTCAGAATTTAGTATACCATGCCTCATTTGCATAACAGAAATAAGGGACAAGTTTGCAACATAAATCCTTTTTGCAACATAAATTCTTATCTAGATATTTTACAACATAAATTCTTATCTGGATATTTTGCAACATAAATTCATGTACAGGGCCTTTGCTACAAATGCAACAACAACAGCATTCAATTTCAATATTTCATTCCATTTCAATTCAAAACCCTAAAAAAAAAAACATGATACCAATCCCAAAAAAACTATTTGACAACAAAGAAAAGTTATCAAATCTACTAAATATGGAAGGCAATGCAACTAATAACATGGTATTGAAATACATTCTTGAGAACTAGTTCAATTTAGGGCTTGTATTCATGAGATTGAAAAAAAAATACATGCTGCTCGAAAACGGCGGTGGAGACGCTGCTGGTCGGGAAAGGAGGTGGCTGCGAGTTAAGCGCCGACGGGTGGTGGGGCAGTCGGGTGGGGGGAGGCGTAGAGAGCGGAGAGGGAGAGAGGAAAGAGTAGGGGTGGGCGTTCGGTTTTATCAAACTTCGGTTTGGCTATTTCGGGTTCGGTCTTTTGAAGGCGGACACCGAACACCGAACCAAACTAGTTCGGTTCGGTTCTTTCGGTTTCGATTTTTTCAATTCGGTTTTTTTGATATGATATTAGAAGCGATTCCCTTGACCCTAATTCATATTCTCAAAAGCAATAAAACATAAAACTGATAAATTGAAATCAAAATCAAACAAACAGGATATACAAGAATAGAAAACTATAACCATGATATAGGATTACTAGGTATTATATACATACCGTAAGAATAATTAAGAAAACACATAAAGGACATACATTAATCCTAAAGACACATCCTAGTTGCCATCCTTAACATATTTGATTTTCTCAACTGAAGTAGAAAATTAGAGGTACAAATGCAAAAGAGGGCTTGTTATAATTGAGTTTTTTTGGCTTTAAACTTAATGGGCCTGGACTATTTTAATTTTTTTGGGTAATGTATTAAATTTCGGTGTGTGTTCGGTTTTTTGGTTCGGTTTTATCAAACTTCGGTTCGGCTATTTCGGTTTCGATTTTTTGAAGGTGGACACCACACACCGAACCAAACTAGTTCGGTTCGGTTCGGTTTGTTGAAATTTCGGTTCGATTCGGTTCGGTTTTTCAGTTTTCGATATTTATGCCCAGCCCTAGGAAAGAGAGAGAAAGAGAAGGAGCAAAAATAAAACGAAAAGAGACCCAATGGGGACTAAAAAAAATCTGTTGAAATTTTCGACCACATGTAGTCGAAATTAGTTTTTTATTATTATTTTTTAATTAATAGTTTTGTATTTATATAATTTAATTTTGTATAAAATATTTTTTTCCCATTTATTATTTGTATAAAAATTAATTTCGACCACGCTTGGTCGAAATTCATTTTTACTGTTAAAAAATCGATCCGGTGTGGTCGAAATTCTATAAAGAATTAAATTATTCAAATTTCGACCGCCTGTGGTCGAAATTTTTAGGTCGAAAATTCCCCTTTTTTTTAGTAGTGTTCTCCTTTGCACTATTATTTATTGCTCTGTAATCATTCGTATTAAATTAAACCGCATATCCTTTGAACCGTGTATAAATTAATTGTTATCCAATTTTTAGGGTAAACAGTTTGGCGCCCACCGTGGGGCCTAGGATAATAGTGGTGGTTTTATGCGAATTTCGATAACGCACGGTATTTTACACTTGCTCTTTGAAGTTTGATTTTAGGACTATCCAACATGTCAGACTCTCACTCCGTTAACTTTCATGCTGAATCAAGCCACCACGTGGAAAACGACAACGGGGTACCTAACAACAACGTACCCCCAATTGAACCGAATGAAGTCGATCCTCACTCTCAAAACGCCGGGAACACCGACCTGTCATCAATGCATGATACGGATGCAGATGGAGGCAACAGAGCTACAGTGCAACAGCTCAGGAATCATTTTGAGATGGCTATGGCACAATTATAGGCCCAACAAGCGATTATAGCTCAATTACAAAACCAGAATCGAGCACCCAATGTTGTTCAGTCTGAACAGATCGAGGAGACCGCCCCGAGGAAGAAAAGGACCATTGCTGAGAACAACGGAAACGGGCCCGGGCAAACCGCTGAACTGATGAGAATGCTCGAAGAACTAACAAAGCGGGTAGAGGCAAATGATAAGAAAATGGAAACTTATAATTCGAGGGTCGATCAAATTCCAGGAGCACCAAAGATATTGAAGGGACTGGATTCCAAGATGTTTATTCAGATGCCTTTCCCTCCAAGAGCTGCACCGAAGCCAATCCCGAAGAGATTCTAAATGCCTGATATTCCCAAATACAACTGGACCACTGACCCGAACGAGCATGTGACCGCGTACACATGCGTCGTCAAGGGCAACGACCTCGCAAAGGATGAGATAGAGTCAGTGCAGCTCAAGAAATTTGGGGAGACCCTGTCAAAGTGAGCAATGGTATGGTATCATAATTTACCAGAACATTCTATTGATTCATTTGCTATGCTTGCAGATGCCTTTGTCAAAGCTCATGCTGGAGCCATAAAAGTGGAAACGAGGAAATCGGACCTCTTCAATGTCAAACAGGGGGAGAACGAGACATTCCGAGAGTTTGCGGCCCGGTTTCAAATGGAACGTATGGATCTACCACCGGTCCAAGACGATTGGGCCGTTCAAGCGTTTACTCAGGGACTCAACCCAAGAAGCTCGATTACACCTCTAGAGTTAAAGCAAAACTTGGTGGAGTACCCAACAGTCACCTGGGCCGATGTACACAACAGATATCAATCAAAGATCAGGGTCGAGGACGATCAATTTCTGAGGAATGCATCGAGATCGTTACGCCCAAACAAAGAAAATGATCGATCGAGGATGGCGACAGATCGAGAATCAAGACAATATCAAGACAATCTCGTGATAGGTATCAACCTTACCCACCCGATCGTAGAGGCAACGGGCGCGATTAAAACTTTACCATGAACGATAGAAGGAACGAACGCGGTCCGAGCAATCAAGGACTGATGAATAAGAATGGTTTCGACAAACCATCGGGAAATAAAGAGTCCCCGAGAATATCAGAATACAGTTTCAATGTGGATGTAGCAGGCATAACAGCGTCTCTCGGTCGCATCTGAGAGACAAGGTGGCCGAGGCCTCTCCCGTCCGACCCGGATCGATGAGATAAAAGCTTGATTTACAAGCTCCATGGCACTCACGGGCACAAAACCGAGGATTGTCGGCAACTAAGGGAGGACGCGCTCAAATTACACCTATTAATGGTATAACGCGGACGTTATCAAATATAGTAACCCAACAAGGTTGGGGTCGAATCCCACAGGGAAAATGGTGTGAAAAAGTTACTAAAGTCGTAGGATGCTAAGTTTTAGGTCTAATGTCTTAGTCCGATGATTTTGGTAATAGTTGGTTTTTCTATAACTAATTGCTATCTACTGGCTTTGGTGGAAATTTATGGTAAAAGAAACTAAGGTTGTGTCCCCGTCAGATAGAGTGTATGATCATGGGTGTTGATCTCGATATACTTCTAATGGATCATTATATGAATGTACTTAATCTCTATATGAATCTCTACTATTTCCCAATAAATAAAGATTATCTCTTTCTATGATTTTCCCAAATATAAGAAAGTAACTACACATGCAAATACCATAGGCTTGCCCTTATTTTCTATGTTTTCATCCTAGGCTCGTTCGGTTCTGATCACATTAGGACTTGTTTTGGCTTGTAATGTAGGATTAGGGACGGGTAGGATACTTTTTGGATATTAGTGACTCACCCTCCTTGAACACTACAACATCTTTTCACCTTAATTCACCTCTTTTCTTTCCAACCCCTTTATTTTCTTTCTAGTTTTCGACCTCGATGTGGTTTTATTCCTAACTAACTTACAATTCTTTTTGTGTTACAATTTTTTTATTTTTTTTTAAATTAGCAACCACCACATTTAATCTCTACTAAGCAAACTCCACCACCCCCAAACTTATGTTTTTAATATTTACTCCACATTTAATTCACCCCCAATTTAGGCATTTTGCCTCATCTATCTAGTAGCATCAAGGAGGGACGGGTGCGAAGATGGATTAATTTCACAACGGGTAAGGTTTCATAATTGGCTAGCCAAGAAAAAGGTCAAAAGGCTCAAAACGGGAAGCTAGGGATACTTTTCAACTTTTGGTAATGCTTATTTAGGCAAAGTGACTATTTACACAAGGAAAGCCTAAGATCATTTCACAACCAAACTAATTTTCGGATTTCAAACAAGACTAACCGGGCAAGTTCTATATTATACATGCATAAATAGAATCAAACTAACAACTCACACGCACATTGACATAAGGACAATTATTTTTACACTTGTGACCTCCTAAGTAGTCATTCATCACACACAATACCCCAATAATCATAATGTCACATAAAGAATCAATCATGTCAACCAATAACTGTCTTAAGCATGCATTTTTCAAATTTTTCGAGGGGTTCCAAAATTTTCCAACAAACCATAACAACATGCCATCAGTTACAGAGTAACACCAAATAAGTCAAAATTACTCGACTCAACCTAAGCAACATCCTAAACATGCCAGTTTCAACAAAATAAAAACCCCCTCAGGAAAAGAACTCTGGTAAAGAATAGCCGAGGGGGTTCCTAAACACATATTTACACTACACTACTATCAAATGGTCCCACCCCCAACTAAAGAATCATGCACTGCCCTCAGTGCATCAGAGTAAACATAAAGACAAAGGATAGGACTACCTGAGGCACACTATGCGAGATGCTCCTCCTGCTGAGCCTCCACTACATCAGTCTCAGTGGGTGTTGGGTCAACTATGCTGCTGGGAGGCTCGGTCTGAGTCTGCGGAAGTGCGTCCGCTGGTGGAACAGAAGTCCCGGCCTCCTCTGGTACCTTAATGCTAGGTACCGTCTGCTCAACGGGGGGATCCACACTGCTCGATGCCCCTGTGTAGTGGAAATCAACTATAGATTGCCGTGTGGCATGCCTCAGCTGGCGCTCTTCTAACTCCACTATGTCGACCTCTTCATTGTATTCCTCTGATCTCGGCCTTTTGCCTCAATCTTGGGCTGAGGGCTCCTCCCTAGACAGTCGCACCACTGGCACCAAAGATTCCAAGTCAATCGGCATAGCTGATTGAAGGGGATTCTCAAACATTCCCCCTCCTTTACCTGAATCGCAAGGATGTCGTCCTTCAACTGAGTAATATCTTTCTTCACTGCGTTCAGGTCTGCTGATGACGCTACCTTCTCCAACTCAAGTACTCGCCTCTCAATACCATTAATTCTGCAGTGAATTTGACGGTGAGACTGGGTAAGGGACTCATGTAGCGGCTCCATCTCCTTCCGAAATTCCCGTGCTATAACTTCCTCCAACTCCCCTAATAGGCTAGTGATCTGTCGATCGGCTCTGTCCGCCTTTTCATATGAGTCATGGAAGTTCTGTCTGTTAAATGGAATCATTATACCTCCATGAAGTGATGTAGATATAGAAGTGACTCTTGTAGCAGGTGGTGCAATCGTGGGAACTGACTCAGTAGCAACCCCAAGGGATGCGGAAGAGGTGGGGCCCGACGATGACTCCGGAACCGTTGTAGGAGCTGGTACTGTCGTGGCAGCAGTCTCAAAACCCTCAGTGGTCTCCTCTAATGTCGTGTCCTCATCCTCATTGTGATCGGACTCATATGGCACAAATTTTGGGGCTGTCACACCTCCTCAGCCAATCTATCCTTAACCTCTTTATCCTTGCTCTTTATCAATCTGTAGATGTGTTTTGCCTCAAACCTATGGTCCCAATAAGGAAACTTCTGGATATCAGGCTTCAGACAAAGAGCTGTAATCAAGCATGGGAAAACCAGCGAAAGGTCAGGCTGAGTTGCCCACATTCGAACCTCATCGGCTATCAATTTCCCTATATCAACTGCATACCGAGACATGATGGAAGACACTACAATCGCCTGGGTTATAGTGAGCTGATTATCTGTCTGAGTTGGTTGTAGTCTGTACATTAGGACACTCCACCAGAATTGTGCCTCCACCGAAAGATCTTTCTTTTTTATCGGGGCTCCAGAATTTGTGCTCCAAACTGGATTTCCTCTAGCAATCACCGAGGTCACCCACGGTGCTTCTCTCATTTGGTCAGTCCTGTTCCCTGCCAATCTATAGTCTAACTCATCAGTGTTTGCCGGCGGTTCATAGTTGTCCCCGAAGTAGAATCGGTTGATGGCCTTGCTGGAGAAATCAATCGTTACACCTCGAATAGTGACCTTTTGGAGCCGTACCACTGTCTTTGCTTGTTGGGATGGCTAGTACCTGTTGTTTATCTCTGTCGTATAGTTGGCGTAGAACTCTCTCACAATAGATGGTACATATGTACCGAGTGGCTGGCTAAGGAATCCCCATCCATGGTGATCAATGATAGCCTGTATGGTTGGGAAGTGTTCCAACCCTTCGAAACTGATCCGCCTCTCCTCATAGATGTGCCGGCGGAAACCCTGTCCTCCTTCCTTTGGCTCTAGCCCTTTATCATATATTTCTTTCGAGCCTTGAACCGAGAACCTAGCAGCATGTTCAGACCGGTCCTTCATTCTGTTCTCATTTAGGCGTGCTGCCTCTTCAGCATCAGATTCTTCCGGTGCATTAATCGCCTATTCTCGACTAGGTTGGTCAGGAGAGCTTGATGAGTGCTCCCCATCACTGCTGGTCCCCTTATCTGACGGGGGATGTGCCGGAGTTTGGGTTGCTCTTCGCAGCCTTGTGGTTCATGCGACAGGAGCCTAGTCTTCATCGCGGAGCCTAGTTTGGACTTGGGTTCGACCTCGCCCTCGGCCCTGTCCTGTGCCCTGAACACGACCTCTTGTTTTAGCCATACCTGTGGACTACATATTAGTATCTGTAATAATAAACATGTAGACAAGGATGCAATTTTTTTTTTATATATACGGGCCGTGAAAAACATACGGTCCGTAAAAACCAGACCGTAGATTTGGGACAGAAAGACATGCTTGTTCATGGAGATTTTACGATGGAGTTACACGGTCCGTATAATTTTTACGATCCGTAAAACTCTTCGTAAATTTGGGATGGGAAATTTGGGAACTGAGGCAACTATTTTACGACACAAGTTACGGTCCGTATAATTTATACTGTCCGTAAGTTATGTCGTAAAATAGAAACAGAGAGACTCACTGCACATGGTATATATACGACACAAACTTATGGTCCGTATAATTTCTACGGTTCGTAAATTTATCCGTAGGCTTCTCCCTGACCCTATGCATTCAAAACTTGTTCTTAGACATGGAACCCTGTTATATTTCTCGTATCATGTCGGGGTTACTCAGACTTCACCCCAATCTACTCTTTTTTTTCATTCAAGCATTTTATCGGATAGTTGGTAGGCATAACGAATGGTTATATCAATTAAAGACATAAACACTTGAAATGCCCACCGACCCAATGGGATTTTCAAATTCTCGTTTCCCATTAGTCCAATGTTTAGCAACACAACCAAATCCCCGCCCCATCTGATTTCAAGTTCTATACGCCTAACAATAAAAATCCCAGAAATCACCCATAAGGGTATTTAGGAAGCACACATGAGAAAATAACTAGGGTATAAGAGCATTAACAAACCTGATAGGGACGGAGATGAGTAACTTCACTGAAGAATATTAGTAGGAAAGGAATAAAAATAAAACGTCTTTTGCTTCTTGCTTCATGTGTTGTGGGTGAGGAAGGTTTGTTTCGTGGATATGGTGGTGTAGGGGGGGTTGTAATTATGTGTGCGGAGTGTTTTTACGGATGTGGTTTGGTAGTGGAGGGATTAGAGGGAGTGAATTTAGGGTATTTGAATTTGAAAGGGAGAGAAACGGATGATTGTGGATTTGAAGTGGAAGCAAAAATAACCGCGTCGTTTATTATGTATACCCTATGCGTTTTTTTTCCGTGAAATTTTCACTTAAACTTACCTGGCCCTTTACGCACGGTATTTTACACTTGCTCTTTGAAGTTTGATTTTAGGACTCTCCAACATGTCAGACTCTCACTCCGTTAACTTTCATGCTGAATCAAGCCACCACGTGGAAAACGGAAACGGGGTACCTAACAACAACGTACCCCCAGTTGATCTACATGAAGTCGATCCTCACTCTCAAAATGCTGTGAACACCGACCTGTCATCGGTGCATGATATGGATGCAGATGGAGGCAACAGAGCCATAGTGCAACAACTCAGGAATCATTTGGAGATGGCTATGGCACAATTATAGGCCAAACAAGCGGTTATAGCTCAATTACAAAACCAGAATCGAGCACCCAATGTTGTTCAGTCTGAACAGATCGAGGAGACCGCCCCGAGGAAGAAAAGGGACATTGCTGAGAACAATGAAAACGGGCCCGGGCAAACCGCTGAACTGATGAGAATGCTCAAAGAACTGAAAAAGCGGGTAGAGGCAAATGATAAGAAAGTGGAAACTTATAATTCGAGGGTTGATCAAATTCCAGGAGCACCCCCGATATTGAAGGGACTGGATTCCAAGATGTTTATTCAGATACCTTTCCCTCCAAGAGCTGCACCGAAGCCAATCCCGAAGAGATTCTAAAAGCCTGATATTCCCAAATACAACTGGACCACTGACCCGAACGAGCATGTGACCGCGTACACATGCGTCGTCAAGGGCAACGACCTCGCAAAGGAAGAGATAGAGTCAGTGCAGCTCAAGAAATTTTGGGAGACCCTGTCAAAGTGAGCAATGGTATGGTATCATAATTTACCCGAACATTCTATTGATTCATTTGCTATGCTTGCAGATTCCTTTGTCAAAGCTCATGCTGGAGCCATAAAAGTGGAAACGAGGAAATCGGACCTCTTCAATGTCAAACAGGGGGAGAACGAGACATTCCGAGAGTTTGCGGCCCGGTTTCAAATTGAACGTATGGATCTACCATCGGTCCAAGACGATTGGGCCGTTCAAGCGTTTACTCAGGGACTCAACCCAAGAAGCTCGATTACACCTCTAGAGTTAAAGCAAAATTTGGTGGAGTACCCAGCAGTCACCTGGGCCGAAGTACACAACAGATATCAGTCAAAGATCAGGGTCGAGGACGATCAATTTCTGAGGAATGCATCGAGATCGTTACGCCCAAACAAAGAAAATGATCGATCGAGGATGGCGACAGATCGAGAATCAAGACAATATCAAGACAATCTCATGATAGGTATCAACCTTACCCACCCGATCGTAGAGGCAACGGGCGCGATTAAGACTTCACTAGGAACGATAGAAGGAACGAACGCGGTCCGAGCAATCAAGGACTGATGAATAAGAATGGTTTCGACAAACCATCGGGAAATAAAGAGGCCCCGAGAATATCAGAATACAGTTTCAATGTGGATGTAGCAGGCATAACAGCGTCTCTCGGTCGCATCTGAGAGACAAGGTGGCCGAGGCCTCTCCCGTCCGACCCGGATCGATGAGATAAAAGCTTGATTTACAAGCTCCATGGCACTCACGGGCACAAAACCGAGGATTGTCGGCAACTAAGGGAGGACGCGCTCAAATTACACCTATTAATGGTATAACGCGGACGTTATCAAATATAGTAACCCAACAAGGTTGGGGTCGAATCCCACAGGGAAAATGGTGTGAAAAAGTTACTAAAGTCGTAGGATGCTAAGTTTTAGGTCTAATGTCTTAATCCGATGATTTTGGTAATAGTTGGTTTTTCTATAACTAATTGCTATCTACTGGCTTTGGTGGAAATTTATCGTAAAAGAAACTAAGGTTGTGTCCCCGTCAGATAGAGTGTATGATCATGGGTATTGATCTCGATATACTTCTAATGGATCATTATATGAATGCACTTAATCTCTATATGAATCTCTACTATTTCCCAATAAATAAAGATTATCTCTTTCTATGATTTTCCCAAATATAAGAAAGTAACTATGAAGAATGATTAATCATGCCAAGTAAATTCTTCTTATTCCTAAGTGAATTTATTAAACAAAGTTTAAAGCTTTGAGTCCTTGTTATTTATTCTTACCAACCCTAATTATTTTCCCAAATAAATTAAGGTTTATGGCTTTAATCATGTTTGCAACCATTAATTATGAATGAAGAATGAAGAATAACTAAACCCTAATAATCCATTATGTGTATATCAATCACAAACCCAATCACAAAACACCCATCAATTTGGGTTCACAACCCTAGTAAGGGAAATTAGCTACTCATAGAAGAAGAACAACAATAAGAAATAATGGGAATCATAATGCTTACAATTAATTGCTTGGAATTGAAGAGAAATTAATTGCAATTATTTGTAATCTCCAAAAGACTTCAAAACTATGAGTAACTAATGCTAAGGAAAATAAAACTGAGTTCCGTAGTAATCCCCTTACAAGAAACCTAAAATAAGGTATTTATAAGAGTCTAAGCCATGCAAAAAATTGGATTGACAAAATTGCCGTCGACGGACCAATGTACGGACCGTACATTTTATACGGTCCGTAGAATCAGTGACAGTCTTCCGTAAAATCTCCTCCAGTTGTCAGATGTACGATCCACATTTACGGACCGTAAATATTATACGGTCCGTATAACCTGCCCGTAAATCCTCTTCTCTTTAAGACTCCTCTGGAACCAACATACGGTGAGTTTCACGGACCGTAAATAATATATAGTCCGTACTTCTGCCTGGACTTCCACTTCATGTCTAAACCCTTTCTGTTAAGCATCCACGATGGCATTTACGGACCGTGAATATTCTACTGTCCGTATGTTCCTCCGTACAACTCAGGCTTTAGTTAATTTCTTTTTTTGAACATCTTTTCACTCCATTTCCACGACTTGCTCTCGAAATACGTTAAATATCTGCAACATGTCACAAACACATCAAAAAAGACCAAGACTTGCTCAAAAACAAGTAAAACATATAGCCAAAAAGTATTGAATGTGCCATAATTTCACAGCACATCAAAGTCGTTCGGTTATTTAATTTGGGGTATCTTCGAGAATTCCTCAATGAACGAGCTAAGACTCACTTCAAAAGCAAGGATGCCAACAAGCAGGTCGAACAGGAAGAAAGATGTGCCGTGAAATTATGGCATATTCGATGCTTTTTGGCTATAAGTTTTACTTGTTTTTTAGCAAGTCTTGGATAATTTAATGTGTTTTTATTATGTTCAGGTGATTGGCATTATAGGAGTCCAAAGATGGAGATTTCAGAGAAAATAGTGAAAATTCAAAGAAGGACGGGACGTACATCCAAAGTACGCCCCGTACCTGTTTCGCGTATTTCCAGTGGAAAGTGACTGAAGGTTCTGGTAAAGTCTTGCAAAGTACGTGGAGGAATATATGGGACATACATCAAAGTACGACCCATACTTTTATCCCGTACTTCAATAAAGGATGGCAGAGAGTACTGAAGCTCGGAGAGAAAAGACGAGATGGAAGTACGACCCATACTTTAAAGAACGGGCTGCAATCAAGGCATATTTTTCTAGTGAATTGAAAATCAACCAGATCACGTACATTGCAAAGATGGGAGGTACTTCAATATACGGCTCGTACTCTTTCCGAGCGGGTGACGAATTTTAATCCCTGAAGATGAAGGATTTGGGTCTTATAAATAGCCAATAGGGTTTTGAATGTTATTATCACTTTCATAATTTTGAAATCTTGAATTTTGAGACTTGTGTGGAGACAATTTGTTCTTAGTACTCTTCAAGGATTTCAAGAAAATTACAATCGTTTAATTTCCAATTTTATTCGTAAAATTCAGTACAATTTTAATTATGCAATTATGCAATTTTCAATCTTTTATTGTTTTCTTGTTGCCATGAGTAGCTAAACACCTTTACTAAGGTTGTGAACCCAATGATGGGTGTTTTGTGATGGGGAATTGTGAATGATATACGCATAATGGATTGCTAGGGTTCATTTGTTCTTCGTTTTTCATCATATAGTTAGTGGTTGCAAACATTAGCTAACTCCATAGACTTTAGTTTATTTGGGAAAATGGCTAGGGTTTGGTAAGGACAAATAACAAGAACTCAAGGCTTTAAACCTTGTTTAATAAATTCACTTAGGAATATTAGGAATAAGAGGAATTTACTTGACATAATTAACCGTTCTTCATGCATACTTTCTTATCTTTGGAAAAAGCATAGAAAGAAATAATCTTTTCTTATTGGGAAATAGTCTAGATTCACATAGAGGTTAAGTGCATCTATACAAACGATCCATTAGAAGTATGTCAAGATCGAGACCCATGATCATACACTTTATCTGACGAGGACATAACCTTGGTTCATTTTACCCATATATTTACAACTTTAAATTTCTAGTCACTTTAAATTAGTCCACAAACCAAAATTCCTATAAAACCCTTTTTTCTGGAATACACCAGGACCGCAAGATTAGTATAATACTTATTTAGTAAAGTTTTCACACCATATTCTCTGTTGGATTCGACCCCATCCTCGTTGGGTTACTATATTTGACATCGTCCGCTTTACGCTATTAAAAGGTGTAATTTGAGCGTATCAAAGAACCTAAACATGTGATCAACAAGATCATTGGGGGAGTAGACATTCCCCAAGGACCGATTCTGAAGCGCACCAAAGTCTCCATCACAAGAGAAGAGCGAACTCGAAATTATGATCCCAAGGGTTTTAATCTCGTTCAGTGACGATGACATAGAAGGCATCGTTCAGCCTCACAACAATGCACTGGTAATATTTGTACTTGTCAATAAATTTTGAATTGGACGTGTGTTAGTTGATCCAGGTAGCTTTGCTAATATCATTCGATGGAGAGTCGTCGAGCAGCTGAGATTATTAGACCAGATCGTGCCAGCAGTTCGAGGAGTTAATGGGTTCAACATGGCATGTGAAACGACGAAGGGTGAAATCACACTGCCAGTCAACACGTCGGGAACCACACAACAAACTAAGTTCTATGTGATCGAAGGTAACATGAGGTACAATGCCTTGTTTGGAAGACCATAGATACATAACATGAGGGCAGTGCCTTCAACTATGCATCAAGTGCTGAAATTCCCAGCCCCAAAAGGAATTAAGATGGTCCGTGGTGAGCCATAAGCTGCAAAAGAAATGTTCGCGGTCGAGAAATCAGCTTTGGCCCCTAAGCCTCCGATACTAAAGGATGGGAAGCCAACCAAGGGAAAGGAAGTTAAATAGCAATCACAGGCCCTGATCTCAGTAGTCCCGGAAGATCGGGAGGAGTTCGCTGCAGACAAGGAGACCGATTATGGGGTCCCTAGATCCTTTGTGGCACCCGATGAATCGGACGCTACTAAGTCCACAATCGAGGAACTAGAACAAGTCGTACTATTCGTACATCTATCGGCGATGAAGGTATACCTGGGCATGAGGTTAACCTCTGAGCTCAGGGAAAAGTTCATTAAATTCCTTAAAACTAACGCTGATTGCTTTGCTTGGTCCCATATAGATATGACAGGTGTCCCACCGGACGTGACAGCTCACAGGATGAGCTTGGATCTAAATTGTCACTCGGTTAAGCAGAAAAGGAGGCTGCAGTCCGAGATTCAACATGCTTTCATCAAGGACGAGGTATCTAAACTCTTAAAAATAGGGTCCATCCGGGAAGTTAAATATCCGGATTGGTTATCCAACATAGTGGTCGTGCCTAAAAAAGGAAATAAGTTCAGAATTTGTATAGATTATAAGGATTTTAATAAAGCATGCCCAGAGGATTCATTTCCTTTGCCTAACATCGACCGAATGATCGATGCAACGGCAGGGCACGATATGCTAAGTTTTCTCGATCCTTACTCCGGGTACAACCAAATACACATGAACCCGGAGGATCAAGAGAAAACCTCTTTCATAACCAGGTTCAGTACGTACTGTTACAATGTAATGCCTTTTGGGTTAAAAATGCTGGTCCCACACATCAACGAGTAGTTAATCGTATGTTCGAACACCAAATAAGGAAAACAATAAAGGTTTATACTGATGATATGTTAGTTAAGTCTCTACGAGTAGAGGACCATTTGAAGCATTTGCAAAAAACTTTTGATAACTGAGTAAGTACAACTTGAAGTTGAACCCGAAAAAATGCGCCTTCGGCGTCGGGTCGGGGAATTTTTTTAGTTTCGTGGTATCCAATCGAGGAATAAAGATCAATACAAATAAGATAAAGGCAATAGAGGCTATCACCGTAGTAGACGACATAAAGGCAATGCAAAGATTGACCGTACGAATAGTCGCACTGGGCCGCTTCATCTCTAGATCATCCGATAAGAGCCACCGATTCTTCTCGCTATTGAAGAAGAAAACCGATTTCACCTGGACCCCCGAATGTCAAAAGGCTTTGGAAAGACTCAATAAGTATTTATCGAGCCCTCAGTTGCTGCATACGCCAAAAGCAAACGAGCAGCTATACCTTTACTTGGCAGTATCCGAGGTAGCGGTAAGTAGAGTCCTAGTTCGAGAAGAAGAAGGTACGCAATTTCCCATTTATTATGTGAGTAGAACCTTAGGCGATGCTGAAACAAGGTATCCACACTTAGAGAAATTAGCACTTGCTTTACTGAGTGCATCTAGGAAGATGAAACCTTACTTTCAATGTCATCCTATATGTGTTGTAACGTCGTACCCTTTAAGGAATGTCATGCATAAACCTGAGCTCTCAGGTCGATTAAAAAAATGGGATGTGGAGATCAGCGGGTATGACATTGAATATAAGCCCCGAACAGCTATCAAGTCCCAAATACTGGCAGACTTTGTGGCCGACTTCACGCTGGCCATGGTACCCGAGGTCGATAAAGAATTATTGCACACCTCGGGGACTAGCACGGGAGTCTGGATCTTATTCATTGACGGTGCCACCAAGATGAAAGGGTTCGGGCTAGGGGTCGTTCTTAAACCCCCTGCTGGCGACGTAATAAGACAACAAATTAATTCTATGAAATTGACTAACAATGAAGCCAAGTACGAGGCTATCAAAGCTTGGGAGCCGAGATCATTGAGGACAAGTGAGATTACGTCCTCGTGGTCAATCAAGTAAACGGGACGTTCGAAGTCAAAGACGACCGGATGCGGAGATACTTAGAAAAATTACAGGTGGTACTGCATCGATTCAAAGAGTGGACACTGGAGCACATACCTCGGGATCAGAACAATCAGGCCGACGCCTTGGAAAACTTAGGCTCATCGATAGAATCTGAAGGATTCAATTCCGGTGCGTTGGTGCAGTTAATGAGTTCAGTAATAGAAACCGGCCATGTTGAAGTAAACTCGACCGGTTTAACTTGGTATTGGAGAAACAAATACGTTAATTACAGATTACTTCGAATCGGGGAAGTTGCCTACCGACCCTAAAGAATCGAGGGCTCTTCGAACCAAAACAGCAAGATTTTGTTTGAGTGATGGCCAGTTGTGCCGAAAATCATTCAATGGCCCCTTGGCAAGGTTCTTAGGCCTTAGTGAAACTGATTATCTGATGAGAGAAATCCACAAGGGAACTTGTGGAAACTATTTGGGAGCAGAATCGTTAGTACGAAAGCTTATCAGGGTCGGGTATTACTAGAATTAGATGGAGAAAGATACAAAGGACTTCATTCAAAAATGCAATGAATGTCAAAGGCATGCCTCTTCGATACATTAGCCGGGGGAATTACTTCATCCGGTCCTTTCCCCTTGGTCGTTCATGATATGGGGGATAGATATAGTCGGGCCTTTACCCTGGGCTCCAAGCAAGGCTCAGTACATTTTGCCTACGATGGACTACTTCTCTAAATTGGGTGAAGCGCAGGCGTTCGAGAAAGTTAGAGAAAAGGAAGTTATTGACTTTATTTGGGATCATATAGTTCGTCGATTCGGGATGCCAGCAGAAATCACATGAGAAAACGGGAAACAATTCATAGGCATCAAAGTTAGTAAGTTCTTAGAGCAGAACAAAATCAAAAAGCTATTGTCAACTCCATATCACCCAAGTGCGAACAGTCAAGCAGAGTCAACAAATAAAATCATATTACAGAACCTAAAGAAAAGGTTGTCTGATTCAAAACACAGGTGGAAGAAGATTCTGCCCGAGGTCTTGTGGGCATATCAAACGACTGTAAGATCTAGCACCGGTGAAACCCCGTTCTCCCTGGTATATAGAGCTGATGCATTGATACTTGTTGAAGCCGGTAAACCGAGCTTCAGATTTAGATACGCTACGGAGGCTTCAAATAATGAGGCAATGACAGCTAATCTAAATTTACTGGACGAAAGACGGCAGGCTCCCTTCGTTCGATTAGCAGCTCAAAACCAAAGGATAAGAAAATACTATAATCGGAGGGCCAACCTCAACCATTTTCAGGTCGAGGACTTGGTCCGGCGAAAAGTCACGCTCCATACCAAGAACCCCAACGAGAGAAAATTAGGCCCGAACTGGGAAGGACCGTACAGAGTCATCGGTATAACTGGGAAGGGTTTCTACCAGCTCGAGTCCGAAGACGGAAAACAGCTACAAAACAACTGGTACGTTGCCCATCTGAAATGATACTACTGTTGAGGTATGAATTATTCTTTACATTTCAAGTTTTTGAGGCTAACCCTTGCAGGTATACAACAAGGATGGACATCGAGAACAACACATTGGAAGACAAGAGGCCATAGAGCTAGGACTGAAAGCACGTGCTGCACTCTTTTCCCTACGTCCGGTTTTGTCCCGAAATGGGTTTTCTGATGAGGTTTTAATGAGACAGTGCCGTACAACATGCTACCCAAAGTTAGAGAGATCGATTAACAGTACTCGAGCCCTCATACTTTTACCTTCAATACTCGGAGACTATCATACCTGGGGCAAAATGCACAATCTCCAGGACAACCATGCTCGATACCTATTCAAAGCTAAGGCTTGAACGGTAGGACTCATTGTAAGGTCCAAATGATCGATTGAATCGTGCCCGCTTAGTCTGTTCTTGCCATGACAACTATTGTAGGCATGAATGTAGTTGTTCGTCCCCGATCCGATCAATAAAGTTGGAAATTTCCTCAAAGAGGAGAAGAACAGTGGGGGGAAAAAGATTTCTAGACATTCAGATAGTAGACTCTTTTACAATGGATCAAGCAATCATAGAAAATTGGCTAAAGAACTAACTTGAACGTATCAAATTTAATCAAAACTTAGATTTGCACTTGACAGAAAGTTTCATCTAGACTGAGACTTATTAGAGATAGGCAGAACCCAAAACTGAATCTGCACACAAAAGCAGAAAGAGTTTCGTATACTATCAACTATTACTTTCCATTTTAAACTTCATCTTCTCTTTTAAAAAAAAAATTCTTTCCTCAATCGTCTTAACAAAATTTTATCTTAAGTAATTCTACAAACAGACACTCAAAACCAGTAGCTACCTCAACATGACTACAGTTCAACTATGTAGCAATGTATACTTTATTATCACATCAAGCTTACAAGAGAAACGTTCATATTTGTTCAGATGTTCCGAATACCCCGAGTGGTCATACTATACACTTAAAGATCAGATGCACATTTCTCGGCCAGCAGGATTTTAAACACTACTCCAAACCATAATTCCTCTAAAACGAAACAAGAAAAAGAGGCTTGTTAACCTTATTTTATCTAATGCCAGCAACTGAAACATGATAGTGGGATCAGCAACAATACAAAAGTCTAAACATCCTCATATACACCAAATAAACCGAAACGGCCAATGCCAAACTAATGCAGAACTAGAACGAACATAGAAAATGCCGACGATAGGAAAATTACCTTTTAATGGTGCAGTGAACGGGGCGTCGGGTCTCCGATACACACTCGAACACTAACAAACTCCGAGCTTGAGTATCGCTCAGATTCGAGTTAGTAGCTAGGGAAAAAAAGGAATAAAATGATTTAATACTTTGAATTACTACCCGAAGATGTTACGACTGAAGAGTATTGATATTGTTAAAATGAGATATCGGTCGTTGAAAAAGAACTCTATTTATAGGGAATTTCGGCTATTCAAGAACTCTCTTTTCTACTTCTGAAAAAACGATTATTTATAGGGGATTGTTAGGGGTTTTGAGGTTCGAAATTGGGCGGGATTTGAATTATTTTCAAGTCGTTTGAATCTGAACGTTGGGATTTTGGACGGATTCATCAGAACAAAAATCAGAAAAGCAGAGATGAGCAGAGATTTTACTCGAACTTAGCTAAAAGAAACTGAAACTGAATTAAAGTACAAGTTTCCTTGCCTATTTATGTTGATACAGCGGTGAGGAAAATGAGTTTTTCTTAGAACTGACTCACCATCTTCTGATTTTGATATATGAGAGTCAAACCTTTTCCAAAATGGGGATGAAGCCAAGCTTGGCTCTGTTATTGACAAAGCCATTCGCGGGAGAGAGAGAGAGATGAGATGCTGAAGAGGAAGCAAAAGAAGTTTGCACGAAAATGGGAGGGGACAAACCTGCTCATGGCTAAAGAGAAGGGAAGGTTTAACTAGAAAGAGAGGTGGGAAAGATGAGGAGAAAGGAATGGCAAGGGGGGGGGGGTGCGGTTGAAGAAGAAAGGATGGAAAACCTAATCGTTTTCCCTTTTTGTTAAACAGGCGGGTCGGGTATTGGGTTAAAATAATGGGCTGGGCGATGAATTGTCGAATGGGCCGCGGTTGGAATGGATAGTGGACTGATTTGGGCTATTAATTGGCTGAAATTGTGGTCATTCCTCCTTCATTTTAATTATTCTTGGGATTTTAACTTAATAACTAGTACAATATATATTATGTGAAGGCAAATGGTAATTAGTATGTAGAAAGTAAAGGATTTAATAAAGTAAAATTAATTTAATGAGTACAAATCCTAAAATGAAACAATGACGAACCATTTAAAATTTGTGATAAAGTAATACTAGTAATGTTGATAGTAGAATAGTGAAAATGAAAGTAATGATATTAATAGTAGTAGCAATAAAAAATGATAGTGAAAATAAAGCATTTGGCTCGTCAATAAATTTAGAAGCCCAAAGAAATAAATAGGAATAAAGGAGGGACGAAATTGGATGTCAACAGATGCCCCTCTTCGACCGGAGACGATGTAAGAGTTTTCGGGCGAAGAAGTTGACGTAGTAGCCAATTTTGTTCCGACCAACAAATACGAACTTGGACGAACTTGAGAAAATATGGGTGGAAAATATTATGGGGCAGAATAAATGTTGGAATATTATGGCCGAACCCCAGTTTCGAGTTGCCTATATATCTCGGGTTCCACATGGTTCGAAAGAAGCGGGTCGATACCTACGCTACGTTTTTTGCCCCAGTGTTGAATTATGGTGAGACTGGGATATAGAAAGGCTTACAAGATTGTGAGAGGAGTTGATTGAGTAGAGTTTTAGCGGTGGATATGAAAGAGAAATTAACCTACGTATCACGTGTTTGTGGACATAGGCGGAATTGAGTTCGAGAGTAGATCCGTAACCTTTGCTTGTGAGTTTGGTATTCCTCTTCAGCAAATTTGCCCCAGTTCACTGCATAAGATAAAGTTTCATGTCGCGCTGTGTCTCTGTATGCAGATTGTGCGTTCTGTCAAAATTGAAATACTTGTCAAAATTAGTAATGAGGTCTGGGATAAAGTTGAAAATGTAAAACATATAAAGAATGTAAAATGATATGAATGTAGGAATGAAGGTGAAGCCGTGTGGCTTATAATGAGGCCGTGTGTCCAAATGTTGTCTCTTGTTGTCTTCAGGGACTTGAATGAATGTGTGATGTTTATGCTGAAGATGTAATAATATCTCCAGTTGTATTTGGAGACTTTAATGATAATAATAAATCCTCCGGCTGTCTTCCGGGACTCGATGATAAATGATGTTTGCGGAATTTAAGGTAAAGTCGTTAAAGTAGGTAAAGTAGATGATAAAGTAAAGTGATAAAGTAAAGAGTAAAGTAAGTGTATAGCCGTTTGGCTTATGCAGGTGAGGCTGTGTAGCCATGTGATGTCTCCGGTTGTTTCGGGGACTCGATGATATGTGAAATTAAGGTAATGGATAGTGGACTGATTTGGGCTATTAATTGGCTGAAATTGTGGTCATTCCTCCTTCATTTTAATTATTCTTGGACTTTTAACTTAATAACTAGTACAATATATATTATGTGAAGGAAAATAGTAATTAGTATGTAGAAAGTAAAGGATTTAATAAAGTAAAATTAATTTAACGAGTACAAATCCTAAAATGAAATGATGACGAACCATTTAAAATTTGTGATAAAGTAATACTAGTAATGTTGATAGTAGAATAGTGAAAATGAAAGTAATGATATTAATAGTAGTAACAATAAAAAATGATAGTGAAAATAAAGCATTTGGCTAGTCAATAAATTTGGAAGCCCAAAGAAATAAATAGGAATAAAGGAGGGACGAAATTGAGTGTCAACAGCCATTGAGACTTCGATCTAAACACGTAGTGCAACTCGGAGATGTCCGAGTATGCAACAGGAAAGTAAGGCTCTTACATATTCGATAAACTGCCACCGGTTAGAACTGAGAGACTACCGGTCTCAGAATTGTCTCTAAAACTTCTTGCCAAAGCAATATTGCAAGTCGGTCTGAATCGGGACCGAATGGCTAATTGTTCTTAATCCTAAGTAGAAAGGATAAACGAATATCGATCAATGAGCGATATGATCGATATCGAATAAAGTCGAACAAAAACTTTTGTATATATATCCAAAATATTTACAAAGGCTTGAAAAATGGCCTCGAGCTTGAAAAAGCAATAAAATAACATATAGACAAAAAAAAAAGGCTTTTAAGCCTATTCTTCATCCAAGCCACCGAAACCTCCGTCCGAGCTAGCATCACTGTCCGACTCCTCGGGCTAGCCTCCTCGATGATGGCTGATACATCTGCTCCCCCCGTCTTAGACCAGAAGGTCACGTTCTTCTCGTACCTTCTTCAAATATGATTGAAGGGTGGAGAGGTTGGGCATACTCATGATATACTCCTCTCGTTATTCGTAGGGTCATTTGTTCGATTTCGTCTGTTAGGACTGCGCCCGGAGCCTATCCTCGAGACAATCCACCTCCATCCTCAATCGAAGAAAGCTTTTGTGATGAAGCACGGAGGCCTGAGATAAAAGAAGAAGTCAATTATCAGGACGAGAGGAAGAAACAAGAACTTAGTGTAAAAATAAAAATTAAATGAGGCACACCTGGTTCATGGCCTGCTGGGCCTCGTTAAAGAGGCACGATTCGTCGATCTCGTTTATCCTCTGCAGGTCCTCCTCGGTCGCCAAAGGGCGCAAATATCTGGCCACTCCGATGGGACCGCACAACATCTTCACATATGCCGACACAAAAAATGTAACCTTCTTCATATGGTTTGGATCTATGCTCAGGGCAGGGAACTGTTTCTCTAATAGGGGTTCCAGAGGTGACCCCGAATGGGGCAGCCATCCTAGGGACTGTCAGGTGCCCAAACCAAGAGTAGTCTTCTACCACACCGGCTTCCCCACTTTCGAACAGGTGATTGATGGTTTGATCGAAAGACCGAGATAGATTCGTCGGTCTCTCTTCAGCACCACGCCTTCGGGATGGTCAGAAGTTTATTGAGATGACGACTCCAGTTTGTGTGTGATGGCCTCAACCAATATAGATACATCCTTGGCCGGGGGCAGTAAATCCTCCTTGTGAGGAGATTGGGCCGGGGTAGGAAAAGCTCCCTTCGGAGTGGCAACAACAGCATAACCGTCTTTGGGGCCCCGAGAGGGGGAGAGCACGATAAAAGTGTCCTTGGGGACTCCCGTCTCTTGGTCAGCAGTTTCCAGAACTACCGATGTTGGAGCAGTGACCTTTGAGCTTTTCAGCTCTTGGTTGGTGTTTTCCAAGTCTCGAAGGCCCGGGTTCATATCTTCCGAGGATCTTAGGGGCTAGACTACAGAGGATAACATGATATGCTTATCCTCAAAATAATCTTTGGGCCTGCCCTCGGTGGGTTTTTAAAAGACACTCCTTTTGACCTTAATCACCATTCTCATTTTCTTCTTACCCTCAGCAAGATCGTTGGAAGGATCGGGCGACCGTTTTCTTCTCTTTGCAAGTTTCTCCTCTTCCGCAGTGGCTTCGCCCTCGAAAGACGAGCCCGATGCATCAGCATCGGCGCTTCTCTGAAGTATGGTGGTCTTCGGTAGGCTTGTAAAACAAAAGAAAAAAGGGGGCCCAGTTAGTACCGACATGTTAAGCGAGGGAATAAAGGATAAATTGGCCTAAGGTACTCACCGTGATGAAGAGCCTCCCATCTATTTTATGAAAGTAGCCACCATTTGCGCTCGGTACAAGGGAGCTGGCTACATATGCTATCAATCCAAAGGTTCCATTTCGGAACCGCATTGAGAACTTGAGGAGTGGCTGCAAATAAAAGCAAAGTTTGCGATCTTAAAAATACGGTACCAGAAATATTTTCATTTATTTAGAAGGAGATGCACTTACGCTTTAGATTCCACCTCTCGGGAAACGGGAGCTGATCGGAGGGGATGAGGTCGTCGGTTCTTACTCGTACAAACCTGCTTT